>NC_044034.1:18898085-19221662 GCF_901765095.1 Microcaecilia unicolor
GCACAACCCATAATACAGAGCCCTTGATCTTTTCTGCCCTGAAGGGGAAAATGTATTCTAAGAGTGAGAGAAAGGCAGCTCCGAAGTTAAGGGTTTTCTTTCCTTTCCCTTCTAAAAAGCCGCTGGATTGGGTTCCGTCCCGCTCAGCTTTCCCTGCACTTCAGAAGATGCTGCTGGTCCCCGACAATCAGTTTTGGAAAGCAAAGCCAGGAGCAGCCGAATTCGGTAGCCTTGTCCTGCCATTTGGAAGTCAACCCCCCCCCCCCCCACCCCCACCCCCACACACACTGCTTGTTTTCACTTTCTCCTCTTTGGACGCGCTTCTGCGGAAAAACGCACATTGTCGTGAACCGGTTACCGTCCAGTCCAGCCTCGTGTGCCCTGGAAAATTAGGATGCACAGGGGAGATTACTGATCCGAGGGTAGCGCTTCCTAGTTCTACCACCAACGGGGAGCTCAGGGGGGGGGGAGGGATTCGTGTCAAAAGCCTGACAGAAACCACACGGGGAGAACCAGTTCAGGGTGGAAGCAAATGAATGTAGAGGTCCAGCAGCTATTAGCCCACCGGCTACTCCAGAT
Organism: Microcaecilia unicolor; assembly: GCF_901765095.1. Lineage (NCBI taxonomy): Eukaryota > Metazoa > Chordata > Amphibia > Gymnophiona > Siphonopidae > Microcaecilia > Microcaecilia unicolor. The sequence goes on from NC_044034.1 coordinate 18,898,665, forward strand.
CGAATTGACCTGGGCACCCATCGGTCACTCTTCCAGCTGTCCAGGGAGCCCAGTTCCACCTCAACAGATCGTAACCGGATCGCATTCTAGACATCGTGCACCCAGGTATTTTTTCTATTCAGACCATCGTGTCTCTGTGTATGATGAATTTGCCCTTGGAAACCTAGAAAGTGGGCGAGAACCGTGTGGTTCTTTGGAGAACAGCCTGGAGGATTCAAGCCACAGACAAGGTCGAGGTCCCAGGACAACCAAAACTGACTGAGCCCTCCGTAAATAAGACGTGGGTTCAAAGCACTAGACAGCTGCAGCCCCCTTGCATTCATAGTTCGCCTAAGTTACCTTTTCTTCGGATACGGATATAGTGAATGTACAAACTCTTCACGGGTAAGCGCAGATCTGTCTTATTTTTAACTGTCCCCCCCCCCCCCCCCCGGTTTCCGTGTGAGCTTTTACTTACGAGCTCGGGCTCTGCCTTCAGTCTCCGAGGCCAGGAGGAGAGCAGAGAATCCCAGGAGCAGACAGACCTCTGGCAGATCAGGAGCCATCCTGCCACCCTGCACGGATAAAATCCTTCCTTTCTCAGCGATCCACAAGGGTTATAAAGAGAGCACAAACTCAGCATGACATCCCCAGCCTCCCCCCCACCTCCCCTCCCCAGGCAGTGAGTGATTTTCTCCCCTCGGACGCCTCCTTTTGGGAAAAGGAAGAATTTTGCACACAGACCACAAAAGCCAGACTCAGAGATTATAAGCACAAAGTACACAGAGCACAGGCACCCCCCACTAGCTTGGAAATTAGTTATATTGACCTGCAGAGCTGCAGCTCGGGGAGGGAGGCAGCAGGACAGGGTCGGAGAGAGGGAAGAAGATAACCCTCCCCTCCCTCTCTCCCTCCCCCCCCCCCCCCCAATTTGTTATAGCAAAGTTCATGTCACGAGAAGACCTGAGTTTGTCGCTGTAAATTGCATCCCAGACGTTGGAGCAGGGGATGGGGTACAGGATAAGGAAGGGGAGCTGTAGGAATCTTTGGGAACAGCAGGAGCCGTTTTCCAAATCTGGCAAGATGCATAATTCAGTGGCGTAGCCAAGGGTGGGCTACTTTGAGCTCAGGCCCACCAGTAGCAGCACACCTATGATGTGGCCGGCAGAGATTCCCAAGCTGAAAACTCCCAACAACTGTCCCTCCTGCATGCCTTATAAATAGCAGATCTTCGCCTGGACTGATACATACTGCTCACTCCGGCCCCACAGCCTTCCCTCTGACGTATTCCCGCCTATGCGGAAACAGGAAGCTGCATCGGTGGGAAGGATGTGGGGCCAACATGAGTACTGTGTATTAGTTGCTCCTCACTGAAAATCTGAAATTTAAAAGGTGTGCAGGAGAGGAGGGATATTTGAGAGATCATGTGGCGTGCAGGCGAGAGGAGAGACCAAGGGGCGGACCGAATCGTATTTTCGAAAAAAACATGGACGTTATCTTTTTTTGAGCTGGGCGTTTTTGTTTTTCAGCGATAATGGAAACCGAAAACGCCCAGCTCAAAAACGAATAACTCCAAGACATTTATTCGTGGGAGGGGCCAGGATTCGTACTGCACTGGTCCATCTCACATGCCAGGACACCAACCGGGCACCCTAGGGGGCACTTTTACAAAAAAAAAAAAAAGGTAAAACAGCTCCCAGGTGCATAGCACCCTTCCCTTGGGTGTTGAGCCCCCAAAATCCCCCTCAAAACCCACTGCCCACAAGTCTACACCATTACTATAGCCCTAAGGGGTGAAGGGGGGCACCTACACGTGGGTACAGTGGGTTTGGGGGGCGGTTTGGAGGGCTCCCATTTACCAGCACAAGTGTAACAGGTGGGGGGGGGGGGGGATGAGCCTGGGTCCACCTGCCTGAAGTCCACTGCTCCAGTGACCTGCATACTGCTGCCAGGGAGGTGGGATCACCTAAGGGATGAGGTGGGGTTCTTCTGCTCACCCATCTTGGGCCCAGGCCCACCCAAAATTGGGTGTCTGGCTACGCCCATGACACATATTTGTATTCCTTCAGGCGCTTAACCATCACCGTGGTCTTCCGTAAAGAAAATGAGTTTTCTACCATAATACAAGAGGGGTTGATTGAGTTAAATCTTACAAAAAAATGGGGGGGGGGGGGGTCCAGAAGCACTTCCGCAGGTTAAAGGAAAGTAAATAGAAGGCATTTATATCAAAAGGTTTCAGTCCCTATAAGGGGTTTTTCTTCTGGAATGGGTTGGGGATCTTCCTTGTATTTTGCGGGGGGGGGGGGGGGGGGGAGGAGGGGCTGGAGGCAGTAGGGGTTCAGCACCTTCTCCCTTTCTGCAGCGAGGCTGTTGTAGTTTTCGAGTGGGAACGTGTGGGAGGTGATTCGACATGTTCAAAGCCATAAGAAAGAAAGCTGGTGTGGATCCCAAAGGAAGATCCGCTTTCCATCCTTTTCTTCCAATTAGTTTTCATGCATAAAGTCAATGTATGAGCTATTGTGCTAATCTATGAATCTATCACATTTATTTGCACTCCAGGAGACAGACTGTAACTCAAAAACTAGAACACTCCCCCACCCTCATCGGACACACAGCTAGCAACTCCCCCCTCCCCCCTTTTAATTCGGTATTTTAATATTACACCGGTAGCTTTCCAAAACTCAGTTTCACAATTTTCTTGGTCTGTGTCTTATTCTGAATGCCATTTTCTCTGATATGTATTTTCCTTCCTTGTATCCATCTTCCCTCTTACTCAAGATTTTCCTTCTGTTTTTGTCCATTCTTTTCCAGTAAGTTGTTGGTTTAGGTAGAAATCAAGGTATACAGAAAAAGTAGCACATATGAGTTTTATCTTGTTGGGCAGACTGGATGGACCGTGCAGGTCTTTTTCTGCCGTCATCTACTATGTTACTATATATGTATGTTACTATGTTTCATTTGCTGGGGAGGCCTCTGCAGCTGTAACTCCTCCTTCACCCTCAGTGATCCCCTGGCAAGATCGATCACCTGAACAGGAGGGGCTTGGGCTTTGCCGGGTCCCCCTAGCTGAATCTCCTCCTCCCTCAATGGTCCCAAGGGAATTCTCAAACCTGTGGTGGAAACCCCACTGCCAATGGTGGTCTAAGGTTAGCCATCATGCATAAGCCTGAAATATTTGCATACACCATGGGGGACAATTCTCTAAGGGGACCCTTTTCGGCACCCTGATGCTGGGTGGTCAAAGCATATTATATCAGGGCATCTGTTATAGAATACTATTCTAATTCAGCATCAGCAAGCCTATATAAGTTCAGTGATTCAGTGGAATTTTTGTTTGAAGAACAGTTACATAGTAACATAGTAGATGATGGCAGAAAAAGACCTGCACGGTCCATCTAGTCTGCCCAACAAGATAAACTCATATGTGCTACTTCTTGTGTATACCTTACCTTGATTTGTATCTGCCATTTTCAGGACACAGACCGTAGAAGTCTTGCCCAGCACTAGCCCCGCCTCCCAAACACCAGCCCTGCCTCCCAATCTCGGCTAAGCTTCTAAGGATCCATTCCTTCTGCACAGGATTCCTTTATGTTTATCCCACGCATGCTTGAATTCCGTTACCGTTTTCATCTCCCCCACCTCCCGTGGGAGGGCATTCCAAGTATCTACCACTCTCTCCGTGAAAAAATACTTCCTGACATTTTTCTTGAGTCTGCCCCCCCTTCACTCTCATATCATGTCCTCTCGTTCTACCACCCTCCCATCTCCGGAAAAGGTTCGTTTGTGGATTAATACCTTTCAAATATTTGAACGTCTGTATCATATCACCCCTGTTTCTCCTTTCCTCCAGGGTATACATGTTCAGGTCCGCAAGTCTCTCCTCATACGTCTTGTAACGCAAATCCCATACCATTCTCGTAGCTTTTCTTTGCACCGCTTCCATTTTTTTTTACATCCTTAGCAAGGTACGGCCTCCAGAACTGAACACAATACTCTGGGTGGGGCCTCACCAACGACTTATACAGGGGCATCAACACCTCTTTTCTACATAAGAATAGCCATATTAAATCAGACCTATAGACCATCCAGCCCAGTATCCTGCTTCCAATAGTGGCCAATCTAGGTCACAAGTACCTGGCAGAATTCCAAGATTCCAGAAACCAAACAATAACAAGATTCTGGAATCCCAAAGAATAGCAAGATTCCGGGATTCTGGAATCCCAAAGAGTAGCAAGATTGCATGCTACCAATCCCAGTGACAAACAATGGCTTTCCCCATGTCTATCTCAATAGCAGTTTGTGGACTTTTCCTCCAGGATCTTGTCCAACCCTTTTTTAAACCTAGGTACACTAACTGCTGTTCCCACATCCTCCAGCAATGAGTTCCAGAGCTTTACTATTTGTTGTATGAAAAAATATTTTCTCCTATTTGTTTTACAAACGTCATAGACTAAGTCCCCTAGTCTTTGTACTTTTTTTTTTTAAGAGTAAGCAATTAATTCATGTTAACCCATTCTACTCCACTCATGATTTTATAGATCTATATCATATCCCCCTTCAGCAGTGGCGTAGCTAGGGGGGGCGCCAGGGGAGCAGCCGCAGTTCTGCCAGTGCTGATGCTTATCTTTTGCTCAACGTGTTGCATTTAAAATGCGCACCGGCAGAAGTCCGCTCTCGCGCCGCTTTCGCTCCCCCTACGCCTTCAACCTGGCTCCGCTTCTGCCCTTCAGCTGTCTCTTCTCCAAGCTGAAGAGCCCTAACCTCTTAAAAGCCTTTCCTCATATGAAAGGAGTTCCATCCCCGTAATTATTTTGGTTGACCTTCTTTGAAATTTTTCTAATTCTGCTCTACCTTTTTGGAGATTCAGTGACTAGAATTGCACACAATACTCAAGATGGAATGATACAGAGGCATTTTAATATCCTTTGTCGGGGGCGTGTCAAGATGGCGGCGTAGTCGGACGGTGTGTGAAACGCTCCTGCTACGCTGGGAAGTAAGATTGCTTTTCTTCAAAACTATGCCACATACCAAGCATAAGGGTGTCCTCGACCTCCTCGCCTCTCCAGCCGAGCTTAGTGCGCTTCTTCACCGGGACCTCCCAAACATTGAGGGGAACGGATCCCATAGTGGGGCTTTCCAGAGAAGCGGAATCCCCACAGGGGAGAGGAAATTTCCCTCTCACCACCAGCATTGTTCTTCCCTCCGTGTCCAGCGTCGACAGCTGCCCTAGAAGCGACCCAGCACGCCTCCGGAAGTGTGGCGGGAGTGTTGCCAAGCGAGGGACTAGCGCCGCTGCAAAAGACGCCAAGATCTGAGGCTGGAACCTCAGAGAAAGTTCTGGAGGTAAATTTGGAGAAGATTTGGCTGATGTTGAATAAAATGGACTTAACATTACAAAAATCATCGGGTGAAGTAGTTGCTCTTAATGCTAAATTTGAAGAGTTAAAACTTATGGTAGATTCAGTTAAACAAGAACTAGCAGCAAAAGTTATACATTTACAAAAAGATGTTGAACGACGTCAAGAATTTAAATCTATAGCTGCTAAAGATAATATTGACCTACGTCGAAAAATTGAACAGATAGAGAATTTCAACAGACGTTTGAACTTGCGCCTTTTGAATTCCCCTAAACTCCCAGGGAATACTCCGATGGAACTATTTAAAAGATACCTAAATGAAAACTTGAAAATACCTCTTGAAGCTATACCTCCAATAAATAAAATATACTACATTGTAAATCCCAAGAGGGAAGAGGGAAAAACGGGAGACGCAGAAAATATAAATACTGATCTGAACAATATATCAGCTTTATTGGAACAATCCCTAGATAATACCACGGAAAGGACTACACTCATTGTTTCTTTTTTTTTTTTTTTAACTTTGAATTTTTATTGAAATAACATCTCAAACATAACAACGAGCCATTGGCTCCAGCACATGACAACGCAACAATTTAATTTTTATTTTAACATTATGCTTATAACCCTTTTATCCCCCCTATTCCCCCCACCCTTCCCCCCTCACCCTCACCCCCACTAACCCCTCAACAACTGATTCCCCAACAGCCCAAACCCCCCTAAACCTACACTCATTGTTTCTTTCGTATTTGAACAGGATCTTAACTCTGTTATGAGACTTTACTTTAAGAACGCTAATGTCCTCTTTGGAGGTGAGAAGGTGTGGCTATATCCTGACGTAACACAACAAACACAACAGAAAAGAAAAACTTTTAGCTATGAAGAAAAGGACAGTGGAAGTGGGGGGATCCTTTTTTCTAGCTTATCCGTGTAAGTGTATTGTAAAGTTGGGTATAACGAAACATATACATAAGTACATAAGTAATGCCATACTGGGAAAAGACCAAGGGTCCATCGAGCCCAGCATCCTGTCCACGACAGCGGCCAATCCACGCCAAGGGCACCTGGCGAGCTTCCCAAACGTACAAACATTCTATACATGTTATTCCCGGAATTGTGGATTTTTCCCAAGTCCATTTAGTAGGTGTTTATGGACTTGTCCTTTAGGAAACCGTCCAACCCCTTTTTAAACTCTGCTAAGCTAACCGCCTTCACCACTTTCTCCGGCAACGAATTCCAGAGTTTAATTACACGTTGGGTGAAGAAAATTTTTCTCCGATTTGTTTTAAATTTACTGCACTGTAGTTTAATCGCATGCCCCCTAGTCCTAGTATTTTTGGAAAGCGTGAACAGACGCTTCACATCCACCTGTTCCACTCTACTCATTATTTTATATACCTCTATCATGTCTCCCCTCAGCCGTCTCTTCTCCAAGCTGAAAAGCCCTAGCCTCCTTAGTCTTTCTTCATAGAGACCTGATCAGCTAAAATCATTTCTTGATATGAAACAACTGAAATAACATCTTTACTATTAAGTTGGAGGAATACGCAGCTTTGCCTAATTTAATAGTTATATGTAATGTAATCTTCTCTATTCGTTTCGCCCCCTCATTATTGTGGTCTGAGAAAGCATAACGTTTTGCTTAAAATGCTATAATAGTTGGTTTAACTTTTTTCTTTTTCGGCTGAGGTGGGATTCCGCCGCCAACGCCGTGTTTTTATTTTATAAGTTGCTTGTAAAAAAAAAAATCTTTTATAATTCTTGGCTGTATTTCATTTGACAAGTGTACTCTTGTTAATAATTTGAAACAAATAAATATAAAATAAATTTGTAAAAAAAAATATCCTTTGTCTTATTTTCTATCCCTTTTTTTAGTAATTCCTAACATTCTGTTTGCATCTTCCGCTGCCACACACTGAGCAGAAGATTTCAACATATTGTCCGCAGTGGTATCTAGAACTACATAGTAACATAGTAGATGACGGCAGAAAAAGACCTGCATGGTCCATCCAGTCTGCCCAACAAGATAAACTCATATGTGCTACTTTTGTGTATACCCTACCTTGGTTTGTACCTGTCCTCTTCAGGGCACAGACCGTATAAGTCTGCCCAGCACTATCCCCGCCTCCCAACCACCAGCCCCGCTTCCCACCACCGGTTCTGGCACAGACCTTATAAGTCTGCCCTCCACTATCCTCGCCTCCCAACCACCAACCTCTCTTCCCCCCACCTGCTCCGCCACCCAATTTCGGCTAAGCTTCTGAGGATCCATTCCTTCTGCACAGGATTCCTTTATGCATATCCCACGCATGTTTGAATTCCGTTCCTTCGTGGTGATGCCTAATGTTAATCCTAGCATCAGGTAACCGTGATTTGGATTATTCTTCCCAATGTGCATCACTTTGCACTTGTCCACATCAAATTTCATCTGAGCCCTCTTTAAATCTGATTGATGGGCATTGTTAATAAACTGGCGAGTTGGGAGCACAACAACTGAAAAGAACATATCCCTTTGTCCGGCTATGTTATTTCACAGGCCCACCCTCAATCCTCACTCGGGGTGTCACAGTTATATAGAGTGATATAATCATCTATACACTGAATTTCAGCGCATCACCGTCTAAGAGCTGGAATATCTTTGGCTGGTTCAAATGTTAGGGTTCCCATATTTGCAGAGACAAAAAAAAAAAAAGAGGAGAGAAAAAAATAAAAATGGTTGCTACCTTTGCTAAAGAAATATTTAATTGTAGTTAATGAACACACATCAAACAGTGACTTACATTACAGCAATAGACATTCTACTTTTCAATCTGGATTTGAGTTCGACTGAGTCTGAGCCTAAGCGTATTTATCATAAGAGCGATATCCTTTTGGCTGGCTTCTGAGATACGTGTGAAAGTCTCTGCATGACATATGCTTAAAATCATGCTGCAGGAACAAAATTCATTTGACAGATTCAACCAGCAGGGGAGCAGAGACAGGGATCAGCAATGCCTTTCTCTCTCTATAGCACCCCCATGTGTTCAGACTGACTAATAAGCCAGAGATGGTTTATCTCATTATGTGAGTAGGTGTGTTGGTCATTATTTATTTAGATTTTACTCACACCCTTTTCAGTAGTAGCTCAAGGTGAGTTACATTCAGGTACTGTGGATATTTCTCTGTCCCAGGAGGGCTCACAATCTAAGTTTGTACCTGGAGGTTTAAGTGACTTGCCCAAGATCACAAGGAGCAGCAGTGGGATTTGAACCGGCCACCTCCGGATGGCAAGACTGGTGCACTAACCACTAGGCCACTCCTCCACTATAGCAACATTCCATGTAGAATCTCAAATAGTACCAAGATTCCATGTGGAATCCGAAACAGTAGCAACAGAATCTCAGATAGTAGCAACATTCTATGTAGAATCTCAAATATTTATTTATTTAGATTTTGCTCACACCTTTTTCAGTAGTAGCTCAAGGTGAGTTACATTCAGGTACTCTGGATATTTCTCCGTCCCAGGAGGGCTCACAATCTAAGTTTGTACCTGGGGCAATGGAGGGTTAAGTGACTTGCCCAAGATCACAAGGAGCAGCAGTGGGATTTGAACTGGCCACCTCTGGATTACAAGACTGGTGCTCTAACCACTAGGCCACTCCTCCACCATAGCAACATTCCATCTAGAATCACAAAAAGTAGCAACATTCCAGAATCTCAAAAAGTGGCAACATTCCATGTGGAATCTTCAATAGTAGCAATAGTCCATATATTTATTTAGATTTTGCTCAAACCTTTTTCAGTAGTAGCTCAAGGTGAGTTACATTCAGGTACACTGGATATTTCTCTGTCCCAGGAGGGCTCACAATCTAATTTTGTACCTGAGGCAATGGAGGGTTAAGTGACTATTCCACGTAGAATCGCAAATATTTATTTATTTAGATTTTGCTCACACCTTTTTCAGTAGTAGCTCAAGGTGAGTTACATTCAGGTACTCTGGATATTTCTCTGTCCCAGGAGGGCTCACAATCTAAGTTTGTACCTGAGGCAATGGAGGGTTAAGTGACTTACCCAAGATCAGAAGGAGTCAAAGGCACATAAAAGAGAAAGAGGAATTTCCCTAAAAATTAAAAATCCTGGAGGACATATCTGAAGATGTCCAAAAAAAGGACATATGGTAACCCTATTAAATGTAACCAGCCAGCGCTGAATATCGGTTTGGCCGGTTAAGTTCAAACTGGCCATAAATCAACTGAATATTCAATGCCAGTCACCGGAACTGGCCTGGCATTGAATTTCCAAGCTCAGCACTGACAGCGGGAGACAGCCCGGCTAGCTCCCGCGGTCTGAATATCAGCCCCAATATATATATATACACTTTGTAAGAAACAACTGATATCAACACCAAAGAGCTGCTTTGCATAAAATTGTCTGAAAACACGGTGTATCAAAAATGCAAGGTGAAATATGTTTCAATAGCATCTTTCTTCTCAATTTTTAATTCAAAGGAGGAAAACAAATCCCAAGTTATCACAATGAATGGCTCATAGGGATATTAAGCTTTCTCTAACCATTAAGCTGCTCCTCAACACTATCTAAACTTTTCTTGCCATCCTTCTAAACTTGTTTTCTTAATTCTTGGCTAGAGAACTTCAGTTTTATTTTTTGAAAATACATACAGAGCGAAATGTGTAGCTGCCTTTGCTCACCAGTACCCCAGTAATAAAATGTGTATGATAGCCCCATCTAGTGGTAAGTGCTAGGAAACAGTACTCATTCTTTCTATATGTAGAACTGACAAGAGTCAAACATTTTTATTAGGATAACTTAACATACCTGTGACAAGCTTTGAAGTATTATCTTGTCTTCATCAGGTCAGTGTAGAAACAGCACAGTTGCACTGGGTTTAATAGTATAAACTTACTTAGGTGTGAAGTCTTCTGCATATGCCATTACCACTCGGTAAGAGAGTCACTGGGCTATAGCTGGAGGTTGCAGCTGCCATTTTGAATCTGGAGCTGGCACAATCAGCTGTAACTGGGGACTGTTCCTGCCAGCCCTACCCTAGACCATCAGGGCATCTTTTGTGTAGGCCTGGGTGGGGGGAGGGGTGCTGGTTGAGGTAGAGGTTTCAAAAGGGGTGTGGAGGCTATTTGGGGTGGGGTGGAGTCTTTGGGAGAGGTTTTTCGGTGGGGAGGCTTTGAGGAGGGGATGGATGCGTTTGGGGGTTCTATGGGGGTGGGGGAGGAGCTGGAGGGTCCTTTGGGTGTGGATGCTCTATGCAGCTGTGTGGCGGTCAGCATTTAAAAAACTGACTGCTGCACGCTACGTGTGTTAATGTTTATTTTTTTAATTGTAGGTAACATTTGTGTGGTCACACGCGTTTAGGGTCATTAATCAACACAACTAAAATAAATATATTTGTAGTGCTGAAGACTAATTGCAGTTGTTAATTTTAATCGCCATTCACCATTAAAATTGTTGAGTTAATCTTGATAGTTGCAATTAAAAGCAGTAATATTTTTATCAATTAATGGCATGTATGAATTGTTTAGTTGTCAACTGTCACATTACAAATGGAACATATTCCACATTTATAATGACCCAAACTTGATTGATTGAAAGTTTTACCATGAGGGATGGATGGGTAAAGCAGATGGTATCAGAATTTCTCTTATCTCTTTCTCTCATATGCCCGCTTAGGAAAAGGAAGCGTTAGGGGTTACAGAAGATGGGCAGACTGGATGGGTCATATGGCCTTTATCTGCCGTCATGTTTATATATTATATATATATACAGCCCAATATTGAGCAGGATGTGAAGGAATAAATTGAAACTTCTAGTCAAGATATATTCAAAATATTCCTATACCTAGTGCTGCTGAATATGTAAGTAAGGCTTATGGTCCTCATTTTACGAGCCCTATTCACATAAACTGGAAGGGAGCAAGGGGCCTGGGTCTTCCCTCCCCACTTTAGGCCCCTCAAAATTGCAGCACCATCCCTCACTGTGGCTAGTGAAGATCCTCGAGCCCCACCAACGGTCCTCCTCCAGCAGCCGGAAACTCTGAAGGTTCACAGTCAATGGCACTTTCTATGGGCTACCACCGTGCTGCCCTTTCCCCTCCCCCACCACGCATTCTCAGTTTTCACAATGCAAAAAAAAAAAAACCTGAGCATGCAGGGGGGGGGGGGGGGAGGGACTGGCGCAGTGGTGGCCCACGGCAAGTGCCGCTGACTGCAAGCCTTGGGAGTTTCTAGCTGCTACAGGAGGACCTCTTCAACTGGTGGAACTTGGGGATCCCCACAAGCTCTGGCATTTAGTTTGAGTTAGGGGTCGTGGGGAGGGGGGGTGGAGAACAGGGTGGGGGTAGAGAGTGGGGGCAAGACAAAATTCTATGCCCACTTACTTTGGGCTCAGGCTACCCCCACTAAAATTCAACTTCTGGCTACACCACTGCCAGCGCTTAAATATTTACCTTGTATAAACATCTAACTCCCAATTTTCTGAAGCCAGAATATGTACATATTAAATCCAAATGCATGTAAATGACAAGGGGACATAGTCTGAGTGTGGGACAAGGGCCTGGTAAGTTCATAGACGTCTATTCCCCAATTCAGAATATCTCTGTCCTAAAAGATGAATTTAAATTTAGGATTTGGTAAACAGCACTCCACCGTAGGGATTGGGGGGGGGGGGGTTGCCCCCTAGAGGCTGACCGAATTTTGGTTTCATCTTCAGCTTTGGCACCGAAAATGGCCCAAGAATCGTGTTCAGTCTTGTTTTGGCTTCGGACGAAAATGTTGGAGCGTTTTTGGCTGAAATCAAAACTGTGATGCACCGCCCCCACTCCTGGGTGGGTAGTGCATCAAAATGGCTTCCAGGATCTCAAGAGGGAATCTTGTGAGACTGCTGCTGGAGGTCATGGCAGCCATTTTGAGATCGGAGAGAGTACGGGCAGGAGACTGCCACTGGAGGTTCTGAAAGCCAGAAGTAACTTGCCTTCCTTCTGTTGGACCCGTAGAAATGTGTAGACTGCAAGTTCACAGGCTACTCTGATTGAATCTACTTCTGGCTTGGTTCCCAGTTATTAACTAGGTCTTGTCAGCTTTCTTTCTAGTCTTGTATTTGGTTATCTTTTCTTACGGTCCTGGGTTCACTTCTCGGAGGCAGTGGGGTTTGTAGCGCAATGATACAACAGATGGGTGTAGCTTGGAAAAAGGTATTTTATATAGAAATAGGCTTCTTACAAGTGTACAGCACCTAGAACATAAAATTATTACAACGCTGCTTCTGTGTGTGTGTCACAGTGTCTGCCTGTCCTTCTAATTTTGTGTGTATGTGTAAGTGGCTGGGACTGTCCTGTAAGTGTCGGGGGGGGGGGGGGGCATGTGGAATGGCTGTCGGCATGAATGTGGGTGGTTGTGTCTGAAGGTTATGTGTGTCTATGGCCCCCCATTCTCCCTATATTTGTTGAATGGGTACAGATCCACCTCTACCCTTTCAACAAATATCCACTCTTACCCTATCTGATATAATATTTAAACATCTCTCTGACCTCATGGGCGCCTTTCTTTAATCACCTTATTTTCTAACTCCTCTTACTCGCTTACCTATCTATATGTTAACCATCTCTCTGACCTCATGTGCAACTTTCTTTAGTCGCCTTACTCTCTTACCTATGTGTTCCATCTTTACTTATAGCCTTCACTGTCAATTAAAATGTTCTATTACGTATTGTGTTCACAAAGTAACATACACAGTAGATGACGGCAGAAAAAGACCTGCATGGTCCATCCAGTCTGCCCAACAAGATAAACTCATATGTGTATACCTTACCTTGATTTGTACCTGCCTTTTTCAGGGCACAGACCGTACAAGTCTGCCCAGCAGTATTTCCCGCCTCCCAACCACCAGTCCCGCCTCCCATCACCGGCTCTGGTACAGACCGTATAAGTCTGCCCTCCACTATCCTCGCCTCCCAACCACCAACCCCTCTTCCCCCACCTGCTCTGCCACCCATACTATGTATGTACATGTACATGTAGCATACTGTGCCATACTTTCTATTGTTATTTGAATATTTTTACTGCTGTAATTGCCTATTGCTCATGTTTGCTTTATTCTTACTGTACACCACCGCCTTGACTGAGTTCCTTCAAGAAGGCGGAAAATAAATCCTAATAAATAAATAAATTTGTCCCTCTTTGTGTTTCTACCTGCTTCTCTTTTTCCAGCACCTTCCTGTGTTTTAATTTCGTTTGATGTCTATTACCAAGGAAGTGTGTATTCCTTTGAAGGCCCAGTTCCAGTTCTCAAAGATATCCTGTCTGGTTACCCTTATAAACTAATCCCATCAGGTAGAGAGACATCCTATCCACCTGTAACCAGGGTCTACCGCCACCAGCTCAGTTCCTTTCACGCCGACCCAGGTCACAGGGATATGTCCTCCTCTATCGCCCCACACGCTCGCTTACTCCGCACTCACCGTTCAGTTTGAGCATGGGAATAGGTCAAGGTCCGGAATAGAAATTGGGGGAGTGGGAAATTAAGGGGCACTTGATACACTGTCTTCTCTTGGATTCCAGGGCTCTGTTCTTTCCTGGTTCTCCTCCTACCTCTCGCTTCGCACCTTTAGTGGACACTCTGGTGGATCCTCCTCCACTTCTATCCCACTACCAATCGGAGTACCTCAGGGTTCTGTTCTCGGTCCTCTCCTGTTCTCCATTTACACTTCCTCCCTTGGCTCTCTGATATCATCCCATGGCTTTCAATACCATCTCTAAGCTGACGACTCCCAGATCTACCTCTCTACCCCCGAAATCTCAACCAACATCCATATCAGTGTTTCAGCCTGCCTGTCTGATATCGCTGCCTGGATGTCTCAACGTCATCCGAAGCTTAACATGGCCAAGACTGAGCTTCTCATCTTTCCCCCTAAACCTACCTCTCCTCTCCCCCCTTTCTCTATTTCTGTGGATGGCACTCTCATTCTCCCTGTCTCATCAGCTCATAACCTTGGGGTCATCTTTGACTCCTCTCTCTCCTTCTTTGCTCACATTCAGCAGATTGCCAAAACCTATCGTTTCTTTCTCTTTAACATCAGCAAAATCCGTCCCTTCATCTCTGAGCACTCTACCAGAACCCTCATCCACACTCTTATCACCTCTCGCCTAGACTATTGCAACCTGCTTCTCATCGGCCTCCCACTTAGCCATCTCTCTCCTCTGCAATCAGTCCAAAACTCTGCTGCACGACTCATTTTCCGCCAAAATCGTTATGCTCACATTAGCCCTCTCCTCAAGTCACTTCACTGGCTCCCTATCCGTTTCCGCATTCAATTGAAACTTCTCTTGCTGACCTGTAAGTGTATTCACTCTGCTGCTCCCCAGTACCTCTCCACTCTTGTCTCTCCCTACACCCCCCCCCCCTCGAGCACTCCATTCTGGTGACAAATCTCTCGTCTGTCCCCTTCTCCTCTACTGCTAATTCCAGACTCCGTTCCTTTTATCTCGCTGCACCTCACGCCTGGAATAGACTTCCCGAGCTTGTACGTCTAGCCCTGTCTTTGGCCGTTTTCAAGTCCAAGCTAAAAGCTCACCTCTTTGATGCTGCTTTTGACTCCTAACCACTGCTCACTTGCCCTGTACCTTTTCTCCCCTCCTCTTTAAGTCCCTTACCTCTAGTTGTTCTGTCTGTTTACTTCTCACATAGGTGCCCTGTTATAAAATCAGACCCTAATACACATCTGAGATATCTGACACATGTGAAAGGTGTTTTATGTGAAAAAAGGAAGCCCTTCCCAGGAGTGGCCTAGTGGTTAGGGTGGTGGACTTTGGTCCTGGGGAACTGAGGAACTGAGTTTGATTCCCAGCACAGGCAGCTCCTTGTGACTCTGGACAAGTCACTTAACCCTACATTGCCTGCTGCATTGAGCCTGCCATGAGTGGGAAAGCGCGGGGTACAGATGTAACAAAAAATATATATATATATTACCTTGATCCTGAAAGCACAGACGTCTAGATGCCAGGAAAGGGCATGGGTGTAGTTTGGGGGTGGAGGGAGCTCTTCAGACTCTGGGCAAGTCACTTAACCCTCCATTGCCCCAGGTACAAAATAAGTACCTGAATATATGCAAAAACCTCAGAAAGGTGGTATATTAAGTCCCATGCCATGTCCCTTCCCTATTCTGGTGTTAAATGCTGACCTGATCCTCCTTCCCCCCCCCCCCCCCCCTACTGCCAATATGACTTCCTTCCCCTTTGAATCCCGTGACCGTCCCTTAAAAGTAAGCAAGCAATCTACACTTATGGTTGGGGGCACTGGGGGCACAGTCCATCCTTCTGCTTCTACAGTGTCATATTCAACACAGCACTATCCGTATGCGGATCAGTATATAGCACCATCGATCAAAAGGGCAGAAACTGTAACAAAACACCGGGCAGGCTGCAGCGATTTGACAAGTATCGCACACTTGTTTGGGGTGGGGCTTTATTTTGAACCGAAACAGAGCAAGCGAGCCACTTACAAGTCACGTGACACCAACTCAGCTGTTTTCATCCAGCCTTGACTTCAGTGCTTTGCCGGGACTTGTCCAGACTGAGCTGCGGACCCCTTGAGCGCATGCGCCACCTTAGTACCAGCGGCCCCACCTACCCTTATGCCTGCATATTCATTAACCAAGCCCCTGAAGAACTCTGCTCTGATTGGTGACTTTCTCTTCCGCTCTCACTCAGCCTGACGTCACGCGACCGAACGAGCCACTGGCTGAACGCAGTCTGCGCAGCTGCACTGTGCCCCGTCCCGGAGCTGCTCTAAAAGCTGAACTTCCTTGCTCTCTCTATTTTATTGCTGATTAGTGTGTGGCAGTGTTTGGGGGATGCGGATGCTGCTGAATGCACTATCCCAAACAGGTATCTAACCTCCTTGATCCTGAGCGTAACAGACAGTCCTAATGAAAGACGTAGTTATCCACACACTTATAAAATAGTTGATGGATGTTTCCAATTTCCCAATTCTGATGCTTCTCAAAAAGGAGACTTGATTAACTCACACAAAAGAAAATAAAGATATTCATCCTCTTATTTCTCTGTTTTCTTTTATTTCTATTTATTGCTGTTAAAAGTAGACTAACAGGGTGCCACACCATATCACTCATCAAGCAAAAAAGAGACTACTTTTTGAGCTGCAGCGTTCATTGTCACATAGCCCAGATGCACTAAACCTAAGGAGCCAGCAATGTGGTTTTTATACCAGGTCTAGCCGGTTTAGCAAGCGAGTAAAACGAGACATGCACAAAAGGGTTCTCTGAGCTCTTCGTATCACGGTAGTAGCTAACAAAAACGGAATGTCAAGCTATTATAATGAGCTAATTACTACACAGATGTGTAAGCAAGGCGATGTACAACCGTTTTCCAATGTGATGTGGAAAATCTAACAGGAGGTCTGGAGCTCTCGGTAATGCCTGGCTGTTGTGAGCTGTAGACCGTCTGTTGCTTGTGCTGGTGCAAGGAAGCTGATCTGCTTTGTTTCTCTCTCCCCTCTTCTCTGTTTTCTCTCTCTCTGGTGCAGCAACTGCCCATCCCAACCCTCCCCGCAGGAGCGACTACTGCATAGTTTGACTCGTAACCACTTGTATCCACTCGCCTCCACCTACCCTCCTCTCCTCTTTCCTCTACACATTAATTGATTTGTTTGCTTTATTTTTTGTCTACTAGATTGTAAGCTCTTTGAGCAGGGACTGTCTTTCTTCTATGTTTGTGCAGCGCTGCGTATGCTTTGTAGCGTTATAGAAATGCTAAATAGTAGTAGTAGTAATAGTTTACCATTCAACTCTCCTTCCTTTAAGTTGATTACATCCCCAGAAGAGAAATAAGCCAGAGCTTCCTCTCTTTTGCATGTCTGCACCGTACACCTGTTCCCTTCTAGCTGGGTGCCGAGGTCTGAGCTCTGGCCAGCGATCGCCCGCTGCAACTTCAGAAAGTCACTGCCCGACATTATTCTGAGCTACTGGGAAGTGTGGTTTGGGGATTATTATTATGAATGAATATGGTATTGCCTAACCGGAAGGCTGTGAAAAAATTCACAGCTAATTTACCTGCCCAAGCAGATCGCACTGCTCCGAAGTGGAGAGACAGGACCCTTCACCTTCCCCCCAGACACACCCACTTGCTACTCACTCTGATGCCGGAAGCTGCCAAAGCTGTGCCGCGTTAAAGGCCAGAAGCTCTGCGATGTCTCCCTCCCCAAAAAAGAAAAAAAATCTACCTTTATCATACACGCAGCTGGTCTGCGTGTTTGACAGCTGCTGTGGCATGTGCAGAGCAGTCACGCTTAGCAATGGGCTGCTCTACGCATGCACAGCTGGCCGACTGGCTTCCCCCATATTGCATGCAAATAAGCCTGTTCGCAAAAGCAATGAGCAGCTCATTTGCATGCAGTTCTCTTTGGGAATCCCTCTGTATTTGTAAATCTTTAATTTGTACCAATTTGGAAATACAGAGGAATTCTTAACAGTGACCTTTGTGCATCTGGGCCTAAGTAAAGGCAGATAAAGACCCAGGGCCACCGAAAGGGGGGGGGGCAAAATTCCCCGGGCCTCCTGGGGGGGGGGCGGCACCACCGCCGCAGTCCGGCCCACCCTGGCATTGGATTTAAGCGCCTCACCTTCGAAAGCGCAGCAAGCAGCAGCAGACCACTCCTTCCTTCCGTGTCCCGCCCTTGCCTGATGTAACTTCCGCAAGGGCGGGACACGGAAGGAAGGAGTGGTCTGCCGCTGCTTGCGCTTTCGAAGGTGAGGTGCTTAAGGTCAGTGCAGAGGGCCCAGGGGCGGAGAGAGGGCCCAGTGGCGGGTGGAGGGGGTGACCTCGGGTGGGGGGGGGGCCCGGGGGTGGCCTTGTCCCGGGCCTGGCCCAATCTCTCGGCGGCCCTGTAAAGACCTGAACTGTCCATTCAGTCTGTCCAGCAGTCAATCATTATCAATTCATGATTAAATCAACAATGAACCCCCTGATATAAATTTGATCATGATCTTTCCTTGGTGTTTCAGCCTGCCCAGTATCATCCTCGGTTCCGGCTACTTAAGTTGCCCTTGAAGCCCTTTCCAGTCCATCCTAAACTGGATTGCCAAAGGCAGAACATAGATCTACAAAGTCTGGCTGGCACCACTAGCCTCAGGGCCCCTTTTACCAAGCTCCTTTGAGCAGGGACTGTCCTTCTTTGTTAAACTGTACAGCGCTGCGTAACCCTAGTAGCGCTCTAGAAATGTTAAGTAGTAGTAGTACTAACACGGCTACCACACCACTCTACACACAAAAAAAAACTGTTTTCGGAAAGAGCATGCGATCTTGGGAAAAGCAAAGCCCAGCAAAGCCCATCGTATGTGACTCATCTAAGGATGCACAAAAGTAAACACTTCAATCTGTGACACTCAACTGCTGAACATTCCGCGGCTTCGCTCTCGCAGCCAGTCAGTGGGTCGCATTTTAAAAATCACTACCGCGCGGAGGAGAGGGGGCGGGGCGGGGGCAGGAACCTAGAACACGCTCCCATATTGATCACAGACATCAGCCGAGAAGAAACTCCTCCCAGCCAGTCATCACATGCCTCCCGCCCTTCCGCTGAATATTTATAAGGTGGGCGGCGCCACCCAAGCAACGCGTTGCCCGATCTCCGCGCGCGCACCCTTCCGCTGAATATTAATAAGGTGGGCGGCGCCACCCAAGCAACGCGTTCCCCGATCTCCGCGCGCGCACCCTTCCGCTGAATAATAAGGTGGGCGGTGCCACCCAAGCAACGCGTTCCCCAATCTCCGCGCGCGCCCCCTTCTGCTGAATATTAATAAGGTGGGCGGCGCCACCCAAGCAACGCGTTTCCCGATCTCCGCGCGCGCACCCTTCCGCTGAATATTAATAAGGTGGGCGGCGCCACCCAAGCAACGCGTTGCCCAATCTCCGCGCGCGCACTGCGCGAGAGAGTCCGTTTCAAACCTCCTGACAAGATGGCGGCGGCGGGCCCAAGCGCTCCTCCAACGGCGCTGGGCAGGAACGGCATCCGCAAGCCGCAGCGGGGCGCGCTGTCGCGGGCGCGGCCCCCGAAGGAAGCGGCGGCGCTGCTGTCGCTGGAGGAGTCGGTGTGCCCCGTCTGCCTGGAGATCCTGCTGGAGCCGGTGACCCTGCCGTGCCGCCACTCGCTCTGCCTGCCCTGCTTCCGTCGCACGGTGGAGCTGGTCAGCCTGCGCTGCCCCCTCTGCCGCCTGCGCGTCTCCAGCTGGGCCCGCCGCTGCGCCCGCGACAACACGCTGGTGGACGGCGAGCTGTGGGAGCGAGTGCGGCTCAGCCACCCCGAGCGCTGCCGGCGGAGGCGGCTGTCGTTGGAGAAGGAGACCGGGCTGGAGCCGCCGTCCGACGAGCCAGGTGCCGCCCCCTCCCCCTCCCCCCTTTCAAACTTGTCTCCTCACAGGCCCCCGGGCGGGAAAGCGTCGCTAGCGGCCCGGGCTTTTGGGGAAGTGACTCACTCATGGTCCGTCCGACTTGGAGGGAGGGAACTTCTTTCTGTCACTGTTTTCTTGGGGGTGGTGGGGGGGGGCTGTACTTCCCTCTCTCATCTGGGAGGGGACCGACAGGGCCGCCTCCTCCGGCCTTCGTCAGACTCGGAAGCCCAAAAAAAATCTGGCGGGCCAGTGGCAAAAGAGAGCTCAGAACCGTTATATCCCCCCTCCCCCCCCCCCCCCCCCCGAATCCAAGGAAACCCACTTTTTGAAAAGGATGTGATGGACCAGCATAGCCATAAATGGGTGGAGCGCTGGAAACGGTGTTTGACAAGCTTGTTCTGCTTAGCTGCTAGTTAAAGGCACTGGACGTTGGGGTTTATTGGGATATAAGATATCAGATGCATGGAGAAGAATTGTTGTGCTTCAGATTTAAGTTTCGTCATTTTTACTCTTACGATACTATGTAAGCCACGTTGAGCCTGCAAAAAGTTGGGAAAATGTGGGATACAAATGTAATAATTTGTAAAGTGTTAGTAGCTTTCTCTATTGCTTGTTTAGACTGAAACAAGAGTGGGTTTGCTTTTTGACGTAAGGAGAACCACAGTGGGAACTGTGACATAGTTGGGCGGGGGGGGGGGGGATTAGATGAAATCGTTACCAGGAAAGGTCTGTAGCACTATCTTCCCTCACAATTTGTAAAAAAAAAATGAGAATCCTATATAATAATTTGCACCTCCAACGTTCTACGTCTGGATGCCTGGGTTCGTAACACAATTCCCATTGGTCTGCCCTCACGTCGGAATGTGATGACAGAGGGAGGATCAGTGAAAGGGAAGGGAAACCAGCCAGCCACACAACGTTGGCGGTGAGGGATTCCATCACGGGAGAATCTTCCCCTCCCTCCCAACCCCTGCTCTCCAATTTCCAGACCCTCCCCCCCCTCCTCTGAGTTCCAGGCCCCCCTCCGAGTGGCAGCCTGACCTGCGTTGCCCGCCCTCTTCTCCCAGTTCTCCGCCTGCTCCTCGCCTTCCTGCGTGCCGGCCTGAATTTAAAAGTTCTTACCTCGGAGTCCGCCCGCAGCAGTAAAAGGTGAGCAGGCACAGCGCTTCAGCCTGCCTTCCCTTCTGTATCAAAGGGCGGGACCAGAGGCAGAGCTGAGACAGAAGGGAAGGCAGGCTGAAGCGCCGTGCCTGTTTGCGTTTTACTGCTGCCGGCAGACCCTGAGGTAAGAACTTCTAAATTCAGGCCAGCACGCAGGAAGGCAAGGAGCAGGCGGAGAACTGGGAGAATGGGGGCATGGAACTCAGAGGGGAGGGAGGGGCCAAGCTAGAACTCGGATAACCTTGCTAATGCCAGTTTCATTTGTGTCAAATGGGCATGTTTTACTATTTTGTAAATAACCTATGAAACACCAGTATGTTCCAGCCTTACATAAAGGTTATCTATGTAGCATTCTTAATAAAAAAAATTTTCAAATAATGCTATACCATACCAAATAAAATATTAGATAATTTAAATTGTGTAAGCATTTTCACTGAGCACATGTTCAAAACGCAAGACTAAATGCATCATTTTACATCAGAGTTTATGATTGAATGTGATGTACATTTTTTGACCATAGGGGTTAATTCATTCTTGCTAAAGAAGAGATAGTGAAACCCAGATCTGATTTGAGGAAGGCAATGGGTTATGGTATTAATACAGAATAAGATTGGCAAAATTATTAGAGTTCAGTTAATAAACTATTGCTGAATTTTATAAGAACGTTTTGACATCTTACACAAGATGTGATCTGGGTTCAGACTACTACATAGCACATAAAACACTGCTTATAAGAAAGACATTTAAGTTGAGGACAACAGGCTGTATTATTACAGTTTGGTATATCAGCTGTCTTTGCCATAAATCACTCTATACTTTTATCTGAACTAGGTGTGTCGGGCAAAGTGAGGTCTTTAAAATCCTGAGTGATGTAGAACAGGTAGAAGTGAATAGATTTTTTTTTTCACTTTCAAAAAGTACAAAGATCAAGGGCCACTTGAAATTACATGGAAATACTTTTAAAACAGGATGTAATATTTTTTCTCTCAAAGAATAGTTAAACTCTGTAACTCACTGCCAGAGGATGTGGTAACAGCAGTTACCGTAACTGGGTTTAAAAAAAGGTGTGGACAAGTTCCTGGAGGGAAAGTCCGTAGTTGGATGGACACGGGGGAAGCCACTGCTTGCCTCAGGATTGGTAAAATGGAATGTTGCTACTGTTTGGGTATCTGCAAGGTACATATGACCTGGATTGGCCACTGTTGAAGCAGGATACTGGGCTAGATGGACCATTGGTCTGACCCAATATGGCAATTATGTTAATTTGGTTTGAAAAATTTGTAAAGAACAGATTGAACAGTGTAAAGGGACATAACGGGAGATCATTTAGTTGGAACCCAGGTTGTGGGGTTCCTCAGGGTGAGCCGCTTTCTACGTCTTTGTGGATCAGGCCCTTAGACATTAAAGGGAGCCGTAAAATACAGCTGCCTTGGTAAATTTAGCGATGCACAAAGGGGGTAACGTGAATGAGTTGCAGGGATCCCCTTTGTGTATCATTTGCTGTTTGCGAGTCTGACTGTCAAATG
The DNA here is from genome assembly GCF_901765095.1 of Microcaecilia unicolor. Taxonomy (NCBI): domain Eukaryota; kingdom Metazoa; phylum Chordata; class Amphibia; order Gymnophiona; family Siphonopidae; genus Microcaecilia; species Microcaecilia unicolor. The sequence goes on from NC_044034.1 coordinate 18,921,098, forward strand.
CATTTGACAGCTCTGATATGCTGTGGACCCCTCCCCCCCCCCCCCCCCCCCCCCCCAACTCCACACTTTAAAAAAAAAATTTCCCTGGTGTTCCAGTGGCTCCTGATTCTTCCCCCCCTCTTTCCCCTGCACATGCCAGGAGGAGTGCCAGGAGGTGAGGGGTAGGAAGCCCAAGCAGGCAGCCTTTGCAGCTTCCTGTTTGTGCTTCCTTCCTCTCAGCTCCAGAGCAGCTATAAAATTTGCTCCTTAAATTAAGGATCTTTGCATCCCCGCAATACACATTAAAATACATTTGTGTGGGGTTCTCAGTGGCTATTAATGGCACACCTTAGAGCCACAGAAAACCCCTTTGTGCATTACTAGCTACATAATCGCTTGCTTAAGACTGGCTAGAATCAGGCTGAAGTAATCGTTAATTGCACAGTAAGCTTTGTGCATCTGGCCCAAAGTTCTTTAGGCAATAAGTTTTATGAGGTAGAAATTGTTATATATGGATGTTGTTTTCCTTCAGCTTAACAAACAGACCCCTATATTTCCTTTAGACAAATGGGAAATTGGATATGTTTTATGGTTAAATAAAAAGATATTGTGCTTTGGTGAGATCAAAAAGGTCCCGATTAAATGTCATTGGCCTCGGGTGAAATTTTGAAAATTGAGGGTTATTCAAGAGTTCTTGGAGTTATTTTAGATTCAAATCTCTTTTGATTGGCAGGAGCACTAAGCAACATTTTTTTGCGTGCTATAAGATCATCCCTTTAAGAAAGAGGATTGCCTGAGGCAGAACTCTAAAATCATGCTTCCCCAGCTAGATTATTGTAATTCACTGTACTACTTACTTACCATTTCTATAGTGCTACTAGACATACATTGTTTTGTACAGTGAACATGTAAGAGATGGTCCCTGTTTGACAGAGCTTACAATCTAATCATGACTGGCAAATAAGGGAAGGTGAGAAAACAGACATGGGTACTGAACAAGTGAATAAGAGTTAGGAGTTAAAAGCAGCCTCAAAAGGTGGGCTTTTAGCCTAGATTTATTTATTTTTTATTTAACACATTTATATCCCACATTTTCCCACTTAGTTTTAGGCTCTCCTACTAATCTACAAATGCACTCGGTCTGCAGCCCCTCCTTACCTCTCTACCCTCATCTCCCCTTACGTTCCTACCCGTAATCTCCGCTCGCAAGACAAATCCCTCCTCTCAGTACCCTTCTCCACCACCGCCAACTCCAGGCTCTGCCCTTTCTGCCTCGCCTCACCCCATGCTTGGAATAAACTCCCTGCCCATCTTCAAATCCTTGCTCAAAGCCCACCTCTTCAATGTCGCCTTCGGCACCTAACCACTTTACCTCTATTCAGGAAATCTTAGGACCCAACTTGACATTTCGTCCTTTAGATTGTAAGCTCCTTCGAGCAGGGACTGTCCTTCTTTGTTAAACTGTACAGCGCTGCGTAACCCTTGTAGCACTCTAGAAATGTTTAGTAGTAGTAGTAGGCTCAATGTGGCTTACACAATACAGGAGAGGCAGGCTCCGGTTCGATAAAATACAAATACACAATATAGAAATCAACATGGAAGAAACATAAGCATAGATCAACAAAGAAATAAAGAGGGGGTGGTGATAGAAGTCCAGTATGGTCCATAGCTTTTCTGTGTCGCAGGAAGTAGAAAGTTAATTTGTGTCGGGGGATAGGCCTTCTTAACCAAGTTGGTTTTCAGTAGTTTCCTGAAGTTGAGATGGTTATGAATAGATTGCAAGAATTTGATAGCTAGAGCTTGATGTAGTGATTCAGGAAGTTTATTCCAGGTGTATGGTGTAGCTCTGCTATTTTTGTAACATGTAAACAATTCATCTACCTGTTCACTCCACTCGGGGCTGATGATCAAATTCTCAGTGCTGTGCTGAAAAATTAGCACCGTAACATCGTGGGGAATGAAAGCCCCGATCAAAACTGATAGCATGCAGATTTATGCACACTATTAATTTTGATCAGGGTGGGATTTCTGCAGGTGGAATAGGTAATGCTCTGTTTAGCATGCATTTGCATGTTCATTGTGTTCAGAGCTGGCGAGCTTTGTTACATGTGCACGCCAGCCCTGATCATTGGGCAGGACCAAATGTTGGTGCTAGTATGGTGTTATTGGCCTCCAGCCCCTGCATTTGCTTTTGATCTGCCTATCAGTATTTTATTGACCTCTATTATATCTCCCCTCAGCTATCTTGTCCAAGTTAGAGCCCTAGCCGCTTGATCCTTTCTTCAAAGGGAAGTCATCCCATCCCTTTATCACTTTCATTGCACTTCTCTGTACCTTTTTCTAATTCTTTTTTTAGATGCAATGACAGAATTGCACACATTTGAGGTGCATTCACACCATGGAACAATAAAAGAGCATTATAACTAATTTTGTTTTCCATTCCTTTCCTAATAATTCCTAACGTTTTATTTGCTTTCATAGTTGCTACTGCACACTGAGCAGAGGGTTTCAACATATCAGAAATGACACCTAGATCCGTTTCCTGAGCGACAATTCCTAATGTTGAACCTTGCATCACATAGCTATAGTTTGGGTTCCTCTTTCCCACATGCATCACTTTGCATTTGCTCACATTAAAAGTCATCCATTTGGATGCCCAATCTTCCAGTCTTGTAAGGTCCTCTTGCAATTTTTCGTGATCCTCTTTGAATTTAACTTTGAGTAACTTTGTCATCAGCGAATTTAATTACTTCACTAGTTGTTCCATCTCTAGATCATTTTATAGATGTTAAAAAACAGTGGTCCCAGCAAAGACACCTGGGGAACCCCACTACCTATCCTTTATTGAGCATATTGACCATTTAACTTCTCTGTTTTTAATCCACAATAGGACACTACCTCCTATCCCATGACTTCCTAATTTCCTCAGGAGCCTTTCATGAGGTGCTATGATTTTTCAAAAGCATTTGACAGATGCACAGTATCAACTCACCTTTGTCCACATGTTTATTCATTCCTTCAAAAAATGTAGTAAATTGAGACAAGATTTCCCTTGACTAAATCCATGTATGGTCTGTAATTTTGTTCTTTCTAATAGACTCTACCATTTTGCCCGGCACTAACTTTGGGGTCACCAGTCTATAATTTCCCAGATCACACCTGGAACCCTTTTAAAAACTGACATTATACTGGCACCGTCTAATCTTCCGGTGCCATGCTGGATTGTATATAATATTTTGGATTGCCTAGCTTTTTTGTAATCCACACAGAGCTTTAAAAGCTACAACTTTTCTTGTATTGTACCACTGATGAATTGTAGGGACTTCTGGTGATTAGCAGAATAGAATGTCCCTTTTCTAATAAATGTTTGCAGTCTTTAAATGTTAATAGGTTTTAATGAAGATGGGCAGAGCTTGGTCTTAAGTCTTTGTAGGGCTGCTACTTCCCTGTTTCCAATAGGTTTTGGAATCTAAAGGCAATCGCAATCTAAAACTTGCTGTTAAGCAGTTGTTTTGGTATAACTAAAATTGTTAAAATTGTATGTGTTTCAGCTTATTAATTTTCACTTTTGAATTTAAAAGCTGCAGGTAACCTTTGTGAATGTTAAATGGGTGACTTCAATTATCCAAATATAGACTGGGTAAATGTAACATCGGGACATGCTAGAGAGGTACAATTCCTTGATGAAATCAAGGACAGCTTTATGGAACAGCTGGTGCAGGAGCCGACGAGAGAAGGAAAAATTCTAGACTTGGTCCTTAGTGGCGCGCATGATCTGGTGAGGGACGGTATGGTACTGGGGCCGCTTGATAACAGTGATCATAATATGATCAATTTTGATATCAACCTTAAAGTAACTATACACAGGAAGTCAAATATGGTAGCGTTTAACTTTAAAAAAAGGAGACTATGATAAAATGAGGAGAAGAGTGAAAAAAAATGTAGGGGGGCAACTGAGAGGGTAAAAACTGTACAACAGGCATGGATGCTGATACCATCCTGGCGGCCCAGGCCACACATATTCCGCAAATTAGTAAAGAAAGACGGAAGTCCAAAAGACAGCCGGCATGGTTGAAAAGTGAGGTGAAGGAAGCTATTGGGCTAAAAGAAACGCCTTCAGAAAATGGAAGAAGGAACCGTCTGAAAATAACAAGAAGCAGCGTAAAGAGTGTCAAAGCAAATGCAAGGCGCAGATAAAGAAGGCCAAGAGGGATTACGAAAAAAAGATAGCATTAGAGGCAAAAAAAAACACAGTAAAAAATTTTTCCGGTATATTAAAAGCAGGAAGCCGGCAAAAGAATCGGTTGGGCCGCTGGATGACCAAAGGGTAAAAGAGGCGATCAAGGAAGACAAAGACGTAGTGGAGAGATTGAATGAATTCTTTGTTTCGGTCTTCACTGAGGAAGATTTGGGTGGGATACTGATGTCGGAAATGGTATTTCAAGAGGATGAGTCAGAGAAACTTACTGACTTCACGGTAAACCTGGAGGATGTAATGGGGCAGTTCAACAAACTCAATAGCAAATCTCCTGGACCGGATGGTATTCATCCTAGAGTACTGATAGAACTGAAAAATGAGCTTGCGGAGCTACTGCTAGTGATATGCAATTTATCCTTAAAATCGAGCCTGGTACCGGAAGATTGGAGGGTGGCCAATGTAATGCCGATTTTTTTTTTTTTTTTTTTTTTTTAAAGGTCCCAGGGGAGATCCGGGAAATTATAGACCGGTGAGTCTGATGTTGGTGCTGGGGAAAATGGTAGAGGCTATTATTAAAAACAAAATTACAGAGCACATCCAATGACATGGATCACTGAGACCAAGTCAACATGGCTTTTGTGTGGGGAAGTCTTGTCTGACCAATTTACTTCAGTTCTTTGAAGGAGTAAACAAACATGCGGACAAAGGGCAGCCGGTTGATATTGTGTATCTGGATTTTCAAAAGGTGTTTGACAAGGTACCTCAAGAAAGGCTACAGAGGCAATTGGAGGGTCATGGGATAGGAGAAAATGTCCTGTTGTGGATTAAAAACTGGTTGAAAGATAAGAAACAGAGTGGGGTTAAAAATTCACAATGGAGAAGGGTAGTTAGTGGGGTTCCTCAGGGGTCTGTGCTAGGACTGCTGCTTTTTAATATATTTATAAATGATTTAGAGGGAGTCCACGTGATGCGATGAGCTGAGCAGACGTGCAGTGCTGCAGCTCGTGGGCCTCAACCCCGTATTCTTAAAAATACTGCTCAAAAAACATTAATAAAATAGCCGCCGGCTACAGCATAACTGCATGGACAAATACCTGAACAAAACCCCGATTGGAATGGCGCTTCGGACCGGGAAAAAAGAGAAAGAAAAGGTTAAGTTGCCTGCTTCCGAGTCTAAAATGGCGGGCGAACCACAACAATGTGAACAAGCATTTTCGACGTTGCAACTGGAGCAACTAACAGCCGCGGTGGCGAAGGCCTGGCAGCCTCGGTGGGACACTGTTGAACAAAAAATAGACACTTTCCACGCTAAGTTGGAGGGACTGGAGACCCGCGCGGAAGATCTCTCTGTGCGGGTTTCGGCTTTAGAAGATGACTCACAGGCCTATAGCGTGGACATCCGCGAAATTAAACAACAGCTCCAGGAGCATTACGATAAACTGGAGGACTTAGAAAACCGCTCCAGGAGGAACAATGTGCGCATTGTAGGCATCTCGGAAAACATACCGGACAGAAATTTAGTGCCTTGGCTCACAGACTGGCTATCTAAAGAATTGGCCTTATCAGACTCCCTTGGGCCTTTAGTACTTGAGCGCGCACACCGCGTGGGACGCAAAACTGATAGTCAAAAGAGACCTCGTGTCATAGTGGCGCGAGTGCTCAACTACCGCTCTAAAATGGAAATACTGAATGGATTTAAGATTAGGAGGGGAGACTTAACACACGAGGGGCGCCCAGTTTTGATGTTTCAGGACTACTCCTTTGGCGTACAAGAGCAACGGAAAAAATTCCATCAGATATGCTCAATGCTAGCACAGAAACAAATTCGCTTTAGGCTCCAATACCCGGCTACGCTAAAAGTTCTGATACAAGGACAGTGGCACACTTTCCAAACATCAGAGGAAGCCAAGACTGGATTACAGGAGAAGGGCATCTCTGAGGGTGATTGAAAGTTCTAAAACGCTTGCTGTGAGTCGGAGAATAATATATATAGCAGCAGCAGTAAGTACAGGAAATTTAAATCATACGGGGAGGAGGGCCCCTCGCTACTCAGGTGGACTCTAGCCGTACCCAGGCGCAGGTCTGGGCCTGGATGATGGCAGAGGGATGGAAGAAAGGGTGGGGGGTAAGGGGGGGATTGGGATTTGGGATGTTATTCAGTTCAAAATCAAAGAGTACCAGAAGTTTAAAATCACTGTATGTTAGAGATCAATGGGGTAATATGAAACACTTAGGCAACTTGGGTAGTTGGGGTGAGTGGTCGGAGAGCTGGGGGAATCTTACAGTTAAAGAACAGCGAGAGACCGTAAAGTTGGGGGGCAAGATCACTAAAAATGGTGAGTTTAGTAAGCATGTCCACTAGAATTGTAACCTGGAATGTAGGAGGAATAAGCTCCCCGATTAAAAGATCTAAGATCTTATCAGCATTGAAAAGACATAAAGCTGATGTGGCATGCTTGCAGGAAACCCGCCTCACGGAGAAAGAACATTTAAAGCTGCAAAAATCATGGGTTAGCGAAGTATTTGCCTCCCCATCTCGCGGTAGGAAGGGGGGAGTTGCTGTACTATTTCGAAAAGGACTCCCCTATAAAGCTACAATCTTGGAAAGGGGGGATAGAGGGGATTTTATTTTGCTAAAAGTGTGGCTAGAAGGGAGGAACTTGTTGCTGCTGGTATTATATGGGCCCAATAATTTTGATGCTGCATTCTTTAAAGATCTGGCCGGGAGATGTTTGCAGAGTGGGGGAGGAGATTTGATAGTAGCAGGGGATTTTAATGCGGTTATAGACCCTCGTCAAGATTGCACTAATATCCTGGCCTCCGACTACCGTGGGACGAGGGCGCGAGAGTTCCAAATGTTTAATAAAACGTTAGATTTAGTGGACACGTGGAGGGTGCTCCACCCTGGGGAGAGCGATTATACACATAGGTCAAGGGCACATGGCTCTCATGCCAGGATAGACTATATTATGTTGGCCCGTCCCTTGTTTCATCTGGTGGAGGCAGCAACCATAGGTCCCGAAGAAATATCCGACCACGCCCTGGTATGGGTAGACCTTAAGCTTAGGTCAGAGTTCAAGGGGGGGACAGGATGGAGGTATCCGGCTCATCTACATACCGACCCGCACCTGCGGGCGCATGTACAAAAGAGCTGGGAGCAATACATAGAGCATAATGGTATACATGCAGATCTCCAACCTGAGCTGTTCTGGTCAGCTTCAAAGGCAGTTCTGCGGGGGGCTATCATAGCTTACTGTAGCGTTAAGAATAAACGAAAAGCAGCTAGCATATTACTCTTAGAACGACAGCTACAGAGGGCTAAAAAGATACACTTACATCATCCCTCTTTGGTTACCCTGGAAAATTTAAAAGCCACTCGGGTAGCATTAAATAGTCTGCTGCATGAGAAAGAGGTGAAGTCTTCTTTGTTTTATAAATACAAATTAGAGAGGTTTGGGAACAAGGTAGGCAGAATGATGGGGCGATTAATTAAAACTGTAGGCGGTCCACGGACGGTGACCTCCCTAAAAAACCATAAGGGAGAACTCATAACTGACAATAGAAAGATAGGACAGACATTTACAGAATATTTTACTACTTTATATCAAAAGCAATCACCTCCAAACGCACATGCAATACGAGATTATTTGCAGCACATAGACCTCCCCAAATTAACGGAGGAACAGCTGGAAACTTTAAACCAGCCATTGACAATGTCCGAGCTGCAGAGGGGGGTCAAAGCGTTAAAATTGCGGTCTGCACCGGGCCCAGACGGTTTTTCTGGGGAATACTATAAAATCCTGCCTGGTAAAGCCTTAGCAGCACTCCTGGAATATTTCCAAGAGGTCATTGAGGAAGGGAGTTTTCCACGATATGCGAACACAGCGTTGATAACGCTCATTCCTAAACCAGGGAAACCCTTAGACAAAGTGGAATCATATAGACCGATATCGCTATTAAATGTAGACACAAAAGTATTGGCGAAAATAATGGCAGATAGGCTGGCACAATGCTTGCCCTCACTGATAGGTACAGAGCAGGTGGGATTCGTGAGAGGCCGACAGGCGGTACATAATGTCAGGAAGCTCCTTTTGACAATAGCAGCAAGTAGACAAAACGAGGTACCCACCCTGATTCTGAGTCTTGATGCTGAGAAAGCCTTTGACCGGGTCGGGTGGGACTTCATGTTTCAAACATTGGAAAAGATGGGTATAAGGGGGTGGTTTACACAAGCGGTAGAAACTCTATACTGTCAACCCAGAGCGAGTGTATTGGTGAATGGTATCAGGGAGACAGAGTTTCAGATTTACAGAGGTACCAGGCAGGGCTGCCCCCTGTCTCCCCTGCTGTTTCTATTGTCTCTGGAGCCCCTGATACGAACGGTCCTCGCAGCCCCAGACCTACAAGGGGTTACATTAGTGGGTCATACAATAAAAATTCTGGCCTACGCAGATGACTTATTGGTGGTACTGAGGGAGCCCTCCAGAACCCTAGAACGATTACTAAAGATCATTGAACAATATGGGAGTCTCTCTGGCTTCCAATTAAACCTACACAAATCCACAGCACTTCCAGTGCTCCCGGAGATACAAACAACCTGGCCTGGAACTTTTCCCCTACAATGGGCGCGGATCTCGCTGACCTATCTGGGAGTCCACATCCCCATGGATTTGTCCAAACTTTATGAACTCAATGTACAGCGGCTTTTGCGGGACACAAAAAAACAGTTGTTGGCCTGGAGGGCGCTGCCACTTTCTCTAATGGGACGAATTGCCCTGGTCAATATGGTCATAGTTCCTAGATGGCTGTATACATTTCAGACCCTCCCGCTCTTTTTAAAGAGGACTGATGAGCAACAACTGATAAAAACAGTGCAGGTCTTCGTATGGAGGGGGAAAAAACCACGCCTCCCATACTCAGTGCTATGTATCCCGACAGAATATGGCGGCTTGGGACTCCTGAACATCAAATTTATGACAGTGGCCAGTGGCATGCGCCATATAAATGACTGGTTCAGAGGAACTCAAGATTTCACAAACACAGCACTTGAACTACAGCAGCACCCTGAAATACATTTTAGTACCTACTTACATGTAAGGGGGCCCCAGATACCTTACATTTTGAGAGTTTCTGGAATAATGAAGACAGCAAGAATGGTGTGGAAATGGATTTGTAAACTTCACAACTTTTCAGCGAGGACCACTCCATACCTACCCATATGTGGAAATCCGGCCTTTGAGGCTGGCTTACTATATCCAGCTTTTCAGAGATGGGGACGCAGTGGGATGCGATATTTACTACATGTTGTTACCCCGGAGGGAAAACTTAAATCCTTTCCGGAACTACAGAAAGAATACTCTTTACGTCCCTCGGACAAATTCCATTACCTCCAACTGAGGCATTATGTGCAATCTTTGCCGTGGGAAGACTTAGCAGAGGACGTTCAAGAGGAACTAACTTCAGCCTTTTCTCTCACAGCGCAACAAAAGATTCCACTCAAATTCCATCACAGACATATTAAAGATACAGCAGAAGAACTGGATTATAATAAGCTACTGGCCATGTGGAAAAATGACATACAATTAGATTTGACGGCATCTCAACTTAAAGAGCACCTGTTAAAGATACGGAAACAAACCAGCATGACTATGCATTGGGAACTGCAATTTAAAATAGCGCTCCGCCTCTACATATCCCCGAGAAGAGCTTTCCACATGGGGCTCTCCTCGTGGGGAGAGTGCCCCAAATGCGGAGAAGTCGGAGCCACACTGGGACATATGCTCTGGAGTTGCAGGGGTGTAGCGCGATTCTGGACACTTCTGATCCAATATGTCTCTGGCCTGTGGTCCGCACAATGGAAATATGACTCTGGGTTATTGCTGGGACACCCAAAATTCATCTATCCAATCCCAGCAGGATTTACAATTTTTGTTCAGAAAGCAATTATAGTTGCCAAACAAGTGATCATGGCTGGCTGGCTGTCTCGACAATGTCCCACGCGGACTCAGTGGAGGACGCGCATGATAGCACTATTGAGGTTGGAGAGAATGGGGATAGCGGACTTTAATTCCAAAGCTGGATCACAGTTTCAAGTTGTATGGAACACATTTCTTCACACACTAACTCCGACAGCTAGGAGTAGACTATTGAACTACTAATGGTACTCTGTAGACTAGCAATAAGGGGATGGGGAAGGGGGGAAGGGGAGTAGGGGGGAGAGGGGGGAGGGAAAGGGGTTAGTTGGAGGGGAAGTATATATAAAACAAGTTCTGATTATTGCGTTTCTGTAACAATGTGTTTTACTTTACCTTGCAATAAAAAAGATTTAACATAAATGATTTAGAGATGGGAGTAACTAGCGTGGTAATTAAATTTGCTGATGACACAAAGTTATTCAAAGTCGTTAACTCGCGACAGGATTGTGAAAAATTACAGAAGGACCTTATGAGACTGGGAGATTGGGTGGCTAAATGGCAGATGAGGTTTAATGTGAGCAAGTGCAAGGTGATGCATGTGGGGAAAAAACCCCCCCGATTTATAGCTACGTCATGCAAGGTTTCACGTTAGGAGTTACGGACCAAGAAAGGGATCTGGGTGTCGTTGATAATACACTGAAACCTTCTGCTCAGTGTGCTGCTGTGGCTAGGAAAGCGAATAGAATGTTGGGTATTATTAGGAAAGGTATGGAAAACAGGTGTGAGGATGTCATAATGCCATTATATCGCTCCATGGTGCGACCACACCTTGAGTATTGTGTTCAATTCTGGTCGCCGCATCTCAAGAAAGATATAGCAGAATTGGAAAAGGTGTAGCGAAGGGCGACTAAAATGATAGCAGGGATGGGACAACTTCCCTATGAAAGACTAAGGAGGCTAGGGCTTTTCAGCTTGGAGAAGAGATGGCTGAGGGGAGACATGATAGAGGTATATAAAATAATGAGTGGAGTGTTACAGGTGGATGTGAAGCGTCTGTTCACGCTTTCCAAAAATACTAGGACTAGGGGGCATGCGATGAAACTACAGTGTAGTAAATTTAAAACAAATCGGAGAAAATCTTTTTTTCACCCAATGCATAATCAAACTCTGGAATTCGTTGCCGGAGAACGTGGTGAAGGCGGTTAGCTTGACAGAGTTTAAAAAGGGGTTGGACGGTTTCCTAAAGGACAAGTCCATAAACCACTACTAAATGGACTTGGGAAAAATCCACAATTCCAGGAATAACATGTATAGAATGTTTGTATGTTTGGGAAGCTCGCCAGGTGTCCTTGGCCTGGATTGGCCGCTGTCATGGACAGGATGCTGGGCTCAATGGACCCTTGGTCTTTTCCCAGTGTGGCATTACTTATGTACAATATGGAGTGGTGGGACTTTGTGACATCAGCTGCTAAAATACCCCTATTAGTGGGTATCTCTCTGTATATTGCTTTAAAAAAAACCCTTTGCTTTTCTTTAACTTGTCCTTACCTTTAATGTTTAGCACTTGATTTTGTATCTTTTTTTATTTTTTTTTTCAAGGATTGTTTGAAAAAATAAAATGCCAGCTGTTTTCTTTTGAAAGATCTTTAAATAGCTTTGATTCTTTTATAGTATCAATATTTCTTTTGCTTATACCTCATCTGAGGAGGAAGGTTCTGTCTTCAAAAGCTTGTTAAAATTCAGAAAATTCCTATCTTAGTTTAGGGAGCTGATATTAGGAAACTAATGGATTTCCACCCCCCCCCCCCGCCCTTACTGCATAGATCACATGTTCTTTAGTATTCTGCTGTACTTTTTTTCCTTGGCTTTTCTCATATCACTAGTCTACAGGTTGTTGTATAGGTGTTCCTTTTTTTGGAAGCGCATTTTTATTTGTAAAGCAAATGACCTATGAATTTTGATGTGCTGATAAATGACAAAACAGTTGGTTACTGTTTCTAAAATATTTACATTTTATGTATACTGTTATCATACTAAACCTAGGTCTTTTCTTCTGTATGCTTTACATGGTATTTTCATTTGTCCTCCTTATGTAAAACTTTAAAAATCAGCAAGAAGGTGTTAAATTGTGAAAATATTTTTATACATATAGATTATAAAAAGGTACATATTTAGTGTTTACTTGGCACTTCTTGTATTCTTGAAATGGTGCATATCTTGTTAATGTCTCAATTGTTTGCTGCAACTGCTTGTATGCCTTATTTCTTAGAGAACTGGAAAAATGAATTTCTATGTGATCTTTCATGCCTCAGAGTGCATGATAAAATGCATCATGAAGTTCACGAATCTGAGGTCCAGATGCCTTCCTTTCTTAGCATCACTTAACCTTGGAAAATTTTCCATGGAGGTACTGGAAGGCTGCTTTTGTCTTGTCCATGGCAAAGTTTATTAGATCCAACTTGATATGTAAGTGGTGTCTTTTTTTTTTTTTTTTTTTTTAAATTTCGACAAGCAATAGATGCTGAACACTTTTTTTTTTTCCCCCTCTCCCCAGGCTCCATTGAGGGCAGCCAGTCTCTTGATGTGGGGATTTCTTGCACAACTATCCCACTCACAGAAAAAATACAGCAGTACTTTGTATCCATCTGCTGACCACACGAGAGCAACCTCAAGTCACCTCAGAAGCTGGCACCGATGCTAGTCATAGTTTATGAATCTCAAGTTTTCATGTTTAGCCATAGGTTTCCTTCATATGATGTGCACAGTCAACTAGAAGTATGGCAAAACATTGCCATTTTGCATCAAAACCTCCTCTGATTAAAGTGAGAATTATGGTGCATCTGGAATTGACAGTTATCCATGGTGTATTGGGCATATAATGGATGGCATGTTGGGATACTACATGTCCACTTCTTTGACAAACCTTTTTCAACTGGAGGCACCATATGGAAGTAGTAATTGCTGATATGATCTGTCAGCGTGCTCAAGTCACTGGCACCACAAAACGCATACATTTCCTGTCAAAGTGCTGGCAAAGATTTGTTGCACAAGTTTTGCAGCATAGGTGTGGGGCCCAGCTCTTGTCCTGATCTCCAATTTTGCAGCCAAAATAAAGGCGGCATCTTTCTTAACCACAGCGGTTATACTCCACTTTTGTGATGCAAGTGTCACTTCACCATAAACATAGCAGTTAATCGGCATTATTCAAGCAAGTATATGACATCTTGACTAAACAGAAATGTGTCTCTTTGCAAAATCAACCACAGAATAAAAGCACAACACTATATATAACCTCTGGAGTTGACTTTTGGTGCACGAAGGCTTTGGATCTTCACATCTCCTGCCACTCAATTGAGCCTTGAACTTGGTGCTCAAGACCATGCTCCCTTACTGGCACAGCAGGCTTAAATCTCGGTTTGGACTGCAGCGTCTTTCCATCTTCTTTTATGGAGTCTCTGAATTAAACTCAAATTCCCTTGGCCAACTATAGCTAGACCAGCAGGTTGAGGCCATGGACAAGGCCCTTAGGGGGAGACCTTGGATTCAGTAGTCCCTTTGCAGCCCTCCTCTCCTCATGCTTCTAAGCAATCTAATCGGTATTCTGCCAACTTCTGGCTGCTGAAGATACAATTCCATCACTATGAAAGATCATGGAGGAAATGAGGCACAACACAAGCCCAATTTCTCTATAAGCATGCACATTTATATAAGGAGCAAACTTTTATGCTGCTAAAAGGAGTTACTATGTCAAGCATCGCTCCAAAGAAGCTTAGCAGAGACCAGGTGGCAACACTGGTAGCAAAGCCAGTATGGGGTGGACTTCTGTCTGTGCCTTGATCGTAACTGGATAGATGGGTTGGAATGAAGCTTAACAAGGTCTTCGATAACAGCTTGAAAAGTTTTTGAACAAGGACAGTGCCAGGCAGACTTCTACTGTCTGCCTGACAAATCAAGTTCAGGTATACATATGTTGTATCGCCTCTTGCGTAATGAGTTTCTCTTCAGGCAAACTGGATGGACTGTACAGGGTTTTTTAAAATTTGCTGTCACCTACTATGTTACTATGTGCGGGAAGCCCCTACAACAAAGGCTCCTTTTAAGTTGGTATGCTCTTATACTGGCCACCTGATATTTCCTTCCCTCCCCCTACCCAGCCATTTTCACAGCATCAACCCTTGCTAAGTACTTTTCCCAAAAAACAGACCTAATCTGGGTGGATATTAGTTCATACCCATTCTACCCAACTACTACAGCTTCTTTCTTCCTTTATCTCACCATCTATGACCCTTACACAGCAATTAAAAATCCATTTGATACACTGCTGCACCCTACAATCCCTGTCCCTCCAGCCTTCTGACTCGTTTACCATCATTTTATTCAGTAGAATTAGAAAAGGTACAGTGACAATAATGCTAAAGAAGATAGGATGACTTCCGTTTGAGGAAAGGCCAAATTGGCTAGGGCTCTTCAGCTTGAAGAGATAGTTAAGGGGAGATTAGGTTTAGAAAATACTGAGTTGAGTGGAACAGGTAGAGGTGAATTGCTTGTTTGCTCTTTCCAAAAATACTAGGACTAGGGGGCACGCAAGGAAGCTACTAAGTAGTAAATTTAAAATGAATCTGAGAAAATATTTCTTCACTCAACGAGTAATTAAACTCTGGCATTTGTTGGAAAGAATTTATGCAAAAGGAGCCCATCTTTGGAGGCAAAATAATTCTGTAAATGGAATGAAACTTAGCCATCGTGGAAAAACAATGAAGACAGTTTGAAAGTCTTAATTCAGACTGGGGGTTCTGAAAAATAAAAGAACTTCCTCCCTAAGAAAAGGCCCAGGTCATTTCTATGAGAAGCAGTTCAGTAAAACCGAGCAGTTGGGGGATTGTTCCTCTTTCAAACTGGTTCTTCCTTGTTCTCTGCTGCTGCTGCATTTCTTCCCCCCCCCCCCCCCCCCAAAAAAAAAAAAAAACTACCCTACCACCCCCCAACTAGCTCCCTAGCGCCACAGACACAGGTAATAGGTACGTAAGTATTGCCATACTGGGAAAGACCAAAGGTCCATCAAGCCCAGCATCCTGTTTTCAACAGTGGCCAATCCAGGTCACACATACCTGGCAAGATCCCAAAAAAGCGTAAAACATTTTATACTGCTTATCCCAGAAATAGTGGATTTTTCCCAAGTCCATTTAATAATGGTCTATGGACTTTTCCTTTAGGAAGCTGTCCAAACCTTTTTTTAAACTCCGCTAAGCTAACCGCCTCGACCACATTCTCTAGCAATGAATTCCAGAGTTTAATTACACGTTGAGTGAAAAAAAATTTTCTTCGATTCGTTTTAAATTTACTACATCGCATGCCCCCTAGTCCTAGTATTTTTGGAAAGTGTAAACAGATGCTTCACATCTACCCGTTCAACTCCACTCATTATTTTATAGACCTCTATCATATCTCCCATCAGCCTCCTTTTCTCCAAGTTGAAGAGCCCTAGCCACTTTAGCCTTTCCTCATAGGGAAGTCGTCCCATCCCCTTTATCATTTTCATCGCCCTTCTCTGCACCTTTTCTAATTCTACTATATCTTTTTTGAGATGCGGCGACCAGAATTGAACACAATATTCGAGGTGCAAACTGGTGTGAACACAGAAGTTGGAAAGGAATTGTGCGAGTCATGCTTTGCATGCTTTCTCCACTTGAACTGTAGAAATTTATAGTTAAAAGGTAATGTTGATAAGGCAGTGAAGAGGGCAAACTGAATTGCAGATATCTGGAGCCAGCCCAAGTTAGGCTCATGGAATAATAGGATTTTGGAGTACATTATTGCTACAGTTATTAATACTTACATGAATGAGTTGGAGAAAACACTCTTGGGGGGCATGCCTTTCTGCCCAAGAGGGGTGCAGATGTGGAGAGTCACATGACTTGGTGAGAAGGTGTATTATGCTTTAATAAGTAGTTCCCTGGGGGAGGGGGAGTCAAAACCAAATAACCATAGTTGACTGCTTTCTTGCTATACTTTTACTGTATACAAATCAAGTGAGGTGTGCCCTTCCAACATTTTTTCAGATAATTGATCACAGCAAAGACATCAGCTAGCTAGAAACACTTGTTCTTACATAGGAAGTATGTTACCAAGCCCCAATTGATGTTGAAAGCATTCTTTGTGATGACCTTATTCTTTTGTTGGGTCTGCTCAGTTTTGTGCCTCCCTCACCTTCCTTTAGGTCCTCTGCTTTGTGTGTCTTGTAAGTTCCTCTGCTTTGTAATAATTTAGACCAGGACTTCTTAACCCAGTCCTCAGAACACACAAAGCCAGTCTGCTTTTCAAGATATCCATAATGAATATGCATGAGAGACTTGTATCTTATTCATTGCGGGTATCCTGAAAACCTTACTGGCTCTGTGTGCTGTGGCGGCTAAGAAAGCAAATAGAATATATAATGTATTATTAGGAAAGGAATGGAAAATAAAAATGAGGATGTTATAATGCCTTTGTATTGGTCCATGGTGCGACCGCACCTCGAATATTGTGTTCAGTTCTGGTCATGTTATCTCAAAAAAGATATAGTGGAATTAGTAGTCGTAGTAGTAGAAAAGGTACAGAGAAGGGCGACAAAAATGATAAAGGGGATGAGACGACTTCCCTATGAGGAAAGCCTGAAGCGGCTAGGGCTCTTCAGCTTGGAGAAAAGACGGCTGAGAAGGAGATAAGATAGAGGTCTATAAAATGAGTGGAACGAGTGGATGCAAATCATTTGTTTACTGTTTCCAAAAACACTAGGATTAGGGAGCATGTGATGAAGCTTCAAAGTAGTATATTTAATACGAATCTTCACTCAACGTGTAATTAAAACTCAAATTCATTGCCAGAGAATGTGGTAAAGGCGGTTAGCTTAGTGGGGTTTAAAAAAGATCTTGACGGCTTCCTAAAGCAAAAGTCCATAGACCATTATTAAAATGATTTGGGGAAAATCCACTGCTTATTTCTGAGATAAGCAGCAAAAAATGTATTGAAGTTTCTTGGGATCTTGCCAGGTATTTCTGACCTGGATTGGCCACTGTTGGAAACAGGATGCTGGGCTCGATGGACCTTTGGTCTGTCCCAGTGTGGCAATACTTATGTATTGGTGTGTTCCAAGGACTGGGTTGTGGAGTTTGCTTCTTTCAGACTTGCTCTTGCTATTCTGTTGTTCTGCATTCCTTCCTGAGTGCTAATAGTGCTTCAGACCACTTGGAGTTACACCCTGCAGTTTTGTCATGGCTGCTTTTTAGGTTCTGTGATATAGTCTAAGGAAACTAGTGCTGTTTTCCTTTCCTCCAGTCACTCTGGTTTGTTCTTTCCACACCTCAGATTGGCAGAGTAGCTTGATGCCTGGCTTCCGGTGATTAATAATTAGAATGTGGCTCATCAAGGTCTGAAGAATGACAGCTAGAGTTACATATGACTATAAATCACATCTTAAAAGTGTGTAAAAGTTATTGTGAGGAGGAGCTTGGCACAGAATGGATTGGCTGAACATTTGTGCAAGTAAAGGTTGAGACTTGTACTGGACTCCTACCTCTTCACTTAGTAAAAGCTTGTGATCTGTGACTTGGAAAAGCTGCTGTAGAGGTGAGATGACTTGGAACTTGATTTTTTTTCCCTCTTCCCCCCCCCCCCCCCAAAAAAAAAAAAAAAAACAAATTATGATGGTGGTTAATTTAGCTAATTAGCTACTTTTCAGAAGCTCTTGTCAGTTTACTGTAAGAGGTTAAATGTATACTTGATCAGAATGCCTTTAAGGCAACAAACGGAGGTCTGTGTATCAAACTGATGCTGAAAAATGTTTGTTTCCAAATGACAGCCTTTTTTC
Organism: Microcaecilia unicolor; assembly: GCF_901765095.1. NCBI lineage: Eukaryota > Metazoa > Chordata > Amphibia > Gymnophiona > Siphonopidae > Microcaecilia > Microcaecilia unicolor. The sequence continues at coordinate 18,939,036 of NC_044034.1, forward strand.
TAGTCCCAGAAAAAGCCTTGGGAAATCAGACCTTATTTGAATGAACATTAATCTATGACTGTCTTAAAATTTGCTTTGTAATATATTTTAATGTTTTACAGCTGCTTTGTTGGAGTATTAGTTTAGCCTTAGAGGCTGTTTTGTTTTCGGTTTTTTGGTGGTTTTGGGTTTGTTTGGTTTTTTTTTTGTCTTAACTGGCTTGGATGTGTGTGTGTTAAAATTTATTTCAGCCTTTTGAAACTGAAGTTTCCTAAATTTCCATTAGTCTGCTGTTCGGTTGTGTCAGGCACATAGTATTCTGAACTAGCCTAATTGCTGAACAATTATACCAAGAAACCTACACCTCAACCCAAAATTTCTCCTACAACCTCCTCATATTTGTCTGTGGTGGCAATGTTTTAAATTCCTTTGTGACTGTATTGTAAATTCAGCCAAGTCCCAATTGCTGAACAATGATGTGAAATTCCTTAATGAATGGAGACTCTTTTGCCTTTAAGGGAATTCAAAAACGGGCCAGATTGGACTGAAGGTTCTCCCCTCTTCCTCTTTCTCCTCCCCCCCCCCTCCAAAAAAAATGGCACAGCTCGAGGTATTTCTATGAGAAAAGCATTTAAACTTCTGCAGTCAACCATAGCAGCTGGGGAATTGATTCCTCACACTGCCTGTCAATTCTCCCTCTTTTTTCTACCTTTGTCAATGACCAGACAACACAAATACAAACACCCAAGCATGGCGAGGTTGGAAAATTCCACGAGCTGTGCTCCACATACTTCCCTTGTTTAACATTACTTTTTTCAGTGGGAATGGGCTCATTCAACTGGTTATCCTTTTGATAATGATCAGCAGTAAGAAATCTTATGCTTAATGTAATCTTCCAATCCAAGTTATGCATACTTTTGTTCTTTAAAATGGTTGTGTGGTTGACTTTAATTTTTACATTGTACTTAGAACTTTACTATACAAAACATTTTTCAGTGTGTCTTGCCCAGACATGTACTTTTTAGCATAGGTTGGTCGGTCTGAGTCATGTGTCATGTTATAGTTGTGATTAGGACTTCCTTATTTATGTAGCATTCAACACTGGTGCATGTAAGAAATGAAAATAACTGTGCATCATGTTAAATTTATCCTTTCCATGTTTTGGTTCATGGACTTTTTCTAAAAGGTAGCTGGCGTAGAATGTCTCCAGTGATTTTCATTGAAGTAATGTTGCTGTATATTTTCAGAGCAGTTAGGATTTAATTACCAATCAAGACCCAAGCTCAATGTATGTTATATCTGCTGTACCTGAAAATGGTTTCCCTGCTTCGTTGAGCCTATAATCAGAGTTGATATCCAAAGCAATGGAAAGTATAATAGCTTTCCTAAAGTCAGAAGGAGAATTGGGTGGGGGAAGAGCAGGATTTCAATGCTGGCTTCCTTGATTCTCCATCCACTGTTGTACTTCCTAGTCTTTTTTGGTATCTTGAGCTCCCTTAGGGTTGTGGGTTACTACGCCTTACACTTTGAGCTTTTCAAGGGGACTCAGTAGTTTTACAAACCATATGAAATAGGTCTCCAATTGTCTAGTGGATTAGATTGATTCTCATAGGTTAAGGCATCGTACTGGAGCAGATAGAAGGTCCATCGAGTCCAGTATCCTGTTTAGAATGTGACCAAGTACCTGGCAAGATCCCAAAAGAGAAATGGATTTTTATGCTGCTTATCCTAGGAATAAGCAGTGGATTTTCCCAAGTCAATCTTAATGGCTTATGGACTATTCTTTTAGGAAATTATCCAAACCTTTTTTAAACCCTACTAAGCTAACAGCTCTTACCACATTATCTGGCAACAAATTTCAGAGATCATTTAGTTGGAACCCTGGTTGTGGGGGGTTCTCCACTTTCTCCATCATTGTTTAGTATTTATCTTAGTTTTCTGGGTAATGTTTTTTTTTCCTTTCAGAAGATATCATTGTATTATCTTAAGCAGATTATTTTTCCTCTTTGCCCTGTGAGGGGAGACTTCTGACAGTATTTTGAGCATTATTAAACACTAGTAAAAAAAGGCCCGTTTCTGAGAGCAATGAAACGGGCGCTAGCAAGGTTTTCATGGAAGTGTGTATGTTTGACAGTGAGTGTGTGAGAGAGTGAATTTGCGACTGTGTGAGAGTGTGTGTTCGAGACAGAGTGTGCCGCAGGTTTCCCCCTGCGTGTGTTGGCATCCTTCCCGCTCCCCCCCCTGTTTCCTTTTCCCATATCCTTCTTGCCCCCCCCCCCCCCCCCCGGCCTGCAGGATTGTGGGCCCTGTGGCGGTGATTTTCTGTATCGTAGTGTGTATGTTTGAGAGAGAGAGAGAGTGTGTGTGAGAGAGAGTGAATGTGTGAGTGTGACAGAGTGAGAATGTGTGTGGTGTGTGTGAGAGGGAATCCCAGCTTCAGGGTGTTGGCCCCGCCTCCCTAGGGCTTTCAGGATGGTGGTCCCTTCGCCTGCCGGTGTTCCCCCCCCCCCCCTTCCTGCCTTCCCCCTTCGCAGGTTGAGGTTCGAGTGCCCCCCCTTCCAGTGCCTTTCAGGGTCGTGGCGCTCCCTCCGACTGAAGCTGTCTCCCTTCCTGGCACGTTCAGGCAGGCAGGCTGGCTCCCTGCGTGTGTCCGACGTTCAGGCTGCCTGCCTGTGTCGCTCCCTCCGTGTCTCCGAGTTTGTGCTGGGCGATGGGAGTCCTGCGAAGTTGGGAAATGGCTGCCGAGGGGCAAGGGGAGTGAGATCGTGTGTCGCTGATGCTTGCATCCCTGCCTGCTTCTCTCGGACGTTGTGCGGGCGATGTTAGTCCTCCGGAGGTGGGAAATGTCCGCCGAGGGTCAGGGAGATGGCGTTTGGCCGATTGTCATAGCGCCGCCCTCGACGTTATGACGCGAGGGCAGGCCAGACACTCAGGGCAAACCGGATATCTCTGGCGCCTCAATTTCCGGCTTGAGGCTTCAGAACGTTGGAGGTGCCTTTTATTATATAGAGATTATATTCTATTGATAACTGGGCAACTAGGCGTTTCCTCTCTATTTTTTTCCAGCAGATGTACAAAGCCTTTATGTTGAAAAAATCAGGTCCACCACCTTCCCTTTTAAGAGGGTGTTTGGAGAGGCAGGTGGTCTCAGCAAAGCGCCCTAGGGCGTCCTGAGTTCTGAGCTGGCACAGGATATGGCCATGCTGGAGAAGGACAGGTTTCTGAGGATTCCAGTCAATTGGCCCCAGGGGCGGAGACTCCTTCCGGAGGTTAGATTGAGAACAGGAGACGGTATGAGGTTATTGAGCCCTTTCTATGGGTTGAAGCTGGTAGGTAGCTTGCTGGGAGTAGGCGGAGTCACAAGTACATCCAAAACAATAACAAACTCTATTGAAAGCAATGGTAAAAGATTATTAGAAATAACGGACCGGCAATGCGTTGTCGATCTGTAAAAAGTCAAAAGCTGTTCCAGTTGGATAGGCAGTGCCTTAAAAGATGGAGGACAAGTTTTTTTTGTTAAACTTATTTGACAGCTTTTTAACTTATTTGCATTTGTCCCACACATAGATATAAATATCTTGAAATCAAAACTGAATATCACTAAAACAGCTTCAAAAATTATTGTAGCTGGTGGAAACGCAGTCCATTTGCAGACAGGCTATAATAATCATTAATACTACAAAAAAATCTGCTGCCTTATAATGACACTCATTCTCCGAGGACAAGCAGGCTGCTTGTTCTCACTGATGGGTGACGTCCACGGCAGCCCCTCCAATCGGAAACTTCACTAGCAAAGGCCTTTGCTAGTCCTCGCGCGTCCATGCGCACCGCGCATGCGCGGCCGTCTTCCCGCCCGAACCGGCTCGTGTTCGTCAGTCTTCTTTTATCCGCGCTCGGTACGGTCGTGTTTTCGCCGTGTTGGGCCCCGCAAAGTCGACCTCGCGCGTTCGTCGTGTGTTTTCGAAAAGAGAAAAATTATTATCCATTCTGTGTGGGAAAAGACTCTTGGTCTTTTCTCCCCCCGCTATTTTCAGCTTTTCGCCCCGGTAAGTTTTCTTTCGTCGTCGGGGTAGGCCGCTTTTAGGCCTCGGGTCGAAGTTTTCTTCCCCTTGTTTTTTCGGTGCCTTTTCCGCCATTTCGACTTTTGATCTCGCCGGCGTGATTTTTCCGCCCATGACATCGAAGTCTACCAGTGGCTTCAAGAAGTGCACCCAGTGCGCCCGGGTCATCTCGCTCACTGACAGGCATGCGTCGTGTCTTCAGTGCTTGGGGGCTGGGCACCGCCCGCAGGCCTGTAGTCTGTGTTCCCTTTTGCAAAAGCGGACTCAGGTAGCGAGATTGGCCCAGTGGAACGTTTTGTTCTCGGGCTCTTCGTCGGCATCGGCACCGTGGGTATCGAGTGCATCGACGTCTTCAGCGTCCAGAGCTTCATCCTCGGCCGCCAGTGCATCGAGGCATCGGCCCTCTGCATCGGCGCCGAGACATCGGATAGCTGCATCGACGTCGGTGGTACCGGGACCTCGTCTGCTGATGTCGTCGGACGGTGGTGCTTCGTCTGGAGTGCAGGTGAGGGCTGTCCATTCCCCTGCTGGTGGCGGTGAGCCTTCGGGTGGGTCTCCCCCTACCCTCAGGGCTCCTGCGGTACAGCCCCCCCGAGACCGACCGCCTTCGGCCTCGGCCCCGAGGAAGCGACGACTGGATTCTACGTCCTCCTCGTCGGTGCCGGGAAGCTCCGGTGACATGCTTCGTTCCAAGAAATCGAAGAAGCATCGTCATCGGTCTCCTTCCCGGGTCGGCACCGAGAGCTCTGGGTCGCCGAGGGAGTCGGCACCCAGCAGGCATCGGCACCGAGAGGACCGCTCCCCCTCTGTTCAGGAGGTGTCGATGCGCTCCACTCTGGACAGGCCGGAACAGCCTCCACGCCCGGAACAGGTTCTGACGTCGACGCGTGTATCGACCTCCATGCCTTTCTCTGCAGCCGCTCTGAACGAGAGCCTCCGGGCCGTTCTCCCAGAGATTCTGGGAGAGCTGTTGCGCCCTACCCCTCTGGTACCGGCGGTGCTTGCGCCACCGGTACCGTCGAGCGTGGCGCCGGCTGGCCCATCGCCCGAGGTGAGGTCTCCGGCGTCGGTGCCGCGTGCGGTACCGGCTGCTGTCGCCTCCCAGGAAGGCTCCCCGACTACGTCGGCGGAGGGAGCTTCGCCGATGCGGGCGAGGGAGTCTACCTCTCGACGCCCCCATCGTGGACGTGGCTCCACAGAGTCGAGTCGGGCACGGTTGCAGACACAGGTCCGTGAACTTGTGTCTGACACCGAGGGTGAGGCCTCGTGGGAAGAGGAAGAAGACCCCAGATATTTCTCTGACGAGGAGTCTGAGGGTCTTCCTTCCGATCCCACTCCCTCTCCTGAGAGACAGCTTTCTCCTCCCGAGAGTCTGTCTTTTGCTTCCTTTGTCCGGGAGATGTCTACGGCCATCCCCTTCCCGGTGGTTGTGGAGGACGAGCCCAGGGCTGAAATGTTTGAGCTCCTGGACTATCCTTCTCCACCTAAGGAAGCGTCCACTGTACCCATGCACCATGTCCTAAAAAAGACATTGCTGGCGAACTGGACCAAGCCTTTAACTAATCCCCACATCCCCAAGAAGATCGAGTCCCAGTACCGGATCCATGGGGACCCAGATCTGATGCGCACTCAGTTGCCTCATGATTCTGGAGTTGTGGATCTGGCCCTAAAGAAGGCTAAGAGTTCTAGGGAGCATGCTTCGGCGCCCCCGGGCAAGGACTCTAGAACCTTAGACTCCTTTGGGAGGAAGGCCTACCATTCCTCTATGCTCGTGGCCAAAATTCAGTCCTACCAGCTCTACACGAGCATACACATGCGGAACAATGTGCGGCAGTTGGCGGGCTTGGTTGATGCGCTCCCCCCTGAGCAAGCCAAGCCTTTTCAGGAGGTGGTCAGGCAGCTGAAGGCGTGCAGAAAATTCCTGGCCAGAGGGGTGTATGACACCTTTGATGTTGCGTCCAGGGCCGCTGCTCAAGGTGTGGTGATGCGCAGGCTCTCATGGCTGCGTGCCTCCGACCTGGAGAATAGAATCCAGCAGCGGATTGCGGACTCGCCTTGCCGTGCGGATAACATTTTTGGAGAGAAAGTCGAACAGGTGGTAGAGCAGCTCCACCAGCGGGACACCGCATTCGACAAGTTCTCCCGCCGGCAGCCTTCAGCCTCTACCTCTACAGGTAGAAGATTTTTTGGGGGAAGGAAGACTGTTCCCTACTCTTCTGGCAAGCGTAGGTACAACCCTCCTTCTCGACAGCCTGCGGCCCAGGCTAAGCCCCAGCGCGCTCGCTCTCGTCAGCAGCGTGCGCCTCAGCAAGGCCCCTCGGCTCCCCAGCAAAAGCAAGGGACGAGCTTTTGACTGGCTCCAGCAGAGCATAGCCGACATCCAAGTGTCAGTGCCGGGCGACCTGCCAGTCGGAGGGAGGTTGAAAGCTTTTCACCAAAGGTGGCCTCTCATAACCTCCGATCAGTGGGTTCTCCAAATAGTCCGGCAAGGATACACCCTCAATTTGGCCTCAAAACCTCCAAATTGCCCACCGGGAGCTCAGTCTTACAGCTTCCAGCACAAGCAGGTACTTGCAGAGGAACTCTCCGCCCTTCTCAGCGCCAATGCGGTCGAGCCCGTGCCATCCGGGCAAGAAGGGCTGGGATTCTATTCCAGGTACTTCCTTGTGGAAAAGAAAACAGGGGGGATGCGTCCCATCCTAGACCTAAGGGCCCTGAACAAATATCTGGTCAAAGAAAAGTTCAGGATGCTTTCCCTGGGCACCCTCCTTCCCATGATTCAGGAAAACGATTGGCTATGCTCTCTGGACTTGAAGGATGCCTACACACACATCCCGATACTGCCAGCTCACAGACAATATCTGCGATTTCAGCTGGGCACACGTCACTTCCAGTACTGTGTGCTACCCTTTGGGCTCGCCTCTGCGCCCAGGGTGTTCACAAAGTGCTTGGCTGTAGTAGCAGCGGCACTTCGCAGGCTGGGGGTGCACGTGTTCCCATATCCCGACGATTGGCTGGTGAAGAACACATCCGAGGCAGGAGCCCTGCAGTCCATGCAGATGACTATTCGCCTCCTGGAGCTACTGGGGTTTGTGATAAATTATCCAAAGTCCCATCTTCTCCCAGTGCAGAGACTCGAATTCATAGGAGCTCTGCTGGATTCTCGGACGGCTCGCGCCTATCTCCCAGAGACGAGAGCCAACAACTTGTTGTCCCTCGTCTTGCGGGTGCGAGCGTCCCAGCAGATCACAGCTCGGCAGATGTTGAGATTGCTAGGCCACATGGCCTCCACAGTCCATGTGACTCCCATGGCCCGCCTTCACATGAGATCTGCTCAATGGACCCTAGCTTCCCAGTGGTTCCAGGCTGCTGGGGATCTAGAAGACGTAATCCACCTGTCCACGAGTTTTCTCGAATCCCTGTATTGGTGGACGATTTGGTCCAATCTGACTCTGGGACGTCCCTTCCAAATTCCTCAGCCTCAAAAAGTGCTGACCACGGATGCGTCTCTCCTGGGGTGGGGAGCTCATGTCGAGGGGCTTCACACCCAAGGAAGCTGGTCCCTCCAGGAACGCGATCTGCAGATCAATCTTCTGGAGTTACGAGCGATCTGGAACACTCTGAAGGCTTTCAGAGATCGGCTGTCCCATCAAATTATCCAAATTCAGACAGACAACCAGGTTGCCATGTACTACGTCAACAAGCAGGGGGGCACCGGATCTCGCCCCCTGTGTCAGGAAGCCGTCAGCATGTGGCTCTGGGCTCGCCGTCACGGCATGGTGCTCCAAGCCACATATCTGGCAGGCGTAAACAACAGTCTGGCCGACAGGTTGAGCAGGATTATGCAACCTCACGAGTGGTCGCTCAATTCCCGTGTAGTGCGACGGATCTTCCAGGTGTGGGGCATCCCCTTGGTAGATCTCTTCGCATCTCGAGCCAACCGCAAAGTCCCTCAGTTCTGTTCCAGGCTTCAGGCCCACGGCAGACTGGCATCGGATGCCTTCCTCCTGGACTGGGGGGAGGGTCTGCTGTATGCTTATCCTCCCATACCTCTGGTGGGGAAGACTTTGTTGAAACTCAAGCAAGACCGAGGCACCATGATTCTGATTGCTCCTTTTTGGCCGCGTCAGATCTGGTTCCCTCTTCTTCTGGAGTTGTCCTCCGAAGAACCGTGGAGATTGGAGTGTTTTCCGACCCTCATCACACAGGACGAAGGGGCGCTTCTGCATCCCAACCTCCGGTCCCTGGCTCTCACGGCCTGGATGTTGAGAGCGTAGACTTTGCCTCTTTGGGTCTGTCGGAGGGTGTCTCCCGTATCTTGCTTGCTTCCAGGAAAGATTCCACCAAGAGGAGTTACTTCTTTCTGTGGAGGAGGTTTGCCGTCTGGTGTGACAGCAAGGCCCTAGATCCTCGCTCTTGTCCTACACAGACCCTGCTTGAATACCTTCTGCACTTGTCTGAGTCTGGTCTCAAGACCAACTCTGTAAGGGTTCACCTTAGTGCAATCAGTGCATACCATTACCGTGTGGAAGGTAAGCCGATCTCAGGGCAGCCTTTAGTTGTTCGCTGCATGAGAGTTTTGCTTTTGTCAAAGCCCCCTGTCAAGCCTCCTACAGTGTCATGGGATCTCAATGTCGTTCTCACCCAGCTGATGAAACCTCCTTTTGAGCCACTGAATTCCTGCCATCTGAAGTACTTGACCTGGAAGGTCATTTTCTTGGTGGCAGTTACTTCAGCTCGTAGAGTCAGTGAGCTTCAGGCCCTGGTAGCCCAAGCCCCTTACACCAAATTTCATCATAACAGAGTAGTCCTCCGCACTCACCCTAAGTTCTTGCCAAAGGTTGTGTCGGAGTTCCATCTGAACCAGTCAATTGTCTTGCCAACATTCTTTCCCCGTCCTCATTCCTGCCCTGCTGAACGTCAGCTGCACACATTGGACTGCAAGAGAGCATTGGCCTTCTACCTGGAGCGGACACAGCCCAACAGACAGTCCGCCCAATTGTTTGTTTCTTTTGATCCCAATAGGAGGGGAGTGGCTGTGGGGAAACGCACCATATCCAATTGGCTAGCAGATTGCATTTCCTTCACTTATGCCCAGGCTGGGCTGGCTCTTGAGGGTCATGTCACGGCTCATAATGTTAGAGCCATGGCAGTGTCGGTAGCCCACTTGAAGTCAGCCACCATTGAAGAGATCTGCAAAGCTGCGACGTGGTCATCTGTCCACACATTCACATCTCATTACTGCCTGCAGCAGGATACCCGACGCGACAGTCGGTTCGGGCAGTCAGTTCTTCAGAACCTGTTTGGGCTTTAGGATCCAACTCCACCCCCCGAGGGCCCTGTTTGTTCTGTTCCAGGCTGCACTCTCAGTTAGTTGGTAAATTTTTTAGGTCAATCTCAGTTATGTCCTCGCCGTTGCGAGGCCCAATTGACCATGGTTGTTGTTTTGAGTGAGCCTGGGGGCTAGGGATACCCCATCAGTGAGAACAAGCAGCCTGCTTGTCCTCGGAGAAAGCGAATGCTACATACCTGTAGAAGGTATTCTCCGAGGACAGCAGGCTGATTGTTCTCACAAACCCGCCCGCCTCCCCTTTGGAGTTGTGTCTTCCCTTGCTTTGTTTTGCTACTTATGGGACTGACGAACACGAGCCGGTTCGGGCGGGAAGACGGCCGCGCATGCGCGGTGCGCATGGACTAGCAAAGGCCTTTGCTAGTGAAGTTTCCGATTGGAGGGGCTGCCGTGGACGTCACCCATCAGTGAGAACAATCAGCCTGCTGTCCTCGGAGAATACCTTCTACAGGTTGTAGCATTCGCTTTAACCTGCCTCTACTGCATGGTATTTATGTGGCAGGAAAAATGGCCTCAAAGAGCTTCCAGATCCAGGTTTAATCTGTTGAAGCTAATTTGGGTTCCTTGACCCTGCCTTCACCATTGGCCCAAAAAACCTGATACCGTGCTAGCTTTCCTGCTGATTAAATTAGTCTCATACAGATTAATTATGCATCTACACATTCTACACAATCTTTCAAGCACCGCTACTTATCTTTTCAGTAGGTGCTTCTACAGCGTTGCGTACTGTGCTGTGCTCCACTCTCTCTTTTGTTCATATGCTGAGCCGACGGTGGCCAGCGTTTCGCACGGCTGCTTCAGGGTCTCGGTTTCGCCTTCTACAACAAAAGTATATGTCATTAAAGGTGGAAATTATATTTTATGTATTCAACTATACTGTATGAGACTAAATTATTTCAATCCCTCACATATTCTAAGAATGAACAGCACGACGTCCCAACGCATATCTGTCATCTGACCATTAGCTGGTCTCTATTATATAGATATTGTGACGTCAGACGCTATGGAAATATCCAATCATGAAGTTTCACTGACGGGGAGTTTTAAAAAAGTGACTCCATTCTACCCGAGTGTTCAACCCAATTGGGTGAAGAGAACAAAGTTTAAATATCCACCTTTGTTCTGATTGGAGCTGTTCATTCTTAGACTAGATCGAATACGCTTGACAGGTCCAGTTGCATTATTGAAGCCTGATCACCAAAGCTAGTAAGTTGTAAACATATTTCTGTACTATGTAAAGCACGGAAGCCTGATTGAGGAATATGTAAAACTTTATTAAATTGATCTAAATAATCATTTAAATATTTGGTAACCAGACCTTCCATAATCTTGACAAAATATGAAATTGAGGCCACCGGTCTGTAGTTGGTAACATCTGATGCTGAAATTTGCACTCCGATAAGGAAAATCTTGCCAAATTCAATGGGAAATTCACCTAGATCAAAATACTCAAGCCAAGACAGGCTACTTCGAAAACTAATTAGTGTAAACATCATCAGATATGTTGGACACTTATCTAAGATACAATGGGATTTAGAGAATTTACATGCCCACTTAATCGCTTATGGCTGCTCAACCATCAATATTCAGCAGCATGTAACCGGGCAGTGCAGTGCTGATGAATATTGACTGTGGCCATGTTTGAAGGAGGCAGGTCTGAGGCAATACAGGGGGTGGAGTCAGGAGCCAGCAGTTATGCAGGTGCCAGCAATATTCAGTGCTGCTGCCTGTGTAGCTAAGTGGGCATATAGAACAGCTTAAAAGGCATCCATAAATATGCCTGCCTAACTATATGGGTGCCAGCACTGAATATTGGCTGGGACTTGCTTATCTTCCAGGTACCAACCTGAAGCTTTCAGATAACCCTTACCCTTTCCCTCTCTCCCAGAACATTACCAACACTCCCTAATCCTCCGAGGCCTATCTGCTCATTCTGGTCTCAGGAACTGGGCAGGTAGGTCCAAGCTGCCTTCCCTCCCTTGAAACATTCCTGGGGTGGGAGGGAGAGGGGTGGTACTGGCCAGATTCTATTATGCAGGCTCTAGGTAAATGTGAGCTGGGACCCAGAAGACTTGGTGGTCAGCTTTAAGATGAATTAGACCTTGATATTCTGTGCTAGGGGCCCATACATGGCCTAGTATTGAATATCCAGGGCTAATTTTGCCTACAAAAGTTAGCTGGTATGGTGTCTATAAAGTTGACTACTACACAGAAAAAGTTAACTAAATCTAAGGATGAGAATGTAAACTTGTCAGTAGGAGATGAATCCAGAGACTTGTGGTTTATGACCATCTACCATCATTTCCTCCTATGTTTTAAAAGTATTTCCATATAACTTGTGTGCCCTAGTCTTTGCACTTTTTGAAAGAGTAAAAAATCGATTCACTTAAAATATTCACTTCTCGTTCTACACCAAGATTTTGTAGACCTCAGTCACATCTCCCCTAAGTCATCTCTTTTCCGAGCTGACGAGCCCTAACGTCTTTAGCCTTTCCTCATATGAGAGGAGTTCCCATCCCCTTTATCATTTTGGTCACTTCTTTGAACCTCCCTTATTTGAGATATGGCAACCAGAATTGAACCAAACAAAGGAGTAGTATGACCAGCAAGGCACCTTCAGAAACAATAGGAAGACGGAGTAACGGAAGAAAAACCTTTATTTGTAATGGCGACATGGCACCATCTTGTTTCACCAAGTGCCTGCTTCAGGGGCCTTTGTGTAGAGAAAGTACTCTAATGTAGATAAATGTACTTGAAACTGTTGAGCATTTGCTATCTTGAAAAAGACGCTCATGGGCCGATCAGAAGCAGGCGCTAGAGGCTATTAGCGCCTGCGTTTGCTACCGCCCCATGATCAGAGCACACGAGCGCGTGAAACAATGCAGTCGTGGGCTCTGAACGCAACTAGCATGCAAAACAGGGCTCTTAGCGCAAGTAGCATGCAAATGCATGCTAAACCTATTCATCCCCAATGATCAGCGACCAGCGCGCCAAAGATTCTCGCTGGCTGTGGCAAACCCTACGCCAGCTCGGAGCTGGCGTTAGGGTTTGCAGACCATTTGTGTGCTAGTAGGCCTCTGTTCCCCCCCCCCAACTCCCTTATATGGTGTGAAGCCCTGCCATCACATCCCAGGATACACTGGGCACCACCATTTTGCAGGCAGTTCTGATGGAAGAGGAGGGAGGCTGGGGGTGTTAGGGGGGCTGGAGACCTCGTTTTGCCTGGCCTGGGGCAGGGGTAGATGAAACAGCGCGGGGCTTTTGATCATCTGCCCATCAGTGCAGTGTAAAGGAAAAAGACACTAGAAATCCGTGATCGCTGCTGAACAGGATACACTGAAGCAGGTATTTGGCCAAAACACGTTGCCGTGTCGGGCATTACAGATAAAGTTCTTTCTTCCATTACTCCATCTTCCTGTTGTTTCTGATGGTGCCTTGCTGGTCACACTACTCCTTAGTTTGGCTTCCTGTTACATAGTGGATCACCTGCTTCTGCGGCTTCCCTGCTTGTTTAACCAGAATTGAATGCAATATTCAAGGTGAAGTCTCACCATAGAACAATACTGAGGAATTTATAGTATTCTTGGTCTTATTTACCATCCCTTTCCTAATAATTTCTATCATCCTGTTAGCTTTTTTGGCTTCTACCACAAATTGGGCAGAAGACTTCAGCATATTGTCTACAATGACACCTAGATCCTTTTCTCATGTGCTGACTCCCCAAGGTGGATCCTAGCATTCTCTTGAGGACAAGCAAGCCTATGATTCTCACATGTGAGTAACACAATCTGCTTTGCTCGGTCCAGAGCGTGTGATGATGAGCTTTTAGAGAGCTCTTTGGTGCACGAGTTGTGCTTCACCATGCATGTGCAAGTGTCTTCCTGCCCGCTGCGCGAGCGTGGGACCACTAGTTTTTCCTTATTTTGTTTGTTTTTCCCTTTTTAAAGTTTCCTTTATTTATCCTCGCTCAGTAGGCTGCATATAGTCCTGAGCTTTGGTCAGGTTCTTTCCTTCACTTTTCTCTGGTGCTTTGCCCCTTTTTCAACACCATCAAGTTTTTTGATTAACCGCGGCTGTTTTTACTTCCATGCCATTGAAGGTTCCCAGTGGCTTTAAGCACTGTACCCAGTGCAGTAGGACCATCTCTGGAAAAGACACCCATTCTTGGTGTCTCCAGTGTGTGGACCTGATCATATCCCTTCTGTCATCTTTTGTCTTCATATGTAGACAAGAACAGAGTTAGCCAGAGAGGCTCAAAGGGAAACTTTTGGAGCCAGGTCCGAAACCACGGCATCGAGTGTTTCATCGGCGTCTGATGCATCGGTCAGTATGGCTGAGAGACCCTTACACTGGGAATGACCTACATCAATTGGGTCTCCATTTGCCTTGGCCCCGGCTGTTATGCAGCCCCCTCCCCTCGCGGGACTGATCGGCATCAAACCCAACTCCAAGGAGATGTAAGGACAAAGCGCTGAGGAGCGTCAATGCCAAGCATTGGAAGAAGCATCGGCATCTGGCACCCATGAAGCGTCGGCACCAGGAGGACTGCTCCCCTCTTCATACAGGAAATGCCAATGCTTGGGTCTCTAGGCAGCTACAACAAGACAACTGCTTCAACCACACAAGTACACAGACATCCCAGCTCTTCCCAATGTCAGCCTTTGATGAGCACCTCCAGGCCTTGCTCCCTGAGCTTTTGGTGGCTTTTTCTTCGATGTTGTTCAAGTGGTTAAGAAAATCTGTAGTATTTTTAATATAGAATTTACTCTTCTGTACCCTGGGTTGAAGAAACGTATCAACATAGATAGAAATGGGTTACAATAAGGACCCCCGCTTGAGACTGTAGGGCGTCCAGGGGGGTTAATAAGACGTTTATGTATTTTCGGAAGAGTGTAAAAAATGGGTATACAGGGTTGCTTTTTGTTCAAAAAAGAAAATTTTTTGTGTCAGACTTCTAGCATACCCCTTTCCAGTAATCAAAAACTACATGTATGTCAGATTTTGTGATATACTATATTTTGCCCCTGTACCAAGCTATATATAGGACAAACGTCAAGGAAATTCATTACCCATCTGACAGCACAAGAGCAACATTCACATTCAAAAGACCACCGCACCATTGGCAGCACATTGCATTAAAGAGAACCATACATTCGAAGATCTTAAATGTGTAGTTTTACAAGAAGTGAAATTTAATATAAAGGCAGGGGGCAGAAAACCTCATGCTCCTCCAACAAGAACAAAAATGGATTCACAGATTAAATACAGTACACCCGGGAGGATTGAACTTAAAAATTGGCACCATTTCTTCTGAACGGGATTAAGATCCCGGGGGGCCGATTGAAGTAAGATCATCCATTGGTGGTCTTGAACGAAAGGCATCTGTCGTCAGCATTTAAGAAGCGGTGCCATGTTAACCGGTAACTCCGGGACTAGAAGCAAGAAAGCTAATTGTTTAGAAGTGAAGTTCAGTTAAGATGCATACATAGAAAACGTGAATGAGAAGATGAGATATCCAGCTTAGATGTTTATTTCTCTTGTAGACAGCCGTGAACATGGACCCTGAAGCAGGACCTGAAACTCTGGCCACAGTTGGCCATGGAAAGAAATCTGGCTGTAGAACTTCTAAAGAGAACTCCCATAGAGTTTAAATATCTAGCGTGATTTAAGCTGGGTTCAATTCAGAGAATGTCTAACAAAATAAAGTACACATTCTGACTGATTGGAGGTTTTTATGCCAATGATAGTGAAGTACTCCCTAAACGTATGTGGATACTGCAAAATAAGGAGTTATTTCACGCTATGTGAGGCTTTTCCTCCAATTGTAAGACTTTAACACTCATAAGACATTATCAAAAAGTAGGAAGGACTTTATTGTGAGTTTTGAGAGCATTATGGTTATCCTTTGTGCTCGATTGGAGTTTGAGTTCCATCTGAACCAGTTGATTGACTTGCCAACATTCTTTCTCTAGCCTCATGCCCATCCTGGTGAAAGCACACTGCATACTTTGGACTGCAAACGAATATTGGCCTTTTACAGGCGGCAGAACTAAAGGGCATGAAATGAGATTGAAGGGGGGCAGATTAAAAAAAAAATGTCTGGAAGTATTTTTTCACGGAGAGAGTGGTGGATGCTTGGAATGCCCTTCCGCGGGAGGTGGTGGAGAGGAAAACGGTAACGGAATTCAAACATGCGTGGGGTAAACATAAAGGAATCCTGTTCAGAAGAAATGGATCCTCAGGAGCTTAGCCGAGATTGGGTAGCAGAGCTGGTGGTTGGGAGGCGGGGATAGTGCTGGGCAGACTTATACGGTCTGTGCCAGAGCTGGTGGTGGGAGGCGGGGATAGTGCTGGGCAGACTTGTATGTCTGTGCCCTGAAAATGACAGTTGCAGGTCAAGGTAAAATGTACACAAAAAGTAGCACATATAAGTTTGTCTTGTTGGGCAGACTGGGTGGACTGTGCAGGTCTTTTTCTGCCGTCATCTACTATGTAACTATGTTATATGTTACTTGGAGCAGACTAGGCCCTACAGACAGGCCACCCAGCTTTTTGTTTCTTTTGTTTCCAACAGGATGGGAGTCACCACTCCAATTGGCTGGCAGACTGCATTTCTTCCACTTATGCCCAGACTGGGCTGGCCCTTGAGGGTTATGTTGAGGCTCACAATGTTAGGGCCATGGTTGCGTCGGTTGAGATCAGCCTCCACTGAAGAAATTTGCAAGGTTTCAACGTGGTGGTAGGT
This sequence comes from Microcaecilia unicolor, assembly GCF_901765095.1. NCBI lineage: Eukaryota > Metazoa > Chordata > Amphibia > Gymnophiona > Siphonopidae > Microcaecilia > Microcaecilia unicolor. The sequence goes on from NC_044034.1 coordinate 18,955,171, forward strand.
CCACACATTCATATCTCACTACTGCCTGAGCAGGATACCAGATGCGACTATCGGTTTGGACAGACAGTTCTACCGAATTTGTTTGGGGCCTAGAGTCCATCTCCACCCTCCTAGGCCCGTTTTGTTCTGTTCCAGACTGTACTCTTATTCAGATTGTATATAGTTTCAGGTTCATCTCTGTGTGATCTTGCTGTTGCGAGGTCAAATTGATAACACAATGCAACAATGATTTTGCTACTGAGAGAAAAACGTGATTTATACTAAATTGAACCCGCCGATTCCAAATATGAACTCCGAATTTGCCTGTCACGTCTAGATTTTAAGTTATACATGCAAAGCCTATTCACTTATAATATTAATGCTTGGGATGCATTTGTGCTAGTAGTGCAGAACTTCCTTGGGAACAGACGAGCTGAAAACTATGCTGAACTAGTAGATAACATGCTTAAAGCATATGAACAACTTGGCTGCCGAATGTCATTGAAAATGCATTTCTTACATTCCCATCTTGACTTTTTCCCCACCCAATTTGGGACACGTAAGTGACGAACATGGAGAGAGGTTCCATAAAGACATTTCTACAATGGAGAACAGATATCAAGGCCGCTAGAATCCCAACATGATGGGGGACTACTGCTGGTTTTTGCAACAGGAAAATATGACCGGTCACAAACGCCTGAAGCACTTTTAACAGTACTGGACCTTGCTGAAGTAAAACTTTTAAACTGGAATACGAGACTTTTTTGAAATTTTGTTATTCCATTACGTTTTCATATACTGTTTACTATGAAAACTTTGATGTAGATCAGGTAATTGTTGGAGTAAAACTCGTTCTGTAAAAAATTATTCAATGCTTTCCAAGTGCTTAATTCATTTGGGCAAACTTATGCATAACAAAATTTCCTGATGTGTTGCAACAATTCTGACTTCGGATTTGGAATATGCACACTGAATTTAGTATAGGACAAATGGTTTTTGCCCAGTAGCACACGAAAACATTTTTTTGTTGTTGTGCTGTGTAAGTGGTTATTGCTTTCAGAGAGCCTGGTAGCTAGGGATCCCCCATGTAGCTGTGGTTATTGCTTTGTGAGCCTGGTAGCTAGGGATCCCCCATGTGAAAATTATAGGCCTGCTTGTCCTTGGAGAAAGCGAAGATACTTTACTGTAGCAGGTATTCTCTGAGGACAGCAGGCCTTATATTCTCACATACACCTTCCCTTGGAGTTGTCTCCTTTTTTTCTTTTATGCTCTAGTATTGTATTGTAGTGGTGGTTCTGTGCGTATGCGCGGTAGAGTACAACTCGCACTCCAAAGAGCTGTCAAAGTTTGTCATAAGCTCCAAACCAGGCAACGCGGATTGTTACCCACGTGTAAGAATATAAGGCCTGCTGTCCCTGGAGAATACCTGCCTCAGGTAAGTATCTTCACTTTTAGGTAACAACGATTTGGGTTATTCCCAATGTGCATCACTTTGCATTTGTCCATACGAATTTCATCTGCTATTTGGATACCCAGCTTTCCAATATTCCGAAGATCTCCCTGCAATTTTTCATAAGTTTTGTCATCTGCAAATTTAATCTCCTTGTCATTCCAATTTCCAGATCATTTATAAATGTTAAATAGCATCGATCCATTTAACCTTACTCTTTCCGTCCAATAACCAATTCCTAATCCACAACAGAACATTTCCCCCCTATCGTACGACTCTGCTTTTCTCAGGAAAGTTCTGTTTAGTTCACATAGATCACAGAATAGGACTTATTAGTAATGGGTAGTGGTCCTACTATCGTGAAAAACAGTTACTTTCAGGACAATGTGCAACACTAGTACTTGTAGAATAATGCTAGGAGTGGAATTTGTAGAGACATGGCTATGATTTAGATCTACTAGTTCTTCTTTGTGGAGGAGAAAAAATGGTGAGCAAATCCAACTGTTCTGTTGTTCAGACTAGTCAGACTGGTGCTTGGGTAAGTGGGTCATTCTGCTTTATATATATATATATATATACTAGTAAATATATATATATATACTAGTAAAAAAGGCCAGTTTCTGACAGAAATGAAACGGGCGCTAGCAAGGTTTTCCTCTGAGTGTGTATGTTTCAGAGAGAGAGAATGTGTAAGTGTGTGTGTGACAGAGAGTGAGACTGCGTGCAAGTGTGTCTGTGAGAGAGAGTGTGTGTGGTTCTCCTCTCTCCCCTGCCCCCCCCCCTCCAGCCACCCAGCGATTCTCCTCGCTCTCCTGATTACCTCTATCGAAGCGGCCGCATCATTGAAAGCCCTGCCCGTCTCCAGCCTTCCCTTCGAATTCGTTCCCTCAGAGTCCCGCCCTCGTGGAAAGAGGAAATGATGCCAGAAGGCGGGACTCTGAGGGAATGAACTCGAAGGGAAGGCTGGAGACGGGCAGGGCTTTCAATGACGCGGCCGCTTTGATAGAGGTAATCAGGAGAGCGAGGAGAATCGCTGGGTGGCTGGAGGGGAGGACAGGGGAGAGAGGGGAGAGGAGAATCGCTGGGTGGCTCAGGAGAGACCTGTGAAGTGACGCAAGCGCAGAACAGCCTCTGATACGTCCCTCATGCTGGTGACGTCGCGTTCCTTTGCCTAGCAACTCTGCAGCGTTCCCTTCCCTCTCACTGTTCCACCCTCGACGTCATCACGTTTTGACGCGAGGGCAGGACAGAGAGAGATGGTTACAGAGTTACGAACCCTTCACTGCAGTCTGCCACGGAGTCAGCTTCAGAACATTGGAGGTGCAAATTATTATAGTAGATTATATCTATCTAGGCTGTTAATGCTTTATAGATTTAGACAGGTTCAAATTTATGTATCTAAAAGAAAACCATTTCCTTGTTTTAGACTTTCTGTTCAGAGCTCCAATCAAGCTAAGCAAACCAGGAGAACTTCGGGAGGAATATGAAAGCCAGCTGAGAAAGGTATAATATGATGCACTTTGTCTCTTGATACCGCAGCATTTCAGGTTTTGTGGGGTCTTTCCCCCAAATATCTTTAGCTTTAAATGTTAAAATATACAGCAATAATGCACAGTCCCTTCTCCCCCCTCACATATTGATCTTAACTTAGTCCCAATTGCACCAGAAAGCTTTAAATCATTTCACATTCTTTCCAGCTAGTAGTAAAAAGGAAGGAACCTTGAAGGAACTACATTTTGAAGTGCTAAAAACTTCCATACTGTTTTTAGAGAGCCATGTCTGTCTCCAAAATTAAGTTGACTTCTCCAAACCATTTCATTTGTTTCAGTTTATAATCCGCTTTGGTCCAAAGTGGAGTACAAAATAGCATACGTAATAAAACATGTTCAACACAAAATCAGATCACAGACAACAATAAAAACAAGGCAAAAGGCAATCAAACAGGATGGCTCAAAAATCGCCGTGGCCACCACGGATCGCAGGTGAGCCCCCTTAAAGGGGACTTGCATTAATTTTATTTCTTTACCCTATTTATACTCTGCTTGTAGCGGATAGTGCGGGGGGCGCTAGGGCAGTCGGTCCTGGGGCAGCGGGTCATCGGGTGTTAAAATATTCAATCATTCTGACTTCAAAGGTCTTACGTTCTTGTATGGTTTTAAAGTTACCTTTCAGTATTCTCACTGTGAAATCACTGGTACAGTGTCCTGGTTCTGTGAAGTGCTGTCCCACCGGGGTGGGGGCCCTACTGGCTGTATTGTTCATGTGATGTCTATGTAAATTGAATCTTGTCTTAAGCATCTGGCCTGTTTCTCCAATATAGCATCCTACAGCACCCCAATATGCCAATCTTTTTATGGCTGAGCTGGAAGAGACATTTCTAAATACACACCAGACCAAACCTCTAAAATACTACCGGTACATCGATGACATTTTTATGATTTGGACGGAGGGTGAAGAAACTCTGAAACAATTTTATTCTGCCTTCAATACATACCATCCTACAATCAGATTCAAAATTAACTACTCCCCAGAAAAAGTCAATTTTTTGGACACCATGGTCTCAATCAGTGATGGCTGTATACAAACATCTATATACAAGAAACCCACAGACAGATGCAGCTACCTCCACGGCTCCAGCTTCCATCCTTCACATACAAAAAGATCCATCATTTACAGCCAAGCCACAAGATACCACCGTATCTGCTGTGACCCAGGGGACAGAGACAGACACCTTAAAAGCCTGACTGCATCCTTCAGACAGGCTACAACCCCAAAATAATCTCCAAGAATATTGCCTCCTCCTTCAAAACACCCAGGGAGAATCTGCTACAGTACAAGGAGAAAAAACCCACAGACAGAATCCCCCTTGTAGTGACATACAATCCAGAGCTGGAAAAACTGAGGAAAATAAAAGATCTACAACCTATACTCCAGGAGGATGAATAACTGAAAGAGATGTTCCCATCCCCACCAGTACTGGCCTTCCGACAGCCACCCAACTTAAAGCACAAGCTAATCAGAAGTAAACTTCCATCACAGGCTGAAAAGGAACAGAAGGGCACACGTCCCTGTAATTTATCCAGTTGCAAACTATGCCAAAATATTTCACAGGCCCCACAATTATCCACAAAGGAAAGATATTCAACATAAAGGGATCTTTCACTTGCTCATCTTCCAATGTGGTATATATCATTCAGTGTAAAAAATGTAACGAAGGATGCTATATTGGAGAAACAGGCCAGATGCTTAAGACAAGATTCAATTTACATTGACATCACATGAACAATACAGCCAGTAGGGCCCCCACCCTGGTGGGACAGCACTTCACAGAACCAGGACACTGTACCAGTGACTTCACAGTGAGAATCCTGAAAGGTAACTTTAAAACCATACAAGAACGTAAGACCTTTGAAGTCAGAATGATTGAATATTTTAACACCCAACAGAAAGGACTTAACAAGGATCTGGGGTTCCTAACCCATTATAAACCATAAAGCTGTATTTCTCTGTTGATCACCCTCCCCTCACCTATCTACACCCATCCTGTTAGAATATCAATGATATGCTTTGATGTCCCCATGCATACCTCCGACCCACCCCCATCCTCCCACCCTGTCAGACTGTCATAGTAATGTTTGAATGTTTTCACTTATATACACTGTCAGCTAGCACATTTGCTTATTTCCGATCTGACGAAGAAGGGCATCCTTCGAAAGCTAATCAAGAAATGTATTAAGTTATGTCCAATTAAAAAAGGTATCATCTTATTTTCTTTTCCATGTTATTTTGTTTGATTTCTATTGATAACCAATTGTAATTCAAAACCAGCCTGTGCTGTTTTAGCAGTTCATTTTTTTTTTTTAAACATTGTCAAATTCTTCTGCTTCCTAAGAGCAACCGGTAGCTTATTCCATTCTGTTGTACCAGCAATGGAGTAAATCCTCTTTGCGTAAATTCAAGCTGGGAGAGCTGAAAATTAGGCACCTCCAGCTGGATACTATAGATATAGATATATAACGCACAATTTTGAGTGGTATATAGAATTAGGGGATAGAGGTCTGAGGAATACTTCATCCCCAGTACTTCTCATAATATCTCTACAGGAGCACTGTGGGATGGATTTAAGGTTTTTATTAGGGGCCCCCCTCATCAAGTGGATTAGTAAGTAGACTTTAGAGTGTGAAATGAGACAGCCAGCTGTGCAAGGAAATGTCTTGTCTCATTGGGAGTAAGTGGTGTTTGGGAACCCTACCTCTAAACTTGAATACCACCATAAACACACAACTCGACACAGGCCGTGTTTTGTCAACGGTGCTTGCATCAGAAGTCCACGTGCACTACAACAATGAACCATCAAAAAATACATAAACAATAAAGACTTAGATACATAAATACATATATGCTAAAAATTCTTTATATTAAAATATTTCATATTAAATTATAATAAATAATAGAATAAATAAATGCATCGATCATTAAACATCCTTTATTTAAAAAATGATACATGATAAACATACCTATGTCAACTTCAGAGTTTGTGGGCTGGAGTGTTCAATATGAGATGCAGCTTGTTAAGTTTACTTTGAGGAAGGAAACAAAGCAAGCAGGTTTTTGGCCTACCAATTGAAAGCCAAAAAATTGCAGGCACAAGTATCATCTATTACAGATGAGGGACACATTAGTTGGAAACACAAAGCTGATGTAAGAATGTTTGTTTTTTCTTAGATTTTTATCAAAAGCTCCTTTACTTCAACAGTGCAAGTTTTTTTGAGTTCTGTAATTGAGACCTACTTGAAGAGAACTTCCCTACCTATATTGAGAGAGGATCTGCTTCAAATGCTAGATAAGGCTACTCAGAATTAAAGACCATAGCTACACTTAAGCTAGGCATATCACTGGGGCTCGATGGTCTTTCATCTAAACTTTATAAAGAATTTGCTGGATATTTGGCCCTTACCTTGACCAAGATTTTTAAACAAACATATGACTGAGGCAGGTATTGCTGTGAAAGACCCCACTTATTCGTCCTAGCACCCAATTTTTCTCCTTAATTTGGATGTAAAACTCTTGGCTAAAGTTTTAGCCAACATATGGCTCTATAGAGCAAAAAGGGTAGGATGAGGGCTGCAAATGCCTATGATATGTATAGGGACTGATGTTCATTCACTTTCTCCGAGGACAAGCAGGTTGCTTGTTCTCGCATTTGGGTCAACGTCTGTGTCGGCCCAAGAATCGGCATTTTGCAAGCAAAATATTTAAAAAGTTTTGCCAGAGTCTTCTGGTACGCATGCAGCACGCACCGCGCATGTTTGGACTGATTTCCCGCCCGTCGCGTGAGCACTTCTCAGTTTTTCTTTCTCCACGTTGTGTGGGGAAATCTTGCCTGACCAATTTACTTCAATTCTTTGAAGGAGTAAACAAACATGTGGACAAAGGGGAACCGGTTGATATTGTGTATCTGGATTTTCAAAAGGCGTTTGACAAGGTACCTCATGAAAGGCTACAGAGGAAATTGGAGGGTCATGGGATAGGAGGAAATGTCCTATTGTGGATTAAAAACTGGTTGAAGGATAGGAAACAGAGAGTGGGGTTAAATGGGCAGTATTCACAATGGAGAAGGGTAGTTAGTGGGGTTCCTCAGGGGTCTGTGCTAGGACCGCTGCTTTTTAATATATTTATAAATGATTTAGAAATGGGAGTAACTAGCGAGGTAATTAAATTTGCTGATGACACAAAGTTATTCAAAGTTGTTAAATCGCTACAGGATTGTGAAAAATTACAAGAGGACCTTACGAGACTGGGAGACTGGGCGGCTAAATGGCAGATGACGTTTAATGTAAGCAAGTGCAAGGTGATGCATGTGGGGAAAAAAGAACCCGAATTATAGCTACGTCATGCAAGGTTCCACGTTAGGAGTTACGGACCAAGAAAGGGATCTGGGTGTCGTCGTCGATAATGCACTGAAACCTGCTCAGTGTGCTGTTGTGGCTCGGAAAGCGAATAGAATGTTGGGTATTATTAGGAAAGGTATGGAAAACAGGTGTGAGGATGTTATAATGCCGTTGTATCGCTCCATGGTGCGACCGTACCTTGAGTATTGTGTTCAATTCTGGTCGCCGCATCTCAAGAAAGATATAGTAGAATTGGAAAAGGTGCAGAGAAGGGCGACTAAAATGATAGCGGGGATGGGACGACTTCCCTATGAAGAAAGATTAAGGCGGCTAGGGCTATTCAGCTTGGAGAAGAGACGGCTGAGGGGAGACATGATAGATGTATATAAAATAATGAGTGGAGTGGAATAGGTGGATGTGAAGCGTCTCTTCACGCTTTCCAAAAATACTAGGACTAGGGGGCATGCGATGAAACTACAGTGTAGTAAATTTAAAACAAATCGGAGAAAATGTTTCTTCACCCAACGTATAACTCTGGAATTCGTTGCTGGAGAAAGTGGTGAAGGCGGTTAGCTTAGCAGAGTTTAAAAAGGGGTTGGACGGTTTCCTAAAGGACAAGTCCATAAACCGCTACTAAATGGACTTGGGAAAAATCCACAATTCCAGGAATAACATGTATAGAATGTTTGTACGTTTGGGAAGCTTGCCAGGTACCCTTGGCCTGGATTGGCCGCTGTCGTGGACAGGATGCTGGGCTCGCTGAAGCTGTTTTTCCTTCCATGTCATCGAAGAATCCCAGCGGCTTTAAGCATTGTACTCGGTGCAACCGGACTATCTCAGGTACCGATACCCACGCCTGGTGTATTCAGTGCCTTGGGCCCGATCATAGCCCAGCTGCTTGTAGTCTGTGTCTTCGCATGAAGAAACGAACCCAAGCGTCTCGAGAGGCCCAATGAGAAAAACTTTTGAGGGCTCAGTCTGGTCCTTTGACATCGGTACTGAGGTCGGCAGTGTCGACATCGAAGGGAGCATCAACGTCAGGGAGAGAGGTAATGGCTGCTATGAGACCAACTCGTGCTGGGAGCAGTGAGGCATCGAGTGGGTCTCCACCTGCCTCGAGGCCTCCTGTTATGCAGGCCCTCTGGGACCGGCCTTCATCGGACCCGGCCCCGAGGAGGCGTGAGGATTCCACGTCCTCATCGTTACCGAGGAGTCTCTATGATGGGCGTCTAGCGAAGGCGAAGAAGCACCGTTATTGTTCTCCTTCGCATGGTACCGGGAGCTCCGGGACGTCGAGAGTCAGCACCCAAGAAGCGTCGGCACTGAGAGGATCGCTCCCCCTCGATACAGGAGGTGCCGATGCGTCTGTCTCCTAGCAGCCCGGTACCTGCTCCCAAGCCTCCACAGATTCTGACACCGCCTGTTCCACCAACCCCGCAGCCTTCTCCGATGGTGGCTCTCGATGAGCGCATCCGGGCCTTGTTTCCAGAACTTCTGGAGGGACTGCTACGTCAGTCAGCTTCGGTGTCAGGGGTGCTTGCGCCTTCTGTACCATTTGTTGCAGCGGTGTCTGGCCCTTTAACTGTGGTGAGGTCCTCGACTGCAATGCCACCAGCCACCCAGGTCGATTCCCCTTCGACATCGGTGGAGGGAGCTTCGCCGCAGTCGGACAGGGCATCAACCTCTCGACATCTCCATAGAGGACATTGTTCCTTGGCATCAAGTCACGTCCAGTGTCGAAGCACCTTAACTCAGGTTTTATCCGACACTGAGCAGGAGCGTTCGTGGGAGTCAGATGAGGATCCCAGGTACTTCTTTTCTGAGTCCTTTTGGGATTCTCTCTGATCCTTTCCCTTTGCTAGAAAGGAGACTGTCTCCACCGGAGACTCTGTCCTATTCCTCTTTTGTCTGGGAAATGGCTACGGCTATTCTCTTCCCTGTGGAGGTTGAGGATGAGCCCAGGACTGAGATGCTTGAGGTCTTGGACTATTGTTCTCCACCTAAAGAGGCTGTGACAGTTCCTCTGCATAAGGTACTGAAGGAAGTCCTTATGCGAAACTGGTCAACCACTCTGTCTGGCCCCGTGGTCCCAATAAAAGCTGAATCCCAGTATCGGATCCACGGTGAACCTGTGTTGATGAGGTCTGTTACCCCACAATTCCATGGTGGTGGACTCCGCCCTCAAGAGAGCTAGGAGTACTAGAGAATATGCTTCGGCGCCACCAGGCAAAGAAGCTAGGACTCTTGATTCTTTTGGAAGGAAGACGTATCAGGCCGCTATGCTTGCTGCCAAGATCCAGTCATACCAGCTCTTCACGAGCATACATTTGCGGGACTCAATACATCAACTGTCCAGCTTGGTTGATGCACTCCCTATGGAGCTGGCCAAGCCTTTTCGTCAGGTGGTCAGGCAGAAGAAGGCATGTCACAAGTTCCTGGCCAGGGGTACTTTTGACATGACATCCAGAATCGCTGCTCAAGGCATAGTGATGCGCAGTCTCTCATGGCTGCGTGGCTCTGACCTGGATCATTCTGTCCAGCAGTGGATGGCAGATGTTCCTTGCCGGGGGGACAATCTTTTTGGAGAAAAAGTAGAGGATCTAGTTGATCAAATCAAGAAGCATAATGATGCTGTGGATTCTCTCTCCCACCGGGCACCTTCTGTTACTGCCTCCTCATCTAGGAGGTTTCTTGGGGGAAGGAGGAGTGCCCCCTATACCTACTCTAGGCGTAGGTACACTCGGCAGCCTGCCCAGGCTCAACCCCAGTGCGCTCATTCTCTTCACCAGTGTACGTCTAAGCAAGGGACGGGCTTAGCATAGCCTCAGTAAAAGTGTCCATTCCGGACGACATACCGGTTAGGAGAGAGGTTGATGTTATTTCACCAAAGGTGGCCTCTCATAACCTCCAACCTGTGGGTTCTTCAAATAGTCCGGTTCGGATACACTCTCAGTCTGGAATCCAGACCTCCAAATTGCCCACCGGGAGCTCAGTCTTACAGTTCCCAGCACAAGCAGGTACTTCCAGAAGAACTCTCTGAACTTCTAAAGCCCAGTGGAGTCGAACTCGTTCCACCAGGGGAAGAAGGGCTGGGATTCTATTCCAGGTACTTTTTTGTGCAAAAGAAAACAGGGGCGATGCGTCCCATCCTAGGCCTAAGGGCCCTGAACAGATTTCTAGTTCGAGAAAAGTTCAGGATGGTTTCCCTGGGCACCCTTCTTCCCATGATTCAAGAGAACGATTGGCTATGCTTTCTGGACTTAAGGATGCTTACACACACATCTCGATACTTCCAGCTCACAGGAATTCTTTGATTTCGGCTGGGAACTCAGCACTTTCAGTACTGTGTGCTGCCTTTTGGTCTGGCGTCTATGCCCAGAGTATTCACAAAGTGCCTAGCAACGTCGGTACGCAGGCTAGGAGTGCATGTGTTCCCTTATCTAGAAGATTGGCTGGTGAAGAGCACCTCGAAGGCAGGCGCTCAGCAGTCCATGAGAATGACTATTCAGGTGCTAGAACTACTGGGGTTTGTGATCAATTACCCCAAGTCCCTTCTCACTCCAGTCCAAAAGTTGGAATTAATTGGAGCCCTGATGAACACAGACAGTTCGATCTTATCTTCCTGAGGCAAGAGCAGACAACCTCCTGTCACTGATGTCCATAGCTCGAGCGTCTCAACAGGTCACGGCTCGGCAGATGTTGAGGCTTCTGGGCCACATGGCCTCCACAGTTCATGTGACTCCCAATTTGACCTTGGGAGGTCCATTCCAAATTTCTCAGCCTCAAAAAGTGCTGACAACGGATGCATCCCTCCTGGGGTGGGGAGCTCATGTAGATGGGCTTCACACTCAAGGAGCCTGATCCTTTCAGGAAAAAGGTCTTCAGATCAATCTCCTGGAATTGCGAGCGATCTGGAACGCTCTAAAGGCTTTCAGAGACCAGCTGTCCAACCAAATCGTATTGATTAAGACAGACAATCAGGTTGCCATGTATTACACCAACAAACAGGGGGATACCGGATCTCAACTTCTGTCAGGAAGCTGTCCAGATGTGGCTTTTGGTGTGCCGTCACGGCATGTTTCTGCAAGCCACTTATCTGGCAGGCGTAAACAGTCTGGCTGACAGGTTGAGCAGGATAATGCAACCTCATGAGTGGTCACTGAATATGGGCGTACTCCGCAAGATCTTCCGAGCATGGGGCACCCCCTCGGTAGATTTTTACCACTCAGATCAGTCACAAGGTCCCTCAGTTCTGTTCCAGGCTTCAGGCCCACAACAAACTAGCGTCAGATGCCTTTCTCCTACATTGGCCTTCTGTATGCGTATCCTCCCATACCTCTAGTAGGGAAGACTTTGCTGAAACTCAAGCAAGACTGTGGAACCATGATCCTGATTGCAATCTTCTGGCCATGTCAGGTCTGGTTCCCTCTCCTGGAGTTGTCCTCCGAAGAAACGTGGAGATTGGATTGTGTTTTCCAACCCTCATCACTCAGAACGAGGGATCACTTCTACATCCCAACCTCCAATCTGTGGCTCTCACGGCCTGGATGTTCAGAGCTTAGAGTTTGCCTCCTTGGGTCTTTTCAGAGGGTGTCTCCCGAGTCTTGCTTCCAGAAAAGATTCCACGAAGAGGTGTTACTCTTTCAAATGGAGGAGGTTTCCCATCTGGTGTGACAGCAAAGCCCTAGATCCTCTTTCTTGTCCTACACAGACCCTGCTTGAATACCTTCTACACTTGTCGGAGTTTGGTCTCAAGACCAACTCCGTAAGGGTTCGTCTTAGTGCGATTAGTGCTTATCATCGCCATATAGAGGGTAAACCTATCTCTGGACAGCCTTTAGTTCGCTTCATGAGAGGTTCGCTTTTGTCAAAGCCCCTGGTCATGCCTCTACCAGTGTCATGGGATCTCAACGTCGTTCTCACCCAGCTGATGAAAGCTCCTTTTGAGTCACTGAATTCCTGCCATCTGAAGTACTTGGCCTGGAAGGTTGTTTTCTTGGTGGCTTTTACTTCCACCCAAACCCACTTCTCCTCTCCCTCCACTCTCTATTTCAGTCGATAACACCCTCATCCTCCTCGTCTCATGTGCCTGCAACCTCGGAGTCATCTTCGACTCCTCCCTCTCCTTCTCTGTCCGCAGACAGCCAAGAACTGTTGCTTCTTTCTCTATAACATCAGCAAAATTCGCCCTTTCCTCTCTGAGCACACCACCCGAACTCTCATCCATTCTCTCATTACCTCTCGCCTTGACTACTGCAATCTACTCCTCGCTGGCCTCCCACTTAACCTTCTATCCCCCCTTCAATCCGTTCAGAACTCTGCTGCGCCTCTTATCTTCCGCCTAGACCGATATGCTCATTTCACCCCTCTCCTCAAGTCACTTCACTGGCTTCCGATCAGGTATCGCATACAGTTCAAGCTTCTCCTACTAACCTACAAATGTACTCGATCTGCAGCCCCTCACTACCTCTCTACCCTCATCTCCCCTTACGCTCCTACCCGTAACCTCCGCTCACAGGACAAATTCCTCTCAGTACCCTTCTCCACCACCGCCAACTCCAGACTCCGCCCTTTCTGCCTCGCCTCACCCTATGCTTGGAATAAACTCCCTGAGCCCATATGCCAAGCCCCCTCCCTACCCATCTTCAAATCCTTGCTCAAAGCCCACCTCTTCAATGTCGCTTTCGGCACCTAACCATTGTACCTCTATCCAGGAAATCTAGACTGCCTCAATCTTGATTGACTGCACTTTTTGTCCTTTAGATTGTAAGCTCCTTTGAGCAGGGACTGTCCTTCTTTGTTAAACTGTACAGCGCTGCGCAACCCTGGTAGCGCTTTAGAAATGTTAAATAGTAGTAGTACTTCAGCTCGTAGAGTCAGTGAGCTTCAGGCCATAGTAGTACATGCCCCTTATATCAAGTTCCATCACAACAGAGTAGTCCTCCGCACGCACCCTAAGTTCTTGCCGAAGGTGGTGTCGGAGTTCCATCTGAACCAGTCTATTGTCAAAGCAGTTTACATACCTTGGACTGTAAGAGAGCATTGGCCTTTTACGTGCAGCGGACAAAGCACTTCAGACAGTCCGCCCAGTTGTTTCTTTCGATCCCAATAGGAGGCGAGTCGACATCGGAAAACGCACAATCTCAAATTGGCTAGCTGATTGCGTTTCCTTCACTTATGCCCAAGCTGGGCTGACTCTAGAGGGTCATGTCACGGCTCATAATGTTAGAGCCATGGCTGTGTCGGTGGCTTACTTAGTCAGCCTCCATTGAGGAGATTTTCAAGGCTGCAACGTGGTCATCAGTCCACACATTCACATCTCACTAGTGCCTTCAGCAGAATACCCGACGCGACAGTCGGTTTGTGCAGTCGGTGCTGCAGAATCTGTTCGGGGTTTAGGATCCAACTCCGCCCCCCTAGACCCATTTTTGTTTTGATCCAGGCTGCACTCTCAGTTGTTTATAGTTTCAGGTCAATATCTCTGTTATGTCCTCGCCGTTGCAAGGCCCAATTGACCAATGTTCATTGTTTTGAGTGAGCCTGGTTGCTAGGGATAACCCCACATGTGAGGACAGTTGTTTCTCTATATACTACTACTACTATTTAACATTTCTAAAGCGCTACCAGGATTACGCAGCGCTGTACAATCTAACAAAGAAGGACAGTCCCTGCTTAAAGGAGCTTACAATTTAAAGGACAAAAAAGTGCAGTCAGTCAAATTGGGGGCAGTCTAGATTTCTTGGATAGAGGTACAATGGTTGGGTGCCGAAAGAGACATTGAAGAGGTGGGCTTTGAGCAAGGATTTGATATGTTCTCACAAACCCGCCCACCTCCCCTTTGGAGTTGTTGTTTATTTCTCTATATGCTCTTTGATTTAACTGAAGAGAAGTGCTCACACAACGGGCGAGAAATCAGTCCGCGCATGCGAACACGCCAGAAGACTGGCAAAACTTTTTAAATATTTTGCTTGCAAAATGCCGATTCCTAGGCCGACATGGACGTCGACCCACATGTGAGAACAGTCAGCCTGCTGTCCTTGGATAATACCTGCTACAGGTAAGTATCTTTGCTATACATATAAATGGTACTTTTCACACAGATATGGAAAAGCCAGGTATATCAGCTTCAGCTAATTTGTCATTAGCTCAATCTAAAACTCCTATGGCTGCCATTGCACTCAGTATAGAAAAAGCTTGAGCGGAATGGCAGTATTTTTGTTACAAGCTAATGTGAAAAACAAAGGAAGTCATCACACAGAGAAACTTACGTATAGGAACTAGTAGAAGTGAGTTGTTGTTTTTGATGGGGTGTTTTTTTTTTTTTTTTTTTTAACTGGCTGATTCATTCTATAGTCTAGAGCCTAAACTCTGAAAAGCTAGCTGAAATGTGTTGAGTGCAGCCTTAAAATTCGTGATAGGCATTTCAGCTCAGTTTCTGAGGAAAATTACTACACAAAAAGGAAGCCAAAAAGAAAATGTAGTCTGCCTAGTAGATTTCAGGTGAGAAATAGCTGATAAAAGGGAGCACTGTATGATTAAGGGATCACAGAATGTGATAGAACATAAGGAGTAGTTAGACACCAGTTATCCTGGGATTCCTTCATGGAGCATATAGCGTCCATATTCAGGGTATTATACCTAGTGGTCCCACTATTCAGATAATGGAAATGGGACTTGATATATCGCCTTTCTGAGGTTTTTGCAACTACATTCAAAGAGGTTTACATATGTTCAGGTACTTATTTTGTACCAGGGGCAATGGAGGGTTAAGTGACTTGCCCAGAGTCACAAGGAGCTGCAGTGGGAATCAAACCCAGTTCCCCAGGAATCAAAGTCCACTGCACTAACCACTAGGCTACGCCTCCATGCCACATAATCTATGTATATGTGCATGGACACTTCATATGTGACTTATACATATTCAGCAGTGTTAACCATATGTGTAATACCACTGAATAGGGATAGCATGAAAACACGTAGATCTCGATGTCTCCAACTATTAGCAAGATGTTGTACTGAAAGTTGGCTGGGCAGTTAATAGGATCTGTTCAACCAGTTTTTCCAGCTCCTGTAACGTACTAAATTTGTCCCGTATTTTAGGTTTTTAAGTCAAATATTCACCAACTTCCTTTCCATTTTAAATGGGGCACAACTTGTAGTGTGAGGGCATGGACAATCTGGTTTTTAGAATATGCGTAATGTATTAGGGCTGTTCCAAATTTATATTCAGTTCAAGGCCAAATAGTTATTTAAATTCGAATACAAATAATTCAGAGATCTACTGAAAGCAACACTTATCTCTGATTTCATGTTGCTGCTTTATTTGTTAAAGAGTGATGCCCATTATATGTATTCTTCCAAACAGTAAAATATGCTAGTCTGTACAGCTCTATTAAATACTCTTTTGTATAAAACAGAGTGCATGTAAATATCTTAAGAATAAGGGATAATCTTAAAAACCTGACTGGTTTGCAGACCTTCTGGAGGGCAGTGTTTGACATGCTTGCTGTAGTACTTCCCATATGTAATAAATAGACTTGTGCTTAAGTGGTGGATTGCTATAGAAAGTTTTTTTTGTTGTTTTATTTTTTTTAATTCTTCACAATGGTCATTGGACTCCAATCTAATTTCCAAAACAGTTTCCATTAAATGATGTTCATAAGTATCTCTTGTATCTTTACTGGTTCAAATAGATACCATTCATAGTTGAAAAATACATGCCGTAAGAATAGCCATACTGGCAATGCTCCATCTAACCTAGTATCCTGTTTCCAACAGTAACCAATCCAGGTCACGAGTACCTGGCAGAAACCCAAATAGCAACATTCCATGCTACCAATCCCAGGGTGGCAAGCAGTGGCTTTCCCATGTCTGTCTATAGCAGACTATGGACTTTTCCTTCAGGAACTTGTCCAAACCTTTTTTAAAACCCAGATACACTAACTGCTGTTGCTACATCTTCTGGCAATAAGTTCCAGAGGTTAACTATTAGCTATATCCTACCGTAACAGTCTGTATTCGTCTATCACTGTTAAATTACAAAGTTTTACATTGTCACGAAACGCCTAGCCACTCGCCTGAGGTTACCCTGCAGCCACTTAGAGGGTCTGTCCCCAGCACAGGTCAGCCTACACCTGCTGCTTCTGCTCTACACTAGCACTCTCCCACCAACTGTCAACTGCCTCTGGGTGAGTCTTCCACTCTCAAATTATCCCCAGTGATTTCTAGGTTACTGGAGCCACACTCCCAGTGGTTCCACAGTTCCCAGAAAGCACTCACAGATCCAACACAAACCACCAGGATTCTTCATCAGTCCAGACAAGCAGAGCGAACAAACAATTTTGTTTTCATAAAAATTGAACATTGAACAAAAATGTGCAAATAGCAAACAGTAACAAGTGACTGAAATAAGGATCAATTATAACACTAATTAAAAATCTATCTAAACAGTACCTGGGAAGGTCAGGACAGAACTGTTCACAGAGCCTCAGCAAAGAGATCTGAAGTAACATTCAGCATCTGCTGGGTAATTCTCAAAACTCCAGGCCAATCAGAGCCCAGAACAGTTGTTTTAAATAAAAACTGGTTATATCACTAGACACTTCCTGTTTAATATGAACTGGAACACTATTCAAAATTTTAGCACTTCAGTACCCAAAAGAGTGTTCCCAAATTGATTTTTTTAATTTCATTTTTCATTGAAGGAAAATCTGAAGTTAGTTTAGAACAAAAAGGTGAAATAGATAGCTGAGTCGCATTCTCTGATGCCAAACCATAAAAACTCTTATATTCCAGATATGTTACCTTAAAATAAATATGCTGCTCCATTTTCAACCAATGTAACGTGTAATTATGGAGAATCCTCCTGAAATGTATCCAACTTAATCAGCCTAGCTGCAGTATTTTGTAAAAAAAAAAAAAATGCATTCTTGTCCTTAGATTCACAGCAGTTCTATATAAGGAATTACAATCATTAAAGTGTGTTAAACTGTGCAATAACCTGAAATTTTCCAGGACTCAGGAATGATCTTATAGATCTTAATTCATTGATCTGTAGCTCGAGAGCCTAGAATCCAACATCACCCCTAGATCCAGGTTTTTATCTTCGAGCTGGAGAAGTTGCTCAGACAGTGATGTTATCTATGCTGTTACCTTTTGACCTTGCAAGATCCCTCTCTTCAGCACTGTTCAGACTGAAGGATTCTTTTGTTTTAAGAAGACTCCAGAATGCCTGTTGGGATTTAAGTTCCTTGAACTGGTGTAATGTCTAGGGTACTCTTGGATTTTTCACACTTTCCTATTTAACTTCATATTTTAGCTGAAGGAAGAGAAAAAACAAGAGGAGATTGCTTCAGAAGAGCTGATTCATAAGTTGCTGCAAGAGGAAACGGAAGAAGAGAAGAGGAGAATGCAAGAGCAATTGAGAAAAGATGAGCTGTTAGCAATTAAACTCAGTCAGTCATGTGTAAGTATAGAAAGTGATAAGGGTACAGATTTTGTAGGATGCATCTAGTAAGATGGTAGACAGAGGGGTTCTGCTGTCCATTATGTGTCCACATGTGTAAGGCCCAAACTACTGGCAATGTAAGCAGATATAAAGCAGGAAGCTACGTATAGTTGACTGGTAGTGTGTGGTTTTCTTACAGCACGATAAAAGTTACCAAGGGAAGTGTTGGGCTCTGCTTAGTTACCTTCTCCTATGCAAGAGAGAAATCTGCCAACTTGATACAGTATCTAATAGGCTATGATGCATATCTTTTTGTTTACTGGATGTATAACTCAACATAGTTTGTTGAATTTGATATACTGCCTTTACTGGTGCACAGATCAAACTGGTTTACAGTTTAATGTGAAAAACAAAGGAAAGCGGTCATTTATGCAAAAAAACTAACAATAGGAACTAGTAGACAAGTGACAGTTTTTGACAATGGACTCATTCTGTGATCCAGAGTCTAAAGGAAAAGTCCATAGACATTATTAAATGGACTGGGGAAAATCCACTATGTCTGGGATAAGCAGTATAAAATGTTTTGTACATTTTTGGGATCTTGCCAGGTATTTGTGACCTGGATTGGCCACTGTTGGAAACAGGCTGCTGGGCTCGATGGACCTTTAGTCTTTCCCAGTATGGCAATACTTATGTACTTATGGAGCATAAACCCTTGAAAGCTAGCTGAAATGTCTTTAGTGCAGTCTTAATATTCTTGACATTCAGCTCAGTTTCAAAGGAAGACTCCTTCCACAAAAAAGAAGCCAGAATGAAAAATGTAGTCTTTCTAGGTTCCAGGTGGCCAATAGCTAGTGAAAGGAGCATTAAATGATTATGGGGCCCTTTCACAAAGGTGCATTAGGCTCTGCTGTGCGCGTGCAGCATGTGCCCACATAAGACTACTGTGCCCCCGGCGGTAATTTCAGATTTGACTTGCGCCCATAACACCTAGATGATTTATTTCCTTCCACGTGCACCATTTCCAGAGGTAATGAGCAGTTTCATAGCGTCCCACAGATCAATCCAGAGACTTGTGGGTTGTGTCACTCTACCAGCAGGTGGAGATAGAGAGAACCTCAGAGGCTTGCTATAAGTGGACCTGTGCAGCCAGCTGAACCTCAATATTCTCTCTATCTAGTAGATGGAGGGACATCTCTGTGCAGCTCTGGCTACTGGTGTCCTTTGGGCGTAGTTTAGCACAGACAGGGTTTGAGTGGCTGTTTGCAGCTTGTGGTGTACACGTGGTGGTGCCAGGTCCCTCCCAGTCTCCCCCTACCTTTCCTCTGTCGCCCGGAACTGTTGGCCTGATCGGGTGCTTCCTTTCTCTCCTGACTAAAAAAAAAAAAAGGTAAGAGACTTTGTTTTTGTTTAATCATACGGAGCAACTAGACGTTCTGCCGAGTCAGTTTTGGGGCAGGCGTTTGTGAAGCATGTCAGCGCCTTTTGAGGCGGCTGAGTGCTGCTCCCG
Source organism: Microcaecilia unicolor (assembly GCF_901765095.1). Classification (NCBI taxonomy): domain Eukaryota; kingdom Metazoa; phylum Chordata; class Amphibia; order Gymnophiona; family Siphonopidae; genus Microcaecilia; species Microcaecilia unicolor. The sequence goes on from NC_044034.1 coordinate 18,974,448, forward strand.
GTGTGGGGGCCGGAGAGCAGCATCGGGGGAGTGAGAGTCCTGCTGCCGTCAGCCCGCAGTGGGTGTTCAGCGCGACGGGGGTTCCCCTCAGGTGTCTGGTGAGTCGGAAGCACAGGAGATAGTTTTGGTGGCTTCCTCGGGGCAGTTAGTGCCATTTTTTCCTCTCAGGCGCGACCCGCTCCGCACGTGGCGGTTGATAGAGAAAGAGGTACAGCATGCTTCTGTGGCACAGGCTCCGATGGAGGGAAGCGATATTCAGGGAGCAGGGAAGTCCCTTTCAGTTCCTTTTTCCCCGAATTTTGTTTTATTAATGCTCAATGCCTTTCTTTTGAAGAAATCAGGAGCTTCTCTTCAGGCAGCTCTGTCTCTTCCTTAGCAAACTTCGGTTGCTGCAGCCTTTCCTTCCAAAACGTCCCCCGGGTGAAGATTTTGGATCCCGAAGAGCTATCTGACACAGATGGCCCGGTTTTGTCTCCAGGCTCTTCCTCAGAATCTTTGGATTTGGCAGATGAGGTCACCCTGCTCTCTGAGGAGGGGGATGATCCGACGGCTGCCCGCCTTTTTCACAGGGAAGAGCTTCCCTCCCTGATTGTTAGGGCTTTTGAGATTTTGGCCATTTCCCTCCTGAATCGTCAGGGGGAACAGGTCCGGTGCCCTCTATTATGTCTGGCACCAAATGTCCACCTCGTTCCTTTCATGTGCATGAGACCATGAAGATCCTTATTTCGGCGCAGTGGGATACACCGGACAGTGGGCTTAAGGTTGCTTAGAGCTATGTTGTATCTTTACATGCTACCTGCTCCTGACTTAGACTTGCTGAAGGTCGCTACGGTGGATTCCTTAATCACAGCGGTCACTAAGAAAACCACTCTCCCTGTGGAGGGTTGCATGGCGCTCAAAGACCCTCAGAATCGTAAGTTGGAGACTTGCTTGATCTGTCCTAGAAGTAGTGGCCCTTTCCCTGCAGGTCTCAGTTTGTGGCTCCTATGCGGCGTGGGCATGCTTATCGTGGGTACAGAAGGCCTCCTCTCCAGAAGATCTTGTGGCTGTTTTGCCAGCCTTGGAGTCCTGTTTAGCCTTCTTTATGATCTTTTGAGGGCTTTGGCGAAGGAGGTTTCCTTAGTGGTCACCGCATGTCGCTGGCTGTGGTTGCAGCATTGATCTGCAGATGTGGCCTCTTTTAGGGGAAAGCTTTTGTTTGGGACAGACTTAGAGCAGATTGTGAAGGACCTTGGTGACTCTAAGGGCCAAGTTTGTACGACCGGCGGGACCTAGACCTGAGTTTAGGGATACATGGCGTTACTGTCCAGGTAGCGGGGCCTCTTTTCAGAGAGCAAGGTCTCAGACCTCAGCCCTTTCGAGGTGACAGGCGGGCCTTCCTTTCCGGTAACAGAAAGTAGCCCACAGCCAGGTCCGCCCAATGATGGGGCCCTGGTCCATATCCAGCCCGTTATTGGGGGCAGACTGTCCCTATTCCTGGTGGAGTGGACCAGGGTAACGTCCGACGAATGGGTCTTGGAGGTTATCAGAGACGGCTACAAGTTAGAATTGACTCGTTCGATGATAAACTTTTTAATGGAATCTCCTTGCAAATGTCCCGCCAAGGTGCAGGCCGTTCGATACACCCGCCTCAACTTACAACGGCTGGGTGCCGTCCAGCCTGTACCCCCAGCAGAAAGAGGGTGCGGTCGATACTCCATTTATTTTGTGGTTCCAAAAAAGGGCGGTTCTTGGCGACCCGTCTTAGATCTGAAGTGCGTCAACAGGTCCTTACGGGTTTGGCTGTTCCGCATGGAAACCCTCCAATCGGTGATTGCAGCAGTACAGCCAGGGGATCTCAGAGGCCTATTTACACATTCCAATCTGGCCTCCCCACAGGCACTTTCTTCGCTTTGCAGTTCTCGCTCGTCGTTTTCAATTCAAAGCGATGCCCTTCGGCCTAGCCACAGCGCCTCGGACTTTTTCAAAGGTCCTGGTAGTAGTGGCGGCCTATCTCAGGAAGGAAGGGATTCAGGTCCATCCCTATCTAGACGACTGGCTTGTGCAGGCATCTTCTTTCGAGGAGAGTCGGCGGGCAACCGACAAAGTGGTTGGGTTGCTTCAGTCGCTTGGTTCGGTGATCAACTTCCCGAAGTGCAGCCTAACGCCTTCCCAAACGCTGGAATACTTGGGGATGTGCTTCGGTACCCGAACAGGGATAGTTTCTCTTCCTTCAGCTCAAGCACAGTGGTTACAGGCTCAGTTACGAGTGCTGTTTCAAACTCCGAACCCGCAGGCTTGGGACTATGTACAAGTTCTAGGCTCCATGTCTTCCACCTTGGACATGGTAAAGTGGGCCAGAGCTCACATGTGCCCCCCTCCAGTGGCACCTTCCGAGCCATTTGTCTCCGCTCTCTGAGGATTACGAGTTTCGGGTGCCATGTTCGGCCCGTCTTCACACAATCATGCACTGGTGGTTCAGTCAAAAGAATCTGGTGTTGGGCATTCCTCTGGCAACCCTGGACTGGAGGATAGTGACCATTGTCTGGCTGGGGGGCTCATTGCCTGCAGCAGACTGCCCAGGGCATTTGGACTTCGACGGAGGCGTCATGGTCCATCAACCACTTGAAGTTATGGGTGATTCGTCTGGCCCTTCGGGAGTTTGTCTCTTCGCGGTTGCCCAGTTTGAGTTCTTTCTGACAATGCAATGGCGGTCGCCTACGTAAACCGTCAGGGGGGCACCAGGAGTGCACCACTAGCATGCGAGGTGGCCTTGATCTGCTGTTGGGCAGAGACTCCTCTCTCTCTCTCTCTCTCTCTCTCTCTCTCTCTCTCTCTCTCTCTCTCTCTCTCTCTCTCTCTCTCTCTCTCTCTCGATGGCAGCTCATATAGCAGGGTCTCCACCAGTTGGAGCCGGGGGAGTGGACACTCTCCCCTCTGTCCTTCGATCAGATAGCTGCCTGTTGGGGGATGCCGGTGATGGACTTAATGGCCACCGCATTCAATGCAAAGGTTCCCCGTTTCTTCAGCAGGGGAAGAGAGCTGGGCTCTGAAGGCATCGATGCTCTTCTACAACCTTGGCCCAGGGGCCTACTCTATGCCTTTCCCCCGTGGCCTATGGTGGGCAGGTTACTAACTGGCATTGCCAGTCATCCCGGTGGCCTCGGATTGGCCCAGAAGTCCCTGCTACGTGGATATGGTCAGGCTCCTGTTCGATCGTCCTCTCCGGTTCCAGGCGTAGGACGGTCTCTTGCTGCAGGGACCAGTTATGATGGAGGATCTCTCCCCCTTTGGTCTTGCGGCCTGGCCCTTGAATGGACGAAGTTGAGAAGGAAAGGGTATCCGGACACGGTTATCGCTACGATGCTTCAGGCTCTGAAAAGATCCACCTCGATAGCTTATACTAGGGTGGGGCGTACCTTCGATTTGTGTTGTGCGAGTTCGGGATTGTCATCGGCTTCGGTATCGGTTATCCTATTTCTTCAGGAGGGTGTACAGAAATCTCTCGTTCTCTTAAGGTGCAGGTGGCAGCTCTGGCATGCTTTAGAGGCCAGCTTCAGGGGGGCGTCGATCGCCTCCCACCCGGATGTGGTTCGATTTTTGAGGGGCATAAATCAGTTGCATCCTCTGCACATGCCAGTTCTGCCATCCTGCAACCTTAATCTAGTTCTCAAAGCGCTTCAGCGTCCTTTCGAACCCTTATCGGGGATTACGGTTAAGGATCTTACCTTGAAGACTATTTTCCTAGTAGCCATTACTTCGGCTCAGAGAATTTGAGTTGCAGACTCTTTCTTGCAGAGACCCCTTCCTGCGTTTTACGGAGGCGGGGGTATTGATTAGGACAGTTCTTCATTTTTCCCCCAAGGTGGTTTCTCGTTTCCATTTGGGGCAGTCTCTGCATTTGCCGACTTTTTGCTGGGAAGATTACACCAAGCAATTCCGGGCTGTTGCTGCCTTGACGTGAGAAGGGCTCTTCTCAGGTATTTGGAGGTGACAAATGATTTTCATCTTTCTGACCGTCTCTTCGTCCATTTTGGAGGCAGTAAGAGGGGTCATACGGCTTCCAAGGCCACCATAGCCCATTGTGTGCGGGAGGCCATCACTTCGGCCTACGTGGCATTGAGCAAGTAAGCCCCTGCACAAATTCGTGCTCATTCTACATGTGCTCAAGCTTCCTCCTGTGCAGAGTCCCACTTGGTTTCTCTGGAAGATATCTGCAGAGCTGCTACATGGGCTTCGGTCCATATGTTCACTCGTCGGATCGGTGATTTCTGCCGGATTGGGAGTGTCGACTGCTTGGGTACATCCTACAAGTCTGGATTGATTTGTGGGACGCTGTGGAAGGAAAAATTAATTCTTGCCTGATAATTTTCTTTCCATTAGTCCCAACAGATCAATCCAGAGGCCCCCACTGGATTTTCTGTCTGCGATTTTGTTTCGGTTGATTAGTTTTTTCAGGTTTCGTTCTGAATGTTCCTTTGTTTTAAAAAAAAAAAAAAATTAAATAAATATAGAAGTAGTGGAAGTATGTTGGGCAATTGGTCTGACAATGTCAGGAGAGTTTTCTATTGTTTCCATTCCACTGCTTTGGTATCGTTCATACTGAGGTTCAGCTGGCTGCACAGGTCTACATATAGCAAACCTCTGAGGTTCTGTCTATCTCCCACTGCTGGTAGAAGGACACAACCCACAAGTCTCTGGATTGATCTGTTGGGACTAATGGGAAGAAAATTATCAGGTAAGAATTAATTTTTCCTTGCCGTGTTGCAGCCAGTAACCGCACATGTAGCGTGTGAGCCCTTACCGCTAGATCAATGGGTGGTGGTAAGGGCTCAGGCCGGTTTTAGGCACGTGCTGGCTTGTTTTACCACATGCCCTTTTCCTGCCCCGTTAAAAAAAGAAAAGTCCTTTGTTTGCAGACAGATAAAAAAATAGTTGAATGCAATCAAATTTGCAGTGTGACATAAAAATGGGCTGCTGTATTTTGTAAGGACTGAAGGCGTTTCAGATATAAGAAGGGAGTCCTGGAATACACTATATAGTAATCTAGCTTGGATATCAAAAAGGCATGAAACAACATATGCATCAGCATCACATGTGAAATAACTATGTACAGCATGGAATTGACCGAGTTAAGAAAAAACAGATCTTAAAAACAGTGACACTTCAGTATGAAAGTTCAGAATCAATTGGGACTCCAAGGTACTGAAATAAGTCAACTGGCTGTATGAAAATTAAATAGCATCACCAAAGGGCAATCTGACTGACCAGTAAGCCAACATATAGTTGTCTTAAGTATGAGTAATCATACCCTTTTTTGCCATTTTTGTAATGGCAATAAGTTGGGATTTTGAAAAGATGAATAGTAAACCTAGTTATCTGCATAAACTTTAGGGCTGCATGTTTAATTGCAACTAATGTGTTTATTAGTCACGATTAATTTTTTTTAATTGTGACTAATAAAACTCATTGTGCTGCAGTCATCCCCTCAGGTTACCTCAAATCAGGTCATCTTTGTTCAGGTTAATCTTTGTCCCCAGCAGTGGCAGCAATGACTCTTGCTGCCTCCCAAAGCTTTCCCTCTGACCCACTTGCTCCTTTTGATGCAACTTTTTGTTTCCTCAGGGGCAGGTGAATCAGAGGGAAAGCATCCAAGCAGGCAGCAAGAGAGTTGCTGCTGCTCAGTTCCCTGTGACTCGCCTTGATCTGGCACACAGGCTAGCCAACGCCGTGACTTTGGGGCTCATGAACTATATGCTCAGTTTGATCTCTTTGACAAAAGTCGCGGCAGGGAAGGCTGTAGGTGGGGCCTGCTGCTTTCACTACCGCCACTGCAACTTGACTTGAGGTAAAATAAAAGATTTAAACAGGGCGGCAGGAAGGAAAGGAGGGCTATCTGGAAGCTGAGGTGGCCCTGGGAAAAAAGGTGCCGTACCGGTACAAAAAAAGCACTGTTTCTATTGTATCTCTCCACCTTTATTCCAAAGTATACATATTGAGATCTTTCCTAAGCATCGGCAGCAGATGATTCCAGAGACATGTGGGTTGTCTGTCTACCAGCAAGTGGAGATAAGAGCACTGATTAGAACTGTGCCTTATGAGACGGAATGCTCCTTGACCAGCCAGTTTTCTCTCTCTCCAGCAGGCAGATGGATGGTTCGCCACAGGCTCCTGGCTTTATCTGGCTGCAGTTCATGTTCTAGTTTTCTAGTTCAGTAGAGCCTGGGGGTGTTCTGGCTATTTGGTGCCAGCTTTAGGGGGTACACCTGGTGACACCAGGTCCCTCCCCCACACATGACCCTTCTCTGTACCCATTTCCTACTTTTTCTCCTTCCTCACAAAATTGGAAAAAAAAATCAGTTCTGGGTCAGTGGGCTTATAGCACTTTCAGGGTGCTGGTGGGCTGTTTGAGAGAGTGAGGTCTGTCCCTGGACTCCCGCAGTTCCAGGCTGTCACTGCTGCGGTGGGTGAATGTACCTTTAAATTTCTTTTTTGTTATTTTTTTGTTTTTGTGCTCACTTGAGGTTGCAGCATTTCGTTTTCTTAAATGACTGCTGAGCTAGTAAAGCGCTGCCCCTGCTATGGTAAGCGGAGAGCAGTGTCAGGAATTTGTCCGGGAGGGTGTTCAGGCCCCGAGGGATCGGAGGACAATGGCGGTGAAATTGGTGCAGCAGTTTTCCGTGCAAAAGAGATACGGCTGACTTCTCAGCCAGCCGTGGTATCAGCAGCCATTTTGAACTCTGGTGCCGATCCCATGGTTGTTGCTCCTGCTATACTCCTGATTGCAGGTTCAGGTTCTGTGCCTTCCGCTACATGGTGTTTCTCTCGCACAGAAGGCGGGGAGCCCTTTTCCATGGAGTTTATTTTATTACATTGTGTGAGCAGTAGCCTAGTGTTTAATGCAGTCCTGGGGAACTGGGTTCAATTCACACTGCAGCTCCTTAAAATTTTTTGATCAAGTATACATGCTCATTGTTGATTTAATCTAGAATTGAGAATGAATGTGACTTGAGCACACTGGACGGACCATTCAGGTCTTTATCTGCCATCACTTAGTATGTTACATTGGGCCTATTTACTTAAAAAGGGCTGCTCTGGGGTCTGATTTGGTGTGCCCCCCCCCTCCCCCCCGGTGGCTTCTTGGCCTATGTAGGCGGATTCCAGGTCCAAGTAGAGACGCCTCACCTCGGGGTTGGAGGTGGCATCGGCTGCTGCCCCCTCTCCTGTCCCATCAAACTTTGCTACCTCCCTCGCTTTTAGCTCAGTGACTGGAGAGCTTGGAGGAGGGGTAGGATTCTGCTAGATGAGGTGGATGACCCCATGGCAGTAAGGGTTTTTCATAGGGAAAAGCTTTTGGCATTTATCAATAAAGCTTTACATGCGTTGAGAATCTGTTCCCTAGAGACGCAATCGGCAGCTTCTTCTAATCCCAGGATGGCTAGCACTAACCCCCCCCCCCCCAAACCCCCCAAAGCCTTTCCAATTAATGAGTCGATGCAGGAGCTTATCTCTGCACAGTGGGCAATGCCTGATACTGGTCTTCAGGTGGCCAAGGCTATGTCATATCTCTATCTAATTTCCCAAGTCGAGCAGGACAAATTGCATTTGCCTAAGGTGGATGCTTTGGTTGCTGCAGTAACCAAGGAGATGACATTAACCCGTGGAAGGAGGAATAGCCTTGAAGGATGTGCAGGACCGCAAGCTCGAAGCTATCCTCAAGCTTTCTTTTGAGGTGTCCGCACTTGTGTTACAGGCAGCAGTCTGCAGCTCCTATGTGGCCAGGGCTTGTTTGTCCTGGATTCAACAGGCAGCAGATTCTTTGTTTGAATCAGGGGCACAACCTTCTCCCGAATTCCCAGATGTGCAGACTGGGTTGGCGTATTTGGCAGATGCCTTGTATAATCTTATCTGGGCATTGGCTAAGCAGATGTCTTTGGTTGTGACAGGACGTTGCTTGTTGTGGTTGCATCACTGGGCTGTGGATGCGGCCTCTAAGCAGTGCTTAATTAAGCTCCCGAGCTGCTGTTCAGAGAAGATTTAGAAAATCTGGTCAAGGATCTCGGAGATTCCAAGTCTCTCAGCGTCTTGCTGAGGACAAGCCCCAAACCCTCTCAAGAATGGAAACTCTCGGCATAGGCCTTTCGGTTAGTCACCAGATTATGGGGGACTCAATACTGGATCTGATGGAACCCGCCACACTGCAAAGGTCCCCAGGTTCTTCAGCAGAAAACGGGAAAGCGGCTCCAAGAGCTCGATGCCCTTTTCAACCATGGCCAGAGTCCAGACTGCTATATGTCTTTCCCCTGTGTTCGATGATAGGCAGGGTCTTGCATCGAGTTTGTTTTCACAAGGGCCTGGTGATTGCTCCAGATTGGCCTAGAAGACCACAGTACACAGATCTGATTCAACTTTTGGTAGACCAGCCATTTAAACGCACCATTTAACCTGGCTGCCTTTCTTGGGGACCTCGTTTGTTTTTTTTTTTTTTTTGACAATATCTTTATTATAGTACAGAATGTTCACAAACCATGCAATAAAATAATGTTCCGCATACAAACGCATTGAACAGCAAAAAACATGAAGCAAAACAATAAGCAAAAATTAAGCATGTAAAGCACGTAGGTCACGGTTCGCCCCCATTTTTACAATAGCTGACTATCCCATACATATTTCATTTTTTTTTTTTTTTTTTTTTTTAACTGCCAAACGGTCAAGCAGTCAATCTGCTCTAACCTGTCTCCCCTGGTCCCTGGGAATTCCTCGGCATATCGTCACCACATGGAACAGTATAGTCATCTAGTCAGGTTGTGGGTGTACTTATTGCTGTTCCCACTGAGCCATTTGGAACATGACCGCATTCCACTGTTGCAACGGCGGCAGGTGCTGTGCTACCCTGTGGCCCAAAATGACTTTCATAGCTAGTACCAGTGGTCAGCTCTCTTTCGGTGCAAGTGGTGGCCCTTGATATCGCAGCCGCATCTCTGTCCTTGTTGGCGTCGCACCCAGATGTGGTGCGTTTCCTCAAAGTGTATCCCACCTTAAGCCTTCAGTGGTTACTTTTGTGTCTGGAGTCATTTGGTACTTCGTGTCCTGCAGAAGGCTCCGTTCAAACCACTGTGTACAGCGATGCTTAAGGATCTCGTTCTTAAGTCAGTGTTTCTGGTAGCTATTTTGTTGGCCCAGACAGTCTCTGAGCTGCAGGCGCTCTCTTGCAGAGATCTATTCCTTCATTTTACGGAGGTGAGAGTTAGTGCGAACAGTTCCTTTTCTCACAAAGGTGGTTTCCTCCTTTCATTTTAACCAGCTGCTGTTTTGTTTTCCTTTCGCGAGGATCAGTTTCCATCAGAGTTCTGACTGTCCCACTTACTGCACCAGTACCCGTTTAACATCTAGTATTTGGCTTTGACTAATGATTTCCACTGTTCGGATCATCTTTTTGTACTCTCTTTGGGACCTTGCAAAGGAGCAACTGCATACAAAATGACTATTGCACCCCGGGGTAAGGAAATATGTTCTTGCTGGTCATTCACCTCTGGCCTGGCTCCAGGCACATTCTACTTGGGCTCTGGCAACCTCATGGGCGGAGGCATGAGTGGTTGCTTATCAAGTTCTGTCAGGCGGCGGCCTAGTCTTTGCACGTTTGTCAGATACTGTTGCTTGGACATTGCAGCGTGGGTGAACACATCCTTTGAGGCTTCTGTTCTGCCACATGAGTTTTGGCTTCCCACCCTTTTTAGGAAATGCTTTGCTACATTCCACATTTCTCTGGATTCATCTGCTGCTGAAGCTAAGGAACGAAAAATGTCTTACCTGATAATTTTCTTTCCTTCAGTCGCAGCAGATGAATCCAGAGTCCCCACCCTGCTGTTTCACATGTGATTCCTCTTGGGCTTTATCTTGAAGTTTTTGCTGCGTTCTATTTTTTGTTTTTGTTTCCTGTAGACCATTTTGTGTTTTGGACGTTTGGTTTCCTATATGCTCCCTGTGAGGAAGGGGATACGGGGTGTTTGTGTTCTTTTCTTCTGCTTTGTTATGAGATGTACTGGATGGCCAAGGAGATTGTCTCATAAGGCACAGTTCAAATTGGTGCACACTCTCCACCTGCTGGTAGACAGACACAGACACAGCCCACATGTCTCTGGATTCATCTGCTGCAACTAAAGGAAAAGAAAATTATCAGGTAAGACATTGTCTGGCCCCATACACTTTATGATGACCTCGGACCATTTTAGTAGCTGCCTTCTGGACAGACTCCATTCTGTTTACCTTTTTGAAGATGCGGTCTCTGGACTTGTACACAATACTCTAAATGAGGTTTCAGCAGAGTGTTATACAGGGGCAGCATCATCTCCTTTTTCTTACTGGCCATTCCTCTCTCTATGCACCCAAGCATCCTTCTAGTTTTCGCCATCACCTTTTCTGCCTGTTTGGCCACCTTAAGATCATCACATATGATGACACCCAAGTCCTGCTCCTTTCATGCACAAGTTCTTCACCCCCTAAACTGTACCATTCCCTTGGGTTTTGCAGCCCAAATTCATGACCCTTCATTTTTTTTTTTTTAGCATTTAAGCTAAGCTGCCAAATTCCAGACCATGCTTGGCCCGAAAAAGCACCTTGTCAAATATCCCTTCAAGGAAAGAATTGGATATATGGAACATCAGTGGAGGCAAAACTTAGAACACAATTCAAGAGAACATCTAATAAACAGACCCCCATAGTGACAGGTGAAGGGGAAACTGGCATTCAGCTAAGACCTATGGCACTGCACCAGGAATGAAATGGAGTAGACTACACAGCTTTGGGTGAATCTTTTTATAAAGCAGTTAATAAGTTCTATAGGCATGCTAGAGGTACTTATATATCGGAGAACATTACCAGATAGCAATATTCTGAACTTGTGTCTAGGGGAGTATACCTCTGTATCCCAATGACAAGCTAACAGTGCTGGAAAAAAGAAACCATGCCACAGATGGAATTCGTTATTTATTATGTAAAGAAAAAATATATATATAAACAGTACTGAAGCAAAATGCCAAGCAAAATACAAAAATAACTTGTTATAAAAATAGATTATCACCAGGATAATATAATATGATTATCCTAATGCACTAACTAAAGGAGTGATTACACAACCCAGTACAATCCTGAAATCCTAACAATTATAAGAACTTATTACACGTCTTATGCAAAATACAGTGTCTCAGACAACTAAGGACTAATTATCCCCGTGACCATAGGTAATATATCCTGTTATCTCACCTTGCCGTCTGTCACAGACTCCCAATGGTAGAGAAGCGGATTTTTCCTCTGACTCGAGCTGAAGTCCTCAGTGAGCCTCCCAGTCCAGGAATAAGGTCCAAAGTTGAATTCTGGATACAAATGGTACAGTCTTAGATAAGGCCTGATGTTGGAGCTGAGCAGGCCTTGTTGGTTACAAGGCATGGAGTTTACTGGTGTTAGGAAAATCAGTCTCTGGCTCTTTTCAGAGCTTTCTATCCACCTGCAAAACCTCTGGTGTTTCTCTCTTCCTCGTAGTCTCTCTGATGTTCTTCCTTCAACTGAACTTTCTTCAGTCCAAACCTTTGGGTATCCAAGGGTCAGATGATACCTGTGGCCCAATCACATACGATGACATGTCCAGCCAGCTTTGTGGTCAAGAAGCGAGCCTTTGTTCAATGGCATGCAAACTCCCTGTCTGAGGCCATAGCCATGTCTGTCTCTCTTCCAATGTTCCCAGGAGATAACGGGGCTAGTTTGCAACAAAGAATATGTCCTTGGATGAAGTAGCAAGGCTCAGCAGTAATTCCTTTCTGAAACAAGCTGGTTTCTGATAGTTACAGATGTATACAGGTCACAGGCTGTAGAATCCATATTGTTATAAGAATGGTTCAGGCTTGTATAGGCCAAGACCAGCAAAGGCGAGATCTCAGGTAAATACCCCTACAGTCCAAATAAAAACAAATGAGCTTTATTTACCAACATATTCTGCTGCTTTGATTGCTAGAACACTTTGTATCAAGTTTAGTCTGTAGACAAGGGACTGAACACATGAACAAAGGTATGCCTGATAAAACCATAAGAGTGAGAATCCCTTTTTGGAAGAGTAAGCGCACGTGGTAGTAAATCAGCCTCTGGCTCTTTTCAGAGCTTGCTATCCACCTGCAAAACCTCCGGTTTTGGAGTGGCCTAGTGGTTAGCGTGGTGGACTTCGGTTCGATTCCCACTGCAGGCACAGGCAGCTCCTTGTGACTCTGGGCAAGTCACTTAACCCTCCATTGCCCCAGGTACAAATAAGTACCTGTATATAATATGTAAGCTGCATTGAACCTGCTATGAGTGGGAAAGCACGGGGTACAAATGTAACACAAAGAAATAAATCAAATGCTTCATAGCAGTGAGTGTAACCAGCATTCTTCTGTAAAGAGATTAGCATTTTCATTAATTTTTAAAGTGTTTTGTTCTTCATACCAGGTTCCAGGTTGTCTCTCAGACTCTGAGAATGAGGAGCCATCCCAGGGCAGAACAGCACATCGCTCGGCTTTCGTTTCCAAGAACAGCTCTGTCTCAATGGCTACATTGACTGGGTATGAAACATTGCCTGCATCATGGGATGCGTTAGAATTAGTTGAAAACAGTGGGGCGTATAAGATTGTGAGGCTAAAATCTGTAGGTAGTGCCACTGTCCTTCCCTTTTTAACAACTACAATTCTACATAGCTTTTTATTTGGTGCTTCTGCTTTGGATTTATTTTATTAAGCCGTACAAGGGCAAGCTCGGTGTTTCCATAGCATTAGCATGCGTTGCTGCTCAACTGAAGTCTCTTCTGGTCAAGTCAGCTAGGGCTGGGAATGCAGAATCAAAACTCATAGTTCCAGAAAAGTGGGAGCCTGAGGAATTGTACGTACATTGCTAACACTTAGGGCCAGATGCACTAAAGTCGTCGTCAGAGCCGTTCCCCACCGAATTCCATAGCGAATTAGTAGGGAACGGCAATGCATCAAAAAAAGGGAATGCAAATGAGCTGCTCGTTGCAGCTCACTTGCATTCTCTAATCCCTTATAAAACGGTCGGAGAATTGGCCGGTAGAGCATGCGCAGAGCAGCCAAGCATTATAATGGCTGCTCTGCGCATGCCAAGGACGTAAAAAATAAAACAAAAAAACTGACGTGCCTATGGACGTCCTTTATAGACGGCGTTCGCTCCCCCCTGCATTGAAAGAGCTTTCCGCAGCCCCCCCCCCCCCCCCCCCGAGACCACCTACGTAGGTAACTTACATCAGACGAGGGTGGGCCAAGGAGGAAAGAAGGGAAATCCCAAAGCCAAGCGATCAGCTGTTGCCTGCTGCGGCCGGTGCAGCGCCTTTACATGGGGGTGAGAGGCGCTGAGGGGGGCGGGTGGAGCTGCGACAGGGGCGCTGTCATTTCAAGAGAGGCCTCGGGGGGGGCGGGGCTGCGGAAAGCTCTTTTAATGCAGGGGGGAGCGGCGGCGGGTGTGGGGGCGTCGGAAGGTAAAAAAGAAAGCAGTGCTTGTCAGGGACGTCCTTGAAGGATGTGGCACAGACGCACAGCTTTTTTTTTTTTCCTTTCCCACAGCAGCCCCTGCCTAATGAGAGGTGCAGACCTCACGTTAGGGTTTCCACCATAAGGGGAATCGGTAAACGTTAGTACATATCATTATAATAGCCTTACAATGGTACTGCAGCTCATTATAATGATTTGCATTCCGTTTTCGTTAGCTGCTACTGTGATCGGGAAATGGCGTTTAGTGCATGCCAGGGTTTACTACTTGCTCGTTAAGTTTAGTGCATCTGGCCCTTAATGATCAAGTTGAAGGTACATCTCTAAAACAGTGTTTTTTGGAAGGATTGTCATTGTAGTGATTGGGGGGGGGGGGTTAGGAGTGTTAAGAAATTTGTAAGAGGATGGAAACCCTGAATGGCTTCAGATAACGGTCCGTGGTGTTTTAGCTCTGGTTGCGTCCACTTGTTAAGCTGGAAGCCCAGAGGAGCAGGAGGAAATTGCTGGGCCCAACAATATTAGGCAAGGTAAGTAAAATCCAGCGAAGGTGTCTTTAATTTCCCTCAGTATGTGGCACCTTAATGCAAGGAACTTGTAGGCTGCTTGCATTAAGTATGGAATATGAAGGCTCCTTAATGGAAATGATTGGAACAGGAATAAGATCAAACAATTCTAAATTTTAAAGCCCAGGTTGTTCCATGTATACCATGAGCTTTCTGTCTCCACTTTGAAAGGAAATACGGATCATGGAGGTTTTTATTCCACAAGCCCCCACCCCCCCCCCCCCCCCCCAACACACACACACACCAACCACATGTTCCTTTTTTCAAAGTTCATAGAGTTTGAAAGAAGCTTGACATATATTTTATGAGCTTAGATTGTAAATGTATTGACTACAAAAGTAGTTGTCTTAAATTTGTTTTTAACTTGTTTCACGTGTCGGCATAGGATTGCAGCCTTTAATGCGGAACGAAGTCAGAGCTGCAGTGACACAGTTAAAGAGAGATCCAAGAGCAGACAGAGATTGGCACAAACCACCAAAGCTAAGGTACACATTCCAACTTGAAATCACATCAGTGCATGATCTGAACGTAATTGGGTATAAAAAGTTCTGCAGTCTAGTTTATTGTAGCTGTGTCATGTAAACCATAGCACATGACGGGATGGGACTTCAAAGATTTCAGTGTGTGCCTTAAGTGTTCACTGAGCACAGGAAGGGCACTGAAGTGTGACTAAGGAGCGTTGCTTTTTTTGCTGTTTAATGTTACTGTAGAGTACTGCAGTATCGTTGAATACTAGCTACCTTTTTATTGGTTAGTGAAGTATAGAACATAAACAGTCTGCATTAAAAGCTTTTGGTGTGTGGTTACATTGTATAGAGAATTAAGAGTTTCCTTAACCAAGTAGGAGGAAAAAATCAATGCAAACAAAATGCTCAGTGCAGCATTGTTCACTATTTTCTAGGTAGGGGTTACTTTAGCACAAAAGATTCTTACTATGAGTCAGGGCAATCGGACAAAGTAACCAGTGCCTGGGGAGAGGGGAAGAATGGCAGGTCTCCTCTGATGCGGTTGACCTGACCTGCAACTCCTATAGTAGACTGTTCCATAGTCTGACCCTCCACTCATCTCCTCCCACTCACTTATGCTTACTCTCAGCCCAGTAACTTTTCTCTTCCTTTACCTGTTTCACCAAAACCACTGGAAAAAAGGCTGTGGACATAAAACAAGGAAAGAAGATATAAGAAATTTAGGGAGTATCGTTACAGTTAAAGCCCTTAGTCTAGCACACTCAATATTTCATCAAGATATGGGTAAAGTAGGAAATCCAATACATTTTTCAGCTGTTGATGTTCATAAAATAAATAACTTTACCACACAAACAAAACTTGTTCAGATATTATGCTAAAATGTAAGGTACAAGCAGTGCTCATCTCCCATACAACCCCACATTAGAATCCTCTAACAAAGGTATAACATCCAAACCACCCTATATTCCAACTTCACCCCCACTCCTCTGATCTTGTATTGCTGCAAGACACCAGCATTTATATATAAAACAGCCTGGTTGTAGTGGGACACTTGGCAGGAATCTTAATACTTTGCTGCAGTGCCACAGCATGTCCCAAGGGGTGCCCCTGTCCAGAATTTCGAAAGGTCTCAAGTTGAGAGTTTTCTAATTACCAGTGGGTACCAGCTAGATCTTTAATAGCTAAATCACAGGTCATTTCCACCATCTGCTGAGAAACTGCACTCCAGCCATGTCAGTTTTTTCCACTTAATTTGTGTAATGGAACATTGGACTAAAGCCTCTTTTTTTTTAATAAACTAGGGTGTCCCATTAAGAATCCAAAATAGCTACTTTAAGCCTATTAGAGCAGAGCTTGACAAATCCCAGGGGCCAAGTTGCCATGGCACCTAGAAATTTCACCTTGGCACCTGGGATTTCTTCCCTTGAATGTAGTAGCACTGCTGCAGAAAACATGCTTGCCTGCTGCTATTCAGTTCTCCTAAAGCTTGAGCTATTCAGTGCAGGAAGTTTGGGGTGTCTTGAGGTTTCAAGTCTCATAGGGACGAAATGGCAAGACATCCTAAACATCATGCACAGCGAGGCTTATCTTAGAGATGAATGTCAGAAGCGAAGTGGAAAGTAAGAATTGTGCTATTTTTCTGTAGCTGCAATCACTAAGGGGAATAGTGGCACTCAGACTGGATGAAGGCTGGGGAGAGGGTATGAGAAAAATGGGAGGAAGGCTGGGCCGGGTGTAAGAGGTGGAGACTAATGCCATGGTGATAGGTGAAGCAAATATGTAACTTCCTCTGTTACCAAGCGAGTAATGTCAAACAGCTGATGCCATACCTCCAGAAGGGAGATTACTGGTTTCTGACAGTGGTACTTTAAGGACCAATTAAAATCTTTTGTTGCTTAGACGCAGAATGGAAAAGGGCCTTAGTAAATCAATTTCTACAGGAGCTGTTGCTGAGCTTGGATTTTCCTCCCCTCACTTAACTTCAGTATGGACAGTGGTGGGTGTGGTAGAGGAGAAACAAAAAACTTCAGCTGATGTCTCCTAAGTTTGTTTTTCTTTTTTTTTTTTTTCCACACCTGTCTCTTAGATTTAGTGAAAATTGGAGACCTGTATTAGAGTACACTCGTATGGGGCAGACACATTCAGAGAAGTTGCTTCACAATCTTCCCCTCCTTCACTGGGCCACTGGCAAATCCTCATCATACTTGGTGTACTAACCCCAACAGGGAGAGCCCCTTCTTATCTTAGTGCAGCACACAATATCTCTTCTGAAACATTGATCCCTGCTGCCAGCATCTGTGGCTGCACCAAGCTCTGGTCTCAGCAGGAGTGCTTGAAGCTCAGGACTGAGCAATACATCACTAAAGCTGCAGACTGAGGTACCCTACACTCAGTCTACCAGTCCAGGTAGTTTCTGCAAGCCCATGACTAAACTCCCCCCCCCCCCCCCCCCCCAAAAAAAAAAGGCATGCCTTTTGGCATCTTCACCTGTCTAGAACCTGTGGGTTATGCCCATTGACCAGCAGATGGAGACAGGAAATGTCCTCCATTCTTCACCCAGTAAGTACACCCTGCATCTTTACAATGCTCAGTATTTCTCTCCCTACAGTAAATGGATGACAGGCTAACTGACCTAATTACTGAAATAGCTCCTGAGCTAGTTGCAGAACTGAACTTGTAATTGGGATTGGAGATGAGGTGTTGGTCAGAGGAGTCTGAACTTTTTCTACCACCCCCATATTGCTAAGGCTTCTGTTTCCCAAGAGGGGCTTCAGCTTGTAAAGGACAACATTTTTGTTCAGAACTGACAACTTGCAAAGCTAGTAGGTGCTTGGGTCTTCCGCCAACCTTTGGCAGCAGTGAGTTTTGCTCTGGGGCCATTTAGGCCACAGCATGCCAACTCCTTCCCAGACATGTTTTTTTCTTTCTCAAAAGTGCAGTTGAGGAGAGTGTATGATATACTTCTGCAGTCCAAGTGTAGCATTATACCTTACATTTGTAAGACATTTTTTCAGTTACAATTTGAAGCATATGTGTGTACTACACTTTAGGGTGAAGTGATTTGGCTAGGGATTTTGAGGTCCTATCCATCTTGGGGCACTGCTGTTCTGCATCCCACATGTTCTGGACTGTTGTGATGCCAAGGGAGGAGAAATTGGGTCTTACCTGCTCATTTTATTCCCTTTAGTTACAGCAGACGAGCGACTGACCCTATTATGTTTTGTTTTGCTAGCCATTTATACTTTACAGTAATCCTGATATTTTGTTCTAGTTAGGAGTAGGTGAATTTCTTTATACTTCATGTTATAATCCCTTCTGCAAATAAAATTTGAAGCTACATTAGAGAAAAACAAATGCTAATACATTTTGAGCCAAAGGAAAACACAGGTCATTGAGTACTGAGTATTCTCAGGTCTCACAGTGCCCTTGGACAAAGTAGCTGTGACTTTGTCTCCATCCACTGGTTGATGGGCATAACCTATTAGTGCTGGAAAGAATGAGCAGATATGACCTAATTTCTCCAGCGTTGTCTGTAAGACACGTTTATATGTGGTGTAGAACCCATGGCTTAGACTCCTCTCAGGTTTTTCTTTTTCCCCATAGCTTCTGGGCAGCAGCATATATGTTGAGCTGTTTGAAGTAGCAAGCTTGAGACTGCCCCAAAGGTGGACATTGTAACCTGTATCTCTTGTAGCACCACCAGTAAGCCTTTAGAGAAGGCAGTGCATTGCAGTAAAGTCAAGGAGTGGCACTTAGGGTGTGTGGGAGCTGTCCTCCTGGCTTTTGGAACCATTTGTGAAATCCAAAGAAGCAGATGACAGCATGGAACATGTTATGCCGTATGGCCTTAACAATGCATGTAACAAACACCCTGGCAGGTCTCAAGATGAGATGAGCTCAATGGCCCTCACAATGAATACAAGCCACTCAGACTGCAGCTTATGTCATATCCAGTCCAGGACACACTCTGGTCTGGTGCACAGTTAATCCAGTCTAGCAAACATAAACTGTGGGTGGGGGGGAGACTACGTTGATGGGTTTCACACTTTGGGATCTCGGTACTCACAGAAGACACTTTGCCAGATACATTTCCTGGACTTGAGAGCCGTTTTACAGACTTTTAAAGATTAGTTACCAACAATTATGTACAATTGATGTTCCTCTTTGCTTTTAATATCACAAACAAGGTCATACTCCCTGTACTGAGAGACTGTCAAGATATGGATCTCGTACAAAGCAAAAAGAGTACTGAGAGCCTTTAACACTGACTTATCCTTTAATCAGTAAACTGAACCTATACGTCATTGACCTGACATGGGCTGTGTTTCGGCACTTGGTGCCTATATCCGGGATCTACATAACAAAAAACGTATATCAGCATTAAAATAAAATATATATAAAATGTAAACAATGAAGCATGACTATTAAAAGCCACCTACAAACAGAACTATAATAGTGAAAATGAGGCTTATGTGTGCTAACCAGTGATTTTCTAAAACATGAATGTTTCAACCAAATAAAAATGTCATGGAATGACATAGAATGGAGCAAGTTCTAATGGAATGATCTTCCTGGCCACTTACCTTGAAGAGGAAGACAATTTCCCAGCAGTCAAACCGAGTCATACATTGCAGCTACAAAAGTGGTCCTTGGGCAACGAGGGGGCTTAGATGCTATTTTGAGAGTGAAGCACTCCCTCAGTAGCTCTTTTCACCTTTGTTCAAAAACAAGAAGATACCTCAGTTATGGTCCAGGATATGGACACAGGCAAACTAGCCTTGAGTACCTTCCTCCTAGGTTGTAGGATGGGTCTGCTTCTGTATGTGTATCCTATAGGACTCCTCATAGGTGAACTCTCCTGAAACTCTGATGGGACTGGGGATCAATTCGCATTGTAAGACCATAAAAATGGGGCTTCCCCCTTTACTAATCCTGCAAGCTCTGGAACTCTTTGAGTTTGGATGTTAAGAAGGTAACTATAGCTTTTTTTGACCCTGCCTGATGTTTCAGGTATTACTGATTTCTGTTAGGAGGTCTTAAGTTGAAGAGGCTTGCCATCTGGTATGGCGGAAGGGCTCTTAAACCTCTTTCAAGCACTTTTTGTATGCCTACATTTGAGAGAGTCTGGCTTAAAAGCCACCTCCTTCAAGGTACATGTTAATGCAGGGGTTCTCAAGCAGTCCCCAAGACACGTTTAGCTAGTCAGGCTTTCAGGATATCCATAATGAATATGCAGAGAAACCTACAAGTACTACCTCCATTGTATGCAGATCAATCTTGTGCATATTCATTATGGGTGGCTAGATGTGTCCCAAGGACTGAGCTGAGAATCTCTGCCTTTGTGTAACTCCTCTAGGAGGAATGCACATCTCTGAACAGCCTTTAATTCAGTTTGTGGGGCTTGTTATTGAAGCAACCCCTCAAGTCTCCTGCATTTGTCATGGGACTTCACTGTGCTGCTATCTTAGCTGATGAAAGCTCCCTGTGAGACACTTGATATCTTTGAAACTGAGGTACCTGATGTAGAAAGTCGTTTTTTTCTTCTTTCTTTGTGGTGATTTCAGTATAACAGAAGTGAGCTCCAGCCTCTAGTAACAAACTTGTAAGGCTGCAACATGGATCTGTTCATACATTCACAACTCATTACTGTTTGGCCAAATTTAAGAATCCTTTTGTAGTCAGCCCTTCAGAATCTCTTTGGAGATTAGAATCCAACAGTGCCTCACAATTTCTTTTGTTGCAGGCTGCCTTCTAACATAAAAAGGGAAAAGATGATAAAAAGCTAGTTGCCTCTCACAGTGTTGGTGTCTGTCTGCCTGTTGTAGAACCCTGTTAAGTGTTGTTTTCTGTTGAAGGCAGACTATAGTAATGCTCCATGCTCTGAGGAATTCCTATCCTGTCTGCAAACAAGGCACTTATCTATAGCAGGTGCCCTCCATGAACAACAAGCTGCAAGACCTCACACCCCCTCCCCCGCCTTCCTAGAGCTATAGTCTATTCAAACTGAATAAATAGACTGAGGTGGTCCTAGGTGAAGACAGCAGGGAGAAGTCAAGCACAAGCACAGTGAAACCTGGTACTATACCTTCATGATGGTTCTCAGATAAGCAGTGAAGAGAGACATCAAGTGTGGAAACCCCAAGACATTTGTTTATAGCCTCTTTGAACAGGAGCTGCTGGGAAGGAGTTGAGGATTAATACAGTTTTTGAAACATTACACAGTGTGGGGGGCGGGGGGGGGGGGGAATGAGGTTTTTAACTTTCAATATGTTGAGTGAGGGAAGTAATTTCAGTTTTAAAATTAGTGCTTGCAATTTGACATGTAAACATTTAAGGCAATTAATATTAATACTGATGCTGATCCCTCCCCTAAGACCTTACCATCCCCCTTTATGCCAGTGTCCCTTAACCTTGAGGGCAGGAGCAGTATTTCCTCTAGTCTCTCCTGTCTGTGCCAGCTCTGGGTTCAAAATTGGATCTGCAACCTCTTAGCAGTAGTACCCTACACTGACCAGGGCATCTTTTAGGTAAGTCCAGTGGGGGAGGCGGGGTGCTTCCTCGGATTATTCAGCCCATTAAGTACCGTATTTTTCGGACCATAAGACGCACCTAGGTTTTAGAGGAGGGAAATAGGAAAAAAAAAATTTGCTTTTTCCCTCCTCGAAAACCTAGGTGCTCCGGTGCGTCTTGTCCGAATCCCTCCCTCCGAGTTCGGGATTGCCCTCCCCCCGCCCCTGTCACCACTTCTCCTTACTCACGCGATCTTCCCTGGTGGTCTAGTGACGTCAGGGCAGGAAAGAGCTCCCTCTTTCCTGCCCAGCGCGCTGCTCTCCATCCTCCTGTATGCATTGCTGCCTGACGGTCTCGGCGAGATTCAAAATGGCCGCCAAGAATTGAAGTCGGCGGCCATTTTGAATCTCGCCGAGACCGTCAGGCAGCAATGCATACAGGAGGATGGAGAGCAGCGCGCTGGGCAGGAAAGAGGGAGCTCTTTCCTGCCCCGACGTCACTAGACCACCAGGGAAGATCGCGTGAGTAGGGAGAAGTGGTGACAGCGCCAGAGGGAGGGCGGGCGGCCAGCCAGCCAAATCTCTACCTTCGGACTATAAGACGCACCCCCCATTTTCCTCCCAAATTTGGGGGGGAAAAAAGTGCGTCTTATAGTCCGAAAAATAGGGTAGGTGTTAGGTTGAATAAGTAGCTGGGCAGTGAACTGGATAGTAGTGTGGCAGTTGTGGTTGATATTAGCAGCATTATCTGGGCAGTGATGAAGAAAAAAAGCAATTAGCCACAGTGGTGAAGAAAAACTTCAATTAGCTGCAGTCAGCTTTTTTAATCAGGGGATTGTGATTTTTACCTTGTGGGATAGCTCAAATTCTAATGTACTTTGGTTGAGCTAAATCAGCTATGTTCTGTATCATGTAGCATTTACTCTGAGCTGACATTTTTGGGGGGGTGGGGGAAGATATATTCTTATGGTTTCTTCCACATGTAAACCGCTCATAATGTGCATGGGAAAACTGGTGCCTATTTTGTGATCTGTATTTAGGTGGTTGGGGGGTATAAGTTAGGTCAAGATGGGGAGGAATTTCAATGTATGTTTACATTTATGAAATGCATAGAAAGTAGCTTTATAACAGCTCCCATAAGGGCCTTTTTTGAGGCTATTTCCTAAAGCGACACAGAATTTTTGTACTTTTTCAAATGTCATAATATGGAATGGTAGTGTCATGTTCTGGAATGCTTCAGGATTCAAAACATCATCCCCAATCTGTGCTACTGAGCTAGTGCATTTTCTCCCTTTCCCTTCTCATCCCTCTCCAAAGTGTCAGTTCACCTGTGTCTGTGTAAAATAGTGCAAAGCAGCTGAAATTGTGGCTAGACAGCAGTCATGTACATTTACACCAGCGCAGGACCTGCTGTATGTATGGCTGAAGTAGCTGCATATTTACACCCCTGAACATGCCTCCACCCTACATGCTTGTCTTGTCACAATGCATGCTTTTATTTATGGGGTAACTTTGTAAAAGGCCTTTTACGTGTGTACAACCTAGGTAGTAGATATAGTGCACGTTTACACTTTCAGGGCAGGTGTGAATTTGTGTGCTAGTGGATGGGGTCATTCTATGAGCCTATTTTATAAAGAAATATGTCTGTTGTTTTTTTTTTTTAAATAAGCCTGAAGGGGCACCCTTTAGAATGATCAACCCAATATCTATATTTGACACCACAGTGAGTTGAAATACTATTTGCTAGGTTACAAAATGTGTAGAGAGCTAGTTTTCATTTATACTGAATAAAGAAAGAGCCAAATATTACCAATGGTACTCATAATTTATCAGAATGTAAGCTAGATTTTTTCTTTTTTATCCTCTGCTTACCCTGTTGATGTAAGGACTTGAAGATGGTAGGATAATCATTTTAATCATGGAATATTCTTTACCTTACAGAATCTATCCTCCAGTATCGTTGGTGTTCTACTTTCTTCAGAGAACAGCCGCTCCTCCTCTGCCCCTGATCTGACCGTAGAAAAACGCCCTTCTCTAACCTCCTTGTCATCCCTTTCAGTCCTGCATAAACCAGAGCGCTCCATCAGCCCTGAAAGTAATGACAGTATTTCAGAAGAACTTAACCACTTCAAGCCAATTGTCTGCTCACCGTGCACACCTCCTAAGAAACTTCCTGATGGGAGAGTACTCAGTCCTGTCATTGTAAAGTCTACCCCACGCAACCTGAGAAGAAACCTGCAGCTACCCACCACGTATGAGGCCAGCCCCAGGGTCTTAAAGAAATGGGAACTAATATTCCAGGAGCGCCAAGCAAAAACAACCTTATCAAAGGGCACCCTCACGTCATATGGAGCTGAAATGAGCAAGGAAAGACTAGTTCCAGGTGTTAAAACTTATTCCAGCAAGGAATCTATCACAGATAACACCAAGCTTTTAATAAGTAATTGCATTCCACCTGCCACTACAGCACAGGTTAATCCTACACAGGACTTTTTACCTTCTGTTAGCAGAGAAAGTAGCATGGAATATGTCACTAACAAGTGCTGTGAAAGTGTAGAGGCTTTAATTACAACAAACAGTGTCTTCCGGCCTTCTAAGGACAATTGCGCTGTGAACATGTTTGTTGATGTAAATGCTAATTTAGAGCCAGTTGACATCCACCTGGGCAGCAATTTGAAAGCCAATAATAGCAGGGTCAGTCATGGAGTATCGGAGACCAGCTTGGTTAGGGCTTCTATCAAAAACACTGGAAAAAGACAGCAAGGAAAAATAAACCATTGTGTCTTGACAAATATGCAAAACGGCACCTGCTGTGCACATATTGAGAATGGTAGTGATCAACAGCCCCCTTTGCTGCGACGAGGCCAAAAGAGACGCTGCAAAACAAAGCACTTGGAACATAATTCTTCTATGAAAAGACTGAGGCAGGCCGCAGGGGAGCTGGGAGTGGCAGTAGATGAACCATTCTGGACAGAGTATGAGCAGAGGTTGCAGCAGGAGGAGGAGGATCGGAAACTCGCTTGCCAACTCCAGCAGATGTTTGACACAGAACATAGGACGGTGAATAGGCGTAAGGGGAGCAGAGACGAATACCCTTTACGTTCACAGAGCACTACAAGCGCAAACTAGCACCGGTCTAGAGAAAAGCATAATTTTGTGAAACTGAAAAAAAGAGTCTAGAGGGAAATTTTATTTTCTTATACTATTTTCAGCCTGTTCTTTGTGATATTTTAAAACCAGTTTAGTGCGAGGCTTTGGTCTTTGCAGGGTGTATGCTGAAATTGTTAAAGCAGAATGATTGAGTGGCTATTCACCATACAGTTTTATGAATTCTACATGTCACTGCCTTGTGTTTAAAGTGACATTTCATGCAAGCAAAACTTGAGGGGGGGGGGGGGGGGGGTACATGAGTCATATGTCTATTGTTCCTGAAGCTAACCTTTGACCCTCCAAAAAGTCCAGTATGGCTTTTTTTCCCCTAAAAGATCAGAACCTGAATAAAATAGTGACTGGTCACTATACAAATTCATTTTTTACCTTCTATTTCAACTGTCAATATGGGGGGGGGGGGGTGCATAAATGCAGCTTTTCAGCTTATGCACATTTGCATGGCAATGATTAAAATTATTAGCCTAAACTATGCCAGGACAGACAGGTGCCTTCATGGAACAGTAGACTACTACACTTCTTGGGAAGAAGGGAAGTGGTCAGAAGGTGTCTCCAGTTTAGGACAAGGAATTCAAGCATTATTGTGTAGTATATGTCTTTAGAAAAACTAAAATTGTTCTGTAGCATTTTCTTGGAAGTGCTACACATTGTTATAATGTATGTGTGTTGGTACATTACAGAGAACAACAAGAATCAAGGTACCTCACGGCCAGGTTTCACAACCCTTAGGGTAAGATTATTTGATACTAGTAAAAGAGGCCTGTTTCCAACAGGAAACGGGCGCTAGCAAGGTTCCAGGGCCCCCTCCCTCCCTCCGTCCTCCGAGTTCCACGCCCCCCCCCCCCCCACTTGCCTCCCTCCCTCTTCTCCGAGTGCCAGGCACCTCTCCGAGTTCCAGGACCCCCTCCCCCCCCTCGTTCCATACACCCACTGTCCAAGTTCCACAACCCCGTGGCTCCCTCCCTCTCTGTGGCCTCCGAGTGCAAGCAGGACATGTGCTGCTGCCCCTCCCCTTCATAAGTGCCAGCTGTTTAAAACTTTTTACCTCCTGCTCCGCAGGCAACAGTGAAGTGCAGCACGCACAGACGCCGCTTCAGACTGCCTTCGCTTTTGCTTCTGTTTCAGCTGGTCCCACCCTTCCGCAAACAGAAAATGAGGGTGGGACCAGAGGAACAGCTGAAACAGAAGCGAAAGCAAAGGCAGTCTGAAGCGGCGTCCGTGCATACTGCACTTCACTGTTGCCGGCGGAGCAGGAGGTAAAATGTTCTAAACAGCTGGCCCTTACGAAGGGCTGGGGCACCTGCACACATCCTGCTTGCACTCAGAGGCCACAGAGAGGGGGGGGGTGGAACTCTGACTGGCGTGGGCCCGTGGAAGGAGGGAGGTAGGAGGTCATGGAACTCGGGGGAGGGGGGGCAATTGTTTACTCACCTCCGGTGGCTGCTGCTGGTTTCTCTTCCCTCTCACTTCCCATTGGTCCGCCCTGTGATGTCATCCCCAGGGCGGACCAATGGGAACTGTTACGAACCCAGGCATCCAGATGGAGGTGCAAATTATTATATAGGATAGGGTATTTCCTCCCTCATGGAGCCTTTGGTCCAAGTCCAGTTGTGGAGTTCATCTTTTCCATATTCTTCCTTTTTCATAGTAGGTTCCATGAAGTTTGAGTCCTGAACATAGTTCCAAGCCCCTGCTGGTGTAAGTGGTCTATTGAAAGGCCCATTATAGTGTTATAATATTTTAATACAAAAAATCCAAGAAAAAGATGAAAGCGATTATGAAGAAGGGACATGACATAAAATAAGGCAGATCATGCCAGACACCTTCAGTGTAAGAGAAGTTACAACTACTGCTTTCACACCTGTATGACTGTGCATAATTCATGTCTAGTTTTATTAAAAAAAAGAATATCAACCATCTATGCAATCAGCAGTTGGAAACTGGTGGTGTTCACAAAAAGGTGTAGGAAGGACTTTACACACCTGGCCTGTGAGTAGTACTGTCAGTCTAAGCCCTGCTGTGTCTCAGGACTATTGTAGCCCAGAAGAGGGGAAGCAGATGCAGGGTAAGATTAGTGATTATGATGGGTAATAAAGTACATTTGTCTGCTAATTGGTGCTGTGCCAAGAAATGGTTTGGCTTGATGGAAGCAATCAGCTTGCATAACTTTCTGCTTAAAATTTGGTCTTACTGTAATGACTGAAACCTGTATGCTACCTATTATATTTTGATTGTAAGAAACATAACAGCTAAATGCAGGTTACAGTATTTCTCCATATGGTGAATTGTCCTAGCTGTTGCACTCATTTTAAAGCATTTCCTTGGAATGGAGCCAGAGGTGGATTCTGGTTCCCTTTTCCCCTCCTCATATGACTGAGAGGTTAAATTTGCCAAAGATGACGGTGATTCTCAAGTTAACTTGGTTTCTGCAGAAAGATCTTTGTACCTAGAGTAGGGAGTATTTCAGCTAAAATTGCTCAAGAGCTATTACCAGTAGGACATGCAGGAAAGGTACTAAACCAAGACTCTTAAGTTGAATGTATATGTTGTCCTACTACTATTGTCCATATTCTCTGCAGAAGGTATTGTACCAATCTGTGGACTAGTCTCAGAAACAACAAATGTACTACCTGAGCATCGCTTCTGTGTATGTTGATGAATGCCGCAGCGTAGAAGCCTTAAAAAAAAAAAAAAAAAGAGAGAGAGAAAACACACATTTTGTAAATCAATGAAAAGCCTTTTCTCCAAGGACAAGCAGGCTACTTGTTCTCACATGTGGGTCGATGTCTGCGCCAGCCCAGGAATTGGCATTTTGCAAGCAAAATAAAAAAAAAAGTTTTGCCAGAGTGCGCGGACCGATTTCCCGCCCGTCGCGTGAGCGCGTTCCCTCAGTTTTTTCTCCGCGTTGAGTTGTGGTGTTTGCTATCACTGCTCCTCTCAGGCCCAGGAGAGAGTCTTCATTTTCTTCGTTTGTTATCCTTTTAAAAAAAAAAAAAAGAGTAGAGTCCTTTACTTTTGTTAGTTTGTCTCTCTTTTAAAGTTTCCTTTCTTTTTCGATGCAGCCGGCTTCAGGCCGTGCAGTCGAGTTTTTTCCCTTATTTTTGTACCTTTTTCTTTTAACAGGCACAATCGTGTCATTTGATTTCGCCGAAGCTGTTTTTTCTTCAATGTCATTGAAGACTGCCAGCGGCTTCAAACGTTGTACTTGGTGCAACTGGACCATCTCAGGTACCGATACCCACGCCTGGTGTATCCAGTGCCGTGGGCCCAACCATAGCCCAGCCGCTTGTAGTCTTCGTCTTCATAAGAAGAAACGGACCCAAGCGTCTCGAAGCCCAACGAGAAAAGCTTTTTGGGACTCGGTCCGGTCCTTCAACATCGGTAGCGAGGTCGGTGGCGTCGACATCGAGGGAAGCATCGAGTGGGTCTCCACCTGCCTTGAGGCCTCCTGCTATGCAGGCCCCCTGGGACCGACCTTTGTTGGACCCAAGCCCGAGGAGGCGTGAGGATTCCACGTCCTCATCGGTACCGAGGAGTTTCAATGATGGGCGTCGAGCGAAGGCGAAGAAGCACCGTCATCGTTCTCCTTCGACACATGGTGCTGGGAGCTCCGGGGCGTCGAGGGAATTGGCACCTGAGAAGCGTTGGCACCGAGAGGATCGCTTCCCCTCTATTCAGGAGGTGCCAATCCGTCAGTTTTCTGGCAGCCCGGTACCTGCTCCCGAGCCTCGACAGATTCTGCCACCAGCTCCTTTACCGACCCCGCAGCCTTGTCTGATGGCGGCTCTCGACAAGTGCATCAGGGCCCTGCTTCCAGAGCTTCTGGAAGGATTGCTGCACCAGTCTGCTTCGGTGTCAGGCATTTTTGTGCCTTCTGTACCATCTGCTGCAGTGGCATCTGGCCCTTCGCCTATGTTGAGGTGCTTGTCTTCGGTTCCGCCTGCCACCCAGGTCGACTCCCCTTTGACGTCGGTGGAGGAAGCTTCACCGCAGTCCAGGTGGGCGTTGACTTCTCGGCACCGCCATCGAGGACGTTGCTTCTCGGCGTCGAGGCAGGCTCAGTTTCGGACTGCTCTGAGGGATGTCTTGTCCGATACTGAAGTTGAGCGTTCATGGGAGGAGGAGGAAGATCCCAGGTACTTTTCTTCTGATGAGTCCTATGGCATTCCCTCTGAACCTTCCCCTCCACCAGAAAGGAGACTTTCTCCACCGGAGACTCTATCCTTTACCTCCTTTGTCTGGGAAATGGCTGCGGCTATTCCCTTCCCTATGGAGGTTGAGGATGAGCCCAGGGCTGAGATGCTCGAGGTCCTGGATTATCCTTCTCCGCCTAGAGAGGCTGCAACGGCTCCTTTGCATAATGTACTGCGGGAAGTCATTCCCTCTGTCTAATCCCATGATCCTGAAAAAGGCTGAATCCCAATATCGGATCCATGGTGAATCTGGTTTGATGAGGTCTCAGCTACCTCACAATTTCATGGTGGTGGACTCCGCCCTCAAAAGAGCCAAAAGCACTAGGGACTATGCCTCAGCGCCCCCAGGCAGAGAATCTAGAACCTTGGGCTCTTTTGGGATGAAGATTTATCAGGCCGCTATGCTCGCTGCCAAGACCCAGACTTACCAGTCCTTCACGAGCGTCCACTTGTGGAACTCAGTGAGGCAACTGTCCAGCTTGGTGGTTGCACTCCCGCCGGAGTAGGCCGAGCCTTTTCACCAGGTGGTCAGGCAGCAGAAGGTGTGTCGTCAATTCCTGGCCAGGACTACGTTCGACACTTTTGATGTAGCATCCAGTATCGCTGCCCAAGGTATAGTGATGCGCAGACTCTCATGCCTGCGTGTCTCTGACCTGGATCATTCGGTCCAGCAACGGATTGTGGATGTTCCTTGCCCGGGGGATTTTATTTTTATTTATTTATTTATTGCATTTGTATCCCACATTTTCCTACCTATTTGCGGGCTTTTTGATGAGAAAGTAGAGGAACTAGTTGCCCAGATAAGAAGCACAATGATGCTATGGATTCTCTCTCCGGCCGGGCGTCTTCTGCTACTACTGCTCATCTAGGAGGTTTTTTGGAGGGAAGATGAGTGCTCCCTATTCCTATGCTAGGCGTAGGTACACTCCTGCTTGGCAGCCTGCCCAGGCTCAGTCACAGCGCGCTTGTCAACAGCATGCGCCTAAGGCCACTGTGGCTCCCCAGCAAAAGCAAGGGATGGGCTTTTGACTGGCTCCAGTTCAGCATAGCCTCAGTAAACGTGTCCGTACCGGACAACTTGCTGGTTGGTTGGGGGGGGGGGGAGGAGGAGGTTAATGTTTTTTCACTAAAGGTGGCCTCTTATAACCTCCGACGGGTGGGTTCTTCAAATTGTCCGGTTAGGATACACCCTCAATCTGGAATCCAAGCCTCCAAATTGCCCACCAGGAGCTCAGTCCTACAGCTCCCAGCACAAGCAGGTACTTGCAGAGGAACTCTCCGCCCGTCTACAGGCCCAAGCGGTCGAACCCGTTCCACCAGGGGAAGAAGGGCTGCGATTCTATTCCAGGTACTTCCTTGTGCAAAAGAAAACGGGGGGGGGGGGGGGGGGGGGGGGGGGTTGTCCCTTCCTAGACCTAAGGGCCCTGAACAAATTTCTTATCTGAGAAAAGTTCAGGATGGTGTCCCTAGGCACCCTTCTTCCCATGATTCAGGAAAACGATTGGCTATGCTTTCTGGATTTAAAGGATGCTTACACACATCTCAGTACTTCCAGCTCACAGGAAGTAGCTTCGATTTCGGCTCTGAACAGCACTTTCAATACCATGTACTGCCTTTTGTCCTAGCGTCTGTGCCCAGAGTGTTTACAAAACACCTAGCTCTATGGTCCATCCAGTCTGCCCTACAAGATGGCCAGAGTGATTCTTGTGTGCAATTTGTATCCGTCTCTATCCTGATTCAAGTGTGAAGGTCCTTTAAGGATCCTTCTCCTTTCTTATATAGAGAAACTCTGTTTATCCCATACACTTTTTGAATTTGGTTACCATTCTTGTCTCCCCTTGGAAGGGTGTTCAGGCATCCTTAACCTCTATCTGAAAAAGTAGTTCCTAATATAAGTACATATAAGTATTGCCATACTGGGAAAGACCAAAGGTCCATCGAGCCCAGCATCCTGTTTCCAACAGTTGACAATCTAGGTCACAAATACCTGGCAATATCCCAAAAAATGTACAAAACATTTTATACTGCTTATCCCAGAAATAGTGGATTTCCCCCAAGTTCATTTAACGGTCTATGGACTTTTCCTTTAGGAAGCCGTCCAAACCTTTTTTAAACTCCGCTAAGCTAACTGCCTTTACCACATCCTCTGGCAATGAATTCCAGAGTTTAATTACACGTTGAGTGAAGAAAGATTTTCTCTGATTTGTTTTAAATTTACTACGAACCTTTTCCGGAGATGGGAAGGCGGTAAAACGAGAGGACATGAAATGAGATTGAAGGGGGGCAGACTCAAGAAAAATGTCAGGAAGTATTTTTTTTCACGGAGAGAGTGGTGGATGCTTGGAATGTCCTCCCGCGGGAGGTGGTGGAGATGAAAATGGTAACGGAATTAAAAAATGCGTGGGATAAACAAAGGAATCGTGTTTGGAAGGAAGGGATCCTCAGAAGTGTAGCCAAGATTGGGTGGCCCTTTTCTAATTCCACTGTATCTTTTTTTTAAGATGTGGTGACCAGAATTGAATAGTCAAGGTGCAGTCGCACCGTGGAGCGATGCAAAGGCATTATTACATCCTCATTTTTGTTTTCCATTAGTCTACCACCTGCATCCTAATTTCTTTCAAGTATTTAAACATCTGTATTGTATATCCCCTGTCTCCCCCCCCCCCCCCCCCCCCAAAAAAAAAAAACCTCCCAGTCTCTCCATGGCACAGGTTCTCAACCCAGTCCTCGGGACATGCCAGCCCACTCTGGTTTGAGCTATCCACAATGAATAGGTATGAGATTTGCATGTTCTACCTCAATTGTATACAAATTTCATGCATATTCATTTTAAGTGTCCTGAGGACTGGGTTGAGAACCCTGCTCTAGGGTATACATATTCAAGTCTCTTCTGGTACATCTTTTATAAACTCCTATATTGGTGATTCCAAGATCTGGTACTGGAGCTACCCCAGCCAGTCAGGTTTTCAGGATATCTGTAATTAATATCCATGAGAGACTGCTGTGCAGTGCTTCCACTGCATGCAGATCCCTCTCGTGAAGTGTCTACTTGTGGCACTTGGTGCGCAAGCCGTTGGATTTGGCAGACTACCACTGGAGCAGGCCAAGTCAGTACACCAGTTGCCCAAGCAGCAGAAGGCTTGTCAAAAATTCTTGGCCAGAGTTGCCTATGATATTTTGACATGGCATCCAGGATCACGGCTTAGAGTATAGCAATAGGCAGACTCTGTCCTGTAGAGGTTGGTAGATGCCCCAGGTTTTGGAGAGAAGGTTGAGGATGTTGCAGACCAGATCAAGAAGCATACTGATACCGTCTCTCCTGCCGGAAGCCTTCTGCATTGGCCTCCTCATCTAGGAGGGGAGGGGTGTACTGTCTGCAGTGGAGATATTGACACAGACACTTCAAAATCTGTCTGCCAACTTGTTGAGCTGCAGTGCATTGAGGGAGGAAACTTCACAGACACATTGGGGAGCCTCAAGGCACTTGATGCCCTTGCTGATGGTTCAATAGTGATGTCAGTAGGTGAAGAAAAGGCTGAAACCCAGACTTCACCATTGGAGTTCTTTTGATGGTCTGTGAGTACTGCTGAGATGACTAAGCGAGAGGTCATCTCTGACACTGATTCAAGTGGTTTACTATCAGATTTAGCATTTACAAATGAAATACCCAGGTAAGCTGATTCATTGCTTCTCTTTTCTTTCTCCAGGTGAGGGTTGAAGCTGTTTTTTTTTATTTGTTAGAGGCAAAGGGAATGCAGAGATGAAACACTGGATATCCTTCCTTTGGCTGACTTACCTCTAATATATACAGATTTCTATTCCTTGTGTACATCACGCTGCAGTGACAATTCACAAAATCCTTAAGCATGTATAGATGAGAATGTGTTGGAGTTTGCAGACAGTCTCATGGAAAAAGGTTGAGCATCTCTGTTTACTAATGGGCAAAACATATTATGGAAAATAATTGGCTGACTGCATTATGCTCATCAGCAACAGCTTCTGCAATGGTGCACAGAGCCTTACTTGCCTTCAGAGCCAAGATAGGATAGGCAAGAAAAGCTTGCTGATAAGCTATGCCATGCAGGCACTCTTTGGAGATGAGATGCAGGAAAGAGCTACCCTTATCAAGTAGCTGTGACAAACACTTTCCAGGCCCATATCTGACCCGGAATCGAGGACAAAGGCAGTTCACATACGTCAATCATGGGTAGGTTAGGTCTTGTTCTGGATTGTAGAGGGCTCAAGTCTCAACTAGCTCTGCAGCTAAAACCACAGTACAGGCATCTCAGTAGTCTGTACAAACAACCTACCACTAGGAAGGAGGCTACAGTTTTTGGCAAAAGTGCTGGCCCCTAGAGCCTTGACTTAGGTGGGTCTAAAGCTCAGCCAGTTAGGACATGGTCTATAGCTATTCAAAATACCACCTGGTTTTCTCAGAGACCACAGTGATGGGAGTATCAATAAGCTCTCTTCAAGGCAAATGTGGTTGAACCTATACTAATCAAGAAAAGAGGGCAAAGATTTTATTACAAGTAGGTCCTCATACAGGGGGTGGGGGAGGAGAAGAAGAATCTGTCCATGCTGGAGCTAAGGGCCCTGACCAACTTTCTAAAAAGAGAAAGGTTTAGGCTAGTATCCTTAGGCTACTGCTCTGTGCATGTCCCCCTGCCCCCAATGCTTTTCTGTACATCTGCTAGTTTCTGGGAGGTAACCAGCACCACTGTTACAAACATCTCTGTTTTGCACAATAACAGTAGCAGAACTATAGCAGCATCCAGGGTCCATGTAGGGAGAAAAAAAAAGAGCAATAACAGCTACAAACAACTGCCTCTAACATGAGATGATTGTGGCTGTTTTAAAGAGATGAAATTTAATAATTGAATGTGCCCCCTCTAGTGTGGAAGATAAGAGTAGCATTTGTTTTCTACTATCAACATATTTCTCAATGACCAACAATTTCTGCAGGATTCTAGATGTAAATATTAGTTCATTTCCTCGTAATCAATGTAGCAAAATCCCTAAAAGCTCACATCTTCAATGTGCAAATGTCTCCCTCATTAACCCCCTCTGTTAATGGTAGGCCACTTTCAACACACATGGTAACAAGAAAACTCATACTACCATCCAACCTTTAGACCAATGAAGATTGTCTTTTTGAGAACCAGCATCTCTTCAACTATAAATATTTAATCAGTTTTTCCCCACTATCTGCTTTCCAACATTTATGTCTTTACTTGGCTTCTACGCCTGCCTGCTTGTGTCAAAAGTCCAGAGCCAGGTTTGGCCCTCAGCTAGATTCCTTTTTTTTAGCAAATAGACCGCTTAACACTTTCACAAACAGTAATCTTTTCCATATCAGCTTTACTTGAGCTGCACATATTTTCATGCTGTCTACCTCTGGCTTTATAGGATTAGCTGTCTCAAGTTTCTCTGCTTTCATGAACATGCCTCTGGAACTCCATTCCTACTGCTGTGGGCAGTCTACATCCATGTGTATCACTTTCTCTAAATTCTTTTGCTCCATTAAAGCATCTACAGAATTCTTTTGCTCCATTAAAGCACTGTTAGGCTCCTAAAAATAGAACTGAGCCAGAAGAAACAGCAAAAGAAATTAAGGTGGAACAAAAAGATATGGAGGTACCCAAAGACAAAAAACACACCCAAATAACATGTTGAAACACATACCAGAAATGTAAATGGAAAGTGATGACCACAAATGCTCACAGTCTAGGCAACAAAGTTCATGACCTTCAAGCCCTGATGTTGGAGGCAGATTTAGATGTTGCAATCACAGAGACATGGCTCAATGGTTCCCATGAATGGGATGCAAACATACCAGGCTATAATCTGTTTAGGAAGGATAGAGAGGGTCGAAAAGGTGTAGCTCTATGTGAGAAGTGATATCACAGCGGCCGAAATGACAGGGACCTGGCGAAAGGAAGAAGCGATATGGATCACCCTAAAAAGAGGATAGCACCTCTGTCCACATGCGTGTTGTCTACAGACCTCTGACACAATTGGAGGAATTAGATAAAGACCTGATCGCAGATACTCAAAAGTTGGGAAACAAGAGAGAGGTGCTGTTGCTGGGAGATTTCAATCTGCCGGATGTAGATTGGAAGATTCCATCTGCAGAATCGGAAAGAAGCAGAGAGATCGTGGATGCTTTCCAAAGTGTTTCGCTCAGACAAATGGTGAGGGAATCCACGAGGGAGGGAGTGACGCTGGATCTGGTGCTCACAAATGGGGATAGTGTGTCAAATGTCTGAGTGGGTGCCCACCTGGGCAGCAGTGACCATCAAACGGTTTGGTTTGATATAACAGCTAAAGGGGAGAGCGGCCATTCAAAACTCAAAGTCCTGGATTTCAAGAGTGCTGACTTTAGTAAAATGGGGGAATACCTGAGGAAGGAGATGGTGGGCTGGGAAGAAGTACGAGAAGTGGAAGGACAGTGGTCCAGGCTGAAAGAAGCTATAAATAGGGCCACGAACCTTTATGTAAGGAAAGTAAATAAAAGCAAGAGAAAAAGGAAACCGATATGGTTCTCCAAGCAAGTGGCTGAGAAAATAAAGGCTAAAGAGTTAACGTTCCAGAAATACAGAAAAACTCAAGAAGAGGAACTCGGGGAGGAATACCGGATGAAACTGAAAGAAGCCAAGAGAGAGATATGTCTGGCGAAAGCGGAAGAACAAATGGCTAGAAATGGAAGAAGGGGTGACAAAAATCTCTTCAGGTATATTAGTGAAAGGAGAATGACTAAAAAGGGAATTGTGAGACTGAAAGATACTGCGAACCACTATGTAGATAATGATGAAGAAAAAGCAAATTTGCTAAATAGATACTTTTGTTCTGTTTTCACAGAAGAAAATCCTGGAGAAGGACCACGATGGACTGGAAAAGGTACAAATGAGAATGAAGTGGACAGAGCACCGGTCACGGAAGAGAGTGTGTATGAACAACTTGAAAAGCTAAAGGTGGACAAAGCCATGGGACCGGACAGGATCCACCCCAGGATATTGAGGAAGCTCAGGGAGGTTCTGGAGGGTCCTCTTAAAGATTTGTTTAATAAATCCTTGCAGACGGGAGAGGTTCCGAGGGACTGGAGAACGGCGGATGTGGTCCCTCTTCACAAAAGTGGTGATAGGGAAGTAGCTGGAAACTACAGGCCAGTAAGCCTCACAGTTATTGGAAAGGTAATGGAAGTGATGCTGAAGGAAAGGATAGTAAATTTCCTGGAAGTCAATAAGTTGCAAGATCCGAGACAACATAGTTTTACCAAAGGGAAATCGTGCCAAATGAATCTCATTGAAATCTTTGATTGGGTGACAGGAGAATTAAATCAGGGACGAGCTATAGACGTAATCTACTTAGATTTCAGCAAAGCTTTTGACACGGTTCCCCACAGGAGGCTCTTAAATAAACTGGATGGGCTGAAGATAGAACCCGAAGTGGTGAACTAGATTAGGAACTGGTTGACGGACAGACGCCAGAAGGTGGTGGTTAATGAAATTCGCTCGGAGGAGGGAAAGGTGAGTAGTGGAGTGCCTCAAGGATTGGTGCTGGGGCCGATTCTGTTCAATATATTTGTGAGTGACATTGCCGAAGGGTTAGAAGGTAAAGTTTGGCTATTTGCGGACGATACTAAGATTTGTAACAGAGTGGACACCCGGGAGGGAGTGGAAAACATGAAAAAGGATCTGAAAAAGCTAGAAGAATGGTCTAAGGTTTGGCAATTAAAATTCAATGCGAAAAAATGCAAAGTGATGCACTTAGGGAAGAGAAATCCACGGAAGACGTATGTGTTAAGCGGTGAGAGTCTGATAGGTACGGCTGGGGAGAGGGATCTTGGGGTGATAGTATCTGAGGATCTGAAGGCGACGAAACTGTGTGACAAGGCGGTGGCCGTAGCGAGAAGGTTGCTAGGCTGTATAGAGAGAGGTGTGACCAGCAGAAGAAAGGAGGTGTTGATGCCCCTGTACAAGTCATTGGTGAAGCCCCACCTGGAGTATTGTGTTCAGTTTTGGAAGCCGTATCTTGCGAAGGATGTAAAAAGAATTGAAGCGGTGCAAAGGAAAGCTACGAGAATGGTCTGGGATTTGCGTTACAAGACGTATGAGGGGAGACTTGCAGACCTGAACATGTATACTCTGGAGGAAAGGAGAAACAGGGGTGATATGATACAGACGTTCAAATATTTGAAAGGTATTAATCCGCAAACGAATCTTTTCTGGAGATGCGAAGGCGGTAGAATGAGAGGACATGAAATGAGATTGAAGGGGGGCAGACTAAGGAAGTGGAGGAGTAGCCTAGTGGTTAGGGTGGCGGACTTTGGTCCTGGGGAACTGAAGAACTGAGTTCGATTCCCACTTCAGGCACAGGCAGCTCCTTGTGACTCTGGGCAAGTCACTTAACCCTCCATTGCCCCAGGTACAAATAAGTACCTGTATACAATATGTAAGCCGTATTGAGCCTGCCATGAGTTGGAAAGCACGGGGTACAAATGTAACAAAAACAAAAATGTCAGGAAATACTTTTTCACGGAGAGAATGGTGGATACTTGGAATGCCCTCCCGCAGGAGGTGGTGGAGATGAAAACGGTAACAGAATTCAAACATGCGTGGGATAAACATAAAGGAATCCTGTTCAGAAAGAATGTATCCTTGGGAGCTTAGCCGAGTATAGGTGCCAGAGCTGGTGGTGGGAGGCGGGGATAGTGCTGGCCAGACTTATATGGTCTGTGCCCTGAAGAGGACAGGTACAAATAAAAAGTAGCACATATGAAATTATCTTGTTGGGCAGACTGGATGGACCGTGCAGGTCTTTTTTTGCTGTCATCTACTATGTTGGTTTCAGTCCACTATCAGTTCTCCAGTGCCTTTTAATGGTGTAAGGCAGACCCTAAAATGCTGCTAGGACAGGAAGTGGTATCCGTTGATATTTCCTAGTGGGGTATCTGGGACTATCTACTTCCCTTATTGCAGCTTCATCAAGTTTTTTTCAACAATGGTCACAGGATTTTAGCCAGTTCTAACACACTGCATACGTATCAAAATGTATGAATCTTTCTTCTAACATTGACTTCATGTGTGCTAACTAAGTACTATTTATTTCTAAAACTCTCAACAAGGCCACATGGAGAGAGATTTTCAAAGCACTTTAGTTCCATAGTAACCTATGGAACTTTGTAAGTCTAAGTGCTTTGAAAATGAGCCCTATGGTAATACCTTTTTCCAGCAGCTGGCATCATCCTCAAATTAGTAGCAGTAATGAGAGGGAGATTATACTGTCTTATTTCCATAGTATTACCAGCTAAATGCAGCACTATACCATACAAAAGCATTGATATTCTGGGGTTTTGAATTACTTTTTTTTTAATGGTAAATAGTGAGTGAGGATCTCTTTAAAGTGTGTATGAAAATGGAGAAATAAGACTGCCCACCATTACTTGTGCATAGTTTATTTTAGAGCACTGGAATGAATTTTCCATCAATTAAAACCTTAAACTTTGAGAAAAAAATACACAAGCCTGAGCTTAAGTTTTATAAAAACAGATAAAAAGTTGTGTCTAACAGAGCATTTGTATACTAATAAGATGCACAGGTAAGAACTGAAGATATCCCATCTGTCCATTTTCCCTTAAGTCCATAAGACTTTCCATGCTGGGTCAGGTAAGTGGTTCACCTAGCCTAAGATGTCTTCTTTTCAGGCACAGCTGCCTGAAGCAGCAGTTATTTATGGCATCTAGAAACATTACCTCCCTATCATGTTCTCATAGGACATACATCTGAGGAATTTGGGGGGGGGGGGGTGGTAATTGAAAGTTCCAAATATTATTATTTCCAGTTTTCTCAGAGAACAAGCAGGATAGTAAGCCCTTACAATTAGGTGATGTAATCCAACAGAGCCCATGCAAATCTGTATTTGCAGCTTAGGAGAAACTTCTCAAACGTGGCCTTGGTAACCACATAACCAGCTGGATATTCAGAATATCTACAATTAATTTGCACACAGTCAAGTTCTAGTGCATGCAAATTAACTGAAAATCTGACTGGCTATGGGTCCCAAAACAGGTTTTGGAAGCCCTGTTTGAAAAGCCTTTGGGAGGCACCATTCACATGCACCTGACTTGCTTCATAGCATTAGGTAGGATCTCCATAGTCTGTTTCTCTGCAGAGCCAGTACGATTGAGCCTTTCCAATTTCTTTTTTCAAATTCATGCTCATTGCACATGGCCTTATAAGAACATAAGTGTTGCTAATACTGGGACAGACCGAAGGTCTATCGAGCACAGTAACCTGTTTCCAGCAGTGGCCAATCTAGGTAGTACCTGACAAGAGCCTGGAACAGTAAATTGGATTTTATGCTGCTTATCCTAGACATAAACAATGGATATTCCCCAAGTCCATCTTAATAATGGCTTATGGACTTTTCTTTTAGGAAATTATTCAAACCTTTTTAAAACCCTGCTAAGCTATTCCTCACAGTTTCCCTAGTTAAGATTTTTAATCCTCTTCATATTTTTCACATTTGCCTCCTGTAGGTCCATTTTGAGTACCTGGCCACCTGGTCAGGTCTACTCCCAGAATTGAATCATTTGATTTTACAGTGATTTTTTTTTTTTTTTTTTTTTTTTTTGCACATGCCTCAGATTTTAAAAAGCCCTTGTGGCTTTGAGAAGTATAGGCAATGCAGCAAGACCAGATCCAGTACAAATACCTACAATTGATGCTTTGTTTTGTTACATTTGTACCCCGCGCTTTCCCACTCATGGCAGGCTCAATGCGGCTTACATGGGGCAATGGAGGGTTAAGTGACTTGCCCAGAGTCACAAGGAGCTGCCTGTGCCTGAAGTGGGAATCAAACTCAGTTCCCCAGGACCAAAGTCCACCACCCTAACCACTAGGCCACTCCTCCACTTTCAGGACCTTGGGACTGATTCTGAACCCTCTTGCTGCCATTTGTGTTTTTGCAGGCCTCGGAGGTATTTATGGCTGTGAAAAACAACATGAAAAGATCTTTTCTGTTTCTAAATCTAATCCATCCGCATCAGTCCTGAAGAATTCAGGAACTGCTCTGGACCCTGGAGTTGCATTATAGCCATTAAAAACAGGCATTGATTTATACCTGAAGGGTTATCATCATCATCGTAACATAGTAGATGACAGCAGAAAAAGACCTGCACGGTCCATCCAGTCTGCCCAATAAGATAAATTCATATGTGCTACTTTTTATTTGTACCTGTCCTCTTCAGGGCACAGACTGTATAAGTCTGCCCAGCACTAGCCCCGCCTCCCAACCACTAGCCCTGCCTCCCACCACCGGCTCTGCCACCTAAACTCGGTTAAGCTCCCAAGGATACATTCCTTCTGGACAGGATTCCTTTATGGTTATCCCACGTATGTTTGAATTCTGTTACCGTTTTCATCTCCACCACCTCCTGCGGGAGGGCATTCCAAGTATCCACCACGAAGCACAGATGTAGTTTTGGAACTTTCTGGTTCTGCTTCTCAAACAGACCACTGAATCTCTTCCTTTTTTTGCTGGATGGATCAGCTGACTCATTAAATTTTAACATGTGGCCAACGGCAGAAGCAGACATGCCAGAATGGAGCATATCGAACACACCTATTTTGTCACTAAGACACATCATATGTTTCTTTCTCTTACGATCGGTACATGAAAATTTAACTCACCCCCTGGATGCTTAGCGGCCATTTCCAGAAGCAGACTATCATTCAGATGGAAACAGTTTACTAAGGTGCGTTAGCATTTTTAACGAGCCCACAATTAGCGTGTAAGCGCATATAGGGATATTATAGGCACATAGACGGTTAATGCTCGTACATATTAACACACATTAAAAACGCTAACGCGCCTAACCTCTTGGCCATCATCAAACACTGCAGGCAACTGGTGGTGGAGGTCCACAAGCATAGGCAGTGATCCTTGTGGGAGCATGGGGTGTGAGTACTAAGCTACCACAGGTGTTTCACCCTCCACAGCAGCAAAAACAGTAGAAAACTTCTCTGCAAAACAACTTAAGCAACCAAAGCAAAGGTAGTTCAAGGAAAGAGGAATCTCAAGTTCAGCCTCAAATAGATTTATTAGAAAATGACCCTAATAAAGCTACCGTATTTTTCGGACTATAAGACGCACTTTTTTCCCCCAAAATTTGGGAGGAAAATGGGGGGTGCGTCTTATAGTCCGAAGGTAGCGTTTTTTTTACCTCCGTTCCGTACTTACAGGATTCCGTGTTCCCTGGTGGTCTAGTGACGTCGGGGCAGGAAAGAGCCCCCTCTTTCCTGCCCATCGCGCTGCTCTCCGTGCTTCTCAATGCTTTCCGACGGTCTCGGCGAGATTCAAAATGGCCGCCGAGAATCTCGGCGGCCATTTTGAATCTCGCCGAGACCGTCGGAAAGCATTGAGAAGCACGGAGAGCAGCGCGATGGGCAGGAAAGAGGGGGCTCTTTCCTGCCCCGACGTCACTACTAGACCACCAGGGAACACGGAATCCTGTAAGTACGGGACGGAGGTCCAAAACCCGGACAAGACGCACCGGAGCACCTAGGTTTTAGAGGAGGGAAAGAGGAAAATTTTTTTTTTCCTATTTCCCTCCTCTAAAACCTAGGTGCGTCTTATGGTCCGGTGCGTCTTATAGTCCAAAAAATACGGTACTTGAGATTCCTAATTTCTTGGACTATCTCTGCTTTGCTTTGGTTCCTTTCATCCACTAGCCTTCAATGACCCAGGCCACTGCTACTCCGCACGTGACTCAGGAGGATGTGGCCTCTCCTACTACCTGTTTACATTGTTGAAAAATTAGTGAAACAAAACTCACAAAAAGTAAAGGAACATTTAAATATAATACACTACTCCCTTACTATAAAATGGACCATCAGAATGTTAAGGCAAAACCAACAGCATATATTTTAAGTTGTAATTAATGCTGTTTCATCAGTCTCAAATGATAGCAAGAGAAAGTGCAAAACAAACTATCCAGTGATAAAAATCCATCTACAAAAATGTCTGAAAAATTACAACGCCCGTATCTACACAATTTTAACAGTTCAAATCATTTCCTATTTTATAAGTGAACATAATAAAAATATTGCTGGGTACATAGCTTCTGAATTGGAAATCTGTAATGTGCCATATTCTTTGCCCAACTTGGTACCAAAGGGCCTGCCACAGAATGCCTAGCCACCTGCCTGGGTCTACCCTGCAACCACTTAGAGGGTCTATCCCCAGCACAGCTCAGGTCCACCTGCACCTGCTGCTTGTGCTCTATGCTAGCACCCTTCTCCCACCAACTGGGTCCCAACCACCTCTGGGCGAGTCTCCTGTTCTCAAATTATCCCCAGTAATTTCTGGGTTACAGGGGGGGCTACACTCCCAGTAGTCCCACAGTTCCTGGAAAGCACTCACAGACCCAACACACAAACCACCAGGATTTTTGGTTAGTCCAGACAAGCAGAGACAATAAACTAAAAATGTTTATTGTCATGAAAAATTAGAACAGTGAACAGAAAAGGTGCAATCAACAAAACTATAACAAGTACCTGAAATATGGATCAATTATAAGACTAAATATTTGTTTACTATCTAAATAGTACCTGGGGAGTTCAGGACATATAGCTGCTCACTTTGTCAGACTCCTGGCAATCCAGCTCCTGCTAGATTGATGATTCACATTCTCTGATTGCTCTCTGTCACAATGCCACCCCTAAAACTGTGTTGCCCTAGGTTGGAGCCTAGCTTCTTAGTACAAAGCCAATCATGTTTTACTAAGCTGGATAAGTTTATCTGTACAGGTTTCATTGGATTACATCACCTAGTTATGAGTACCTGTCAGGATGTGTCTGCTGTCCAGAGAACACCTGCTACAGGCAAGCAACCTGTACATTCAGCATTTCTTATCTGTTTCATTGTCCTAGTCATGCCCCTGCTATACTTTCCTGCACGATTTTCATCCCACTTTACTATACCATGCTTAACAAGTAGTACCATCCCAACAGCAAATTGATAAATTTTGTACACTGGAGTCAGTGTCCCACTGATTATCCTCTTTCTGATGGGTTTCGGAAAGGATAATGTTCTACTGCAAATCCCACTTAATCTATGGCTTTAACATTGCTTCATCATTAGTAAGAATCTTTGGTGCCCATCCCCTCCTTTCTTCAATTCTGTTGCTAATGGTATTCGATTCAGGCTAGAAAATTATACTCTGGATTAAGACGACATGTTCCTTCACAGAAAAGGTTAGAAATGCATGAATGTTGACATAGTGTTCCACTGTATCCTATCCACTGACAAATGTCTGCTGTTTCTGCATTACATTAAAATTCAGGAAACATGATTTTCTACTACTACTTAATACTTCTAAAGCGCTACTAGGGTTACGCAGCGCTGTACAGTTTAACAAAGAAGGACAGTCCCTGCTCAAAGGAGCTTACAATCTAATGTTACATGATTAAAACTTTAAATTCCATCCTAAACTGTTGGAAGCACTGCTTCCTTCTTAGTTTCCTCTACTCAACTCAATTTGATAGCTGAAAGATATATCCATTTTTTTGGTTTACATTTTTTTAACATGTTGTTTATACTGACTTACTGAATGTTAGTTTAGGGTGTGAGTTTTTGACCAGTCTTACTTGGGAAGGAACTAGTTCTTCGATTTCTTATCCAGTTGGGAAAAGCAGCATGAGCAGAGAAGGGTTCAGTGCTAAAGAAGTTTTCAGATATATGAGGTAGCGCCTAAGTGCCATAAGAGTAGATCCAAGAAAGTGCGCCAAAATTTAGGTGTTAAAAATAGGGTGCTAAGTTCAAATTCTATAACAGCAATTATGTGCAAATATAGAATAGCCAGGCAGTATTCTGGTGTCTATATTGAAAAAAAGGGGGGGGGGGGGGGAAGTCTCAACTAATGCGGCAACTTATTATCCAAGAATTTTATTGCACGCACAAAAAGTCATCATAGACAAAAAAAAGTCATCATAGACATCATGGGAATCGGTACGCAAGCTGGAGTACATCTTTTAAAGATAAGTGTTTTTGTGCACTTTGTAAAGTAATAGAAGCGATAATGATGAAGCAATAATGATGATGTGTCAAAAGGATAATTCACATAATTAAGCATAAAACAAAAACATAAGTAATGCCACACTGGGAAAAGACCAAGGGTCCATCGAGCCCAGCATCCTGTCCACGACAGCGGCCAATCCAGGCCAAGGACACCTGGCAAGCTTCCCAAACGTACAAACATTCTATACATGTTATTCCTGGAATTTTGGATTTTTCCAAGTCCGTTTAGTAGCGGTTTATGGACTTGTCCTTTAGGAAACCGTCCAACCCCTTTTAAACTCTGCTAAGCTAACCGCCTTCACCACTTTCTCCGGCAACGAATTCCAGAGTTTAATTACACGTTGGGTGAAGAACAATTTTCTCCAATTTGTTTTAAATTTACTACACTGTAGTTTCATCGCAGGCCCCCTAGTCCTAGTATTTTTGGAAAGTGTGAACAGACACTTCACATCCACCTGTTCCACTCCACTCATTATTTTATATACCTCTATCATGTCTCCCCTCAGCCGTCTCTTCTCCAAGCTGAAAAGCCCTAGCCTCCTTAGTCTTTCTTCATAGGGAAGTTGTCCCATCCCCGCTATCATTTTAGTCGCCCTTCGCTGCACCTTTTCCAGTTCCACTATACAGAAAAAAAGATTTTTTTTCACAGGTTTTTTTTTTGTCTATGATGACTTTTTGTGCGTGCAATAAAATTCTTGGATAATAAGTTGCCGCATTAGTTGAGACTTTTCCCCTTTTTTTCAATATAGACACCAGAATACTGCCTGGCTGATTTTTTGATTTCACAATTAGAGAGTAGAGGAGTGT
Organism: Microcaecilia unicolor; assembly: GCF_901765095.1. Taxonomy (NCBI): domain Eukaryota; kingdom Metazoa; phylum Chordata; class Amphibia; order Gymnophiona; family Siphonopidae; genus Microcaecilia; species Microcaecilia unicolor. Next base: position 19,018,735 of record NC_044034.1, read on the forward strand.
GGTAGCCGTGTTAGTCCACTCTTAAGGTTATCAATAGAAATCAAACAAAATAAAACATGGAAAAGAAAATAAGATGATACCTTTTTTATTGGACATAACTTAATACATTTCTTGATTAGCTTTCGAAGGTTGCCCTTCTTCCTCAGATTGGAAATAAGCAAATGTGCTAGCTATATAAGTGAAAACATTCAAGCATTACTATGACAGTCTGACAGGGTGGGAGGATGGGGGTGGGTAGGAGGTATGCATGGGGACATCAAAGCATATCATTGATATTCTAACAGGATGGGTGTGGATAGGTGAGGGGTGAGGTGATCAACAGAGACATACAGCTTTATGGTTTATAATGGGCTAGGACTTAAGCTGTATGTCTCTGTTGATCACCCCACCCCTCACCTATCCACACCCATCCTGTTAGAATATCAATGATATGCTTTGATGTCCCCATGCATACCTCCTACCCACCCCCATCCTCCCACCCTGTCAGACTGTCATAGTAATGCTTGAATGTTTTCACTTATATACACTGTCAGCTAGCACATTTGCTTATTTCCGATCTGACGAAGAAGGGCAACCTTTGAAAGCTAATCAAGAAATGTATTAAGTTATGTCCAATAAAAAAGGTATCATCTTATTTTCTTTTCCATGTTTTATTTTGTTTGATTTCTATTGATAACAATTAGAGAGCAATTCGGTTGGCATACGAGCAGCTAACTAGGTGTGAGCACTTACGACCAGGGCCGGTGTTGGGGAGGGGGGGCAAATAGATATCTCCTCCCCTTCTCCCCACCACAGTCTGTCTCCTTCTCCCTTCCTGATCTTAAAAAAAAAAATTTCCTTCTCAGAGAGGCCCCAGCACAGCAGGCCACTCTCACAAGCTGACTCTGACTGTCCTGAAGCTTTCCCTATCTGCCGCGACCCACCTCCTTCTGACGCAATTTCTTGTTTCTGCCTGGGAGAAAGCTTCAGGACAGTTGGAGGTAGGAAGATGGCTGCTGCATCAGGGCCCCTCTAAGAAGGGAAATAATTTTTTTTTTTTAAATTACAAGGCGAGGGGACGGGAGGAAGATGGACTGTTGATGGGGAGAAGGGGAAGAGATGCCCACACTGAGTAGTACCCAATGCAGGTGGGGAGATTGGGGAGGGGATCAGGGGCCCCTCCTTAATTTCTGCCCTGGGCCCCACCATATCTAAAACCGGCCCTGATTATGCCATGTCAAAGACTGATGTATATGGTCACACCTAAAGCAGGCAGTTGGTCCCCCATGTCCCCCCCCCCTTTTGTACTTGCGTGCTATAGCATTTAGGTGCTAAGATAGAATAGCGTCTAAGGGCAGTTACACATATAACCACAGATTTGTGCCAACTAGTACCAGTTAATGCAACTTAAGGGCCTATCGTCGCCTATTTTAACAATTAAGTTATATGTTCAACTATTCTATAACTTGCATGCCCAAATCTACATGCTAGTTGGAAATTTGGGCGCACAACTTTATAGAATCTGCAGAGGGGGGCATAAACGTGAGTGGAACATGGGTGGGCCATGGGCGTGTCCCCAAATTACACACATCACTTGGTGTAACAACGTACGCTGGCCATTGACATGGCATGAGAGTGAACCTATACATGGACACGCCAATGCTGACCTTACGCCAGTACACTATAATGGACTCTTGGCCCCAAGCTGCCATTATGGAATTGGCGTTACATGCACGGCAGTGAGGTGCCAATGTACAGCATTGCCATTCACATTAATCTATTATCATTTTTGTCAATTTTTAACATGATACTGGATTTTTGCATAAAAGAAATTCCTTTAAGCAGAGTGGATACTTCAGCGCTCTCAAACTTTGAACACAGTGCTCTCTACGCCATTGGCTATTGATGACTCTTCAAAATGAAATGCTAATACAGCAGCTCCTCTGACCAGCTGAATGCTTACTTAACCTTATCTTGCCGTTAGCAGCTTAAATCCATCGCTGTAAGTGGGAGATCAAGACTGAGCATCCGAAGCTCCTTAGCTCTCTTCACCGAGTGTTCGAGGATCTTTGTATACTCCACCTGGACTTCCTTCAGTAGGGTCAGGGCTTCTCCGTGCTCTTTCCGAGGAGCCTTCTTCTTTTTCAGTAGGGGTGCTGCAAAAATCCCAAATGTTATTTCAGTGGTAGAACTGTAAGGGGCTATAAACTTACCCTGTGATTGTTCTGAGTTGGCCTTTAATTACACATTTGGTAGTCTGAGGCTAGGACTAGATTACCAACCTCAGAGCTGACTCTTATTTTTATTGTCCAGGACAAGCTGAGCTAGTTCTGGTTTTAGCCCATTGCAAACATGTCTCATAACCCTGCTTTTCTTAGGAGAATCAAAAGTACAGATTCTTGCATGCACTGGAGTAAAACAAGGAATAAACCAGCGTCACCCGAAACTATGGAGCTGTGCCCTCATCTTCCTTAATGCTCACTTTCTAGATCTTCCAGTACAGGGGGAGGCTTAACTGTTCTGATGTATGGTAGATAGAGAGTGACCCATAAAATGCATTGTTCTCCCATGGGTTTCAGGTATTCTGTCAGCTCGCCTTTCATGGGTTGACAGAGATTCAGGGTTTGAGGAGCTCTGGCAGTGGCTAAGTCCACTTTTCAATGATTTCCTAAATATTCTACTGCTTCTGTTTCCTAATGGTGTAGTTTTTTTTCTGGTATAAACTCATGGCAATACAGTTTGGCATGCTGATAGAGTTCTTTTTGGCTATGCTGAGAGGATAGTGTAGTAGTGAGAGTACTAAGTAACGTGGTCTTGAGCAAGTTACTTAACCGCCCTCAGACATTCATTGTAAATGCTTTAGGGGACATGTAAATTACCTTGTACAGGGTTGATTACCAGGGTAAGCAAAATTCCTCAACTGACCTGATAATGTGGAAGACTGAATTCCATTGGGGAAATACCTGTTCTCAGCTGCTTACAAAAAGCTGCCTGGCATCCTGATAGCTCCTCTTCTAGGTTGGGACCCTGTGACAGAAGAAAGGCGACTTTTCCTCTCCAAGTAAAAGACCTTGTGATGAAAGAGAGCTGACTGATTTTTTTCTTAGGCTGGGACCTTTTGCTGCAATAAAGGCAAGTGTAATCTGCTTCTGTGCATAATGGAAGCAGAACAAGGCAAGCAGGCCGGTCCCAAGAGGAAGGAGCACCAGTTTATGCTAATCTGGACCGAGTCTATTACAGAAATATTTAAAGTTTATATCATTTCAGTCTTTGAAGGCCTTGCCAGTCCCTGAGGGCTGCCACAACTTGGCTTTTCAGAATGTCTCTATTGAATATACATGCAATGGAGGTATTATACAAGCAAATTAATTTACCGTGTGCATATTCATTAAGGATATCCTGAAAATGCAACCCATCTGTGACCCTCAAAGATTTCCCTCTATAACTACCACTGTCTTAGAGGGAAGAGTGAGAATTACCCTAAAACCCTTGAAGCTGGGATGAGCTACACTAGAACAGACTGAGCTGCACTGAAGAGCATATAAATTCTTCATTCTTCTGAATTAATATAATAATGTGAGTGCTAGATACTGTATAGCTGCAAGATAGTTTTCCACTGAATATTGACTTACATTGCTTAGCTACTGTTCTATCTAAGCTCTCCTGGCTTTCTACATTGATGGCACACCCATGAATATTGAACCCACAGAGGGAGTGCACGCAAAAAGTCGTGATTGTTAGAAAGACAGATCCTTCACAGAGGCTCGCTTCCACTCAACCTGCGAGCTGCATTTGCCATGCATGTAAGAGACAGCACCAAATCCATGGCATGCTCTGATTCTCTCTCCCTTTGTAAGTGCACAGAGCTGCAGCATAATCCGAGCATGCTTTTTTTGTACAGAGTTCATTGTTTTTACTTATGATTATTTTATTACTATTTTTCACCTATAGAGTTTACTGTTTGGCCCCTGATGTAGGCGCTTGCATGCGTCGAAACACGGCCCGTGTTGGGTCCTTCCTTTAATTATATCAATAAAGACTGTTGGATTCATATCTCCAGTGGTGATTCGTCTTTGGTCAGCCTCTACTTTTGCCTGCTGTGATTTGTTGTCGTAGAGGATTTCCCTGTTTTGCATTTTAGATACAGCATGTTAACATGCCAACAAACTCCACTAGCAAACTGGTTCTTAGTACATAACAAACAAAGGCAACGTGGTATTCCATCATCATAATTTTTACATTTTCTCCCCTCCCCAACTTACACTATTAAAACCTCCTCCCAAATTAAACCCTCAACAGATGACAACCATTTCATGTCAACTTACATTCTTTCCCCACCTACCCCACTTAACTCTCCATGAGACAACAAATGAGAAGTGAGTTATACATCAATGACATTCTCCCAGTGCTTGGCTGAATATACCCTGTCCCCCCATCCCACCCTCCTCGTTCCCTCCCTACTTATATGCCAACCCTACAGGTGTGGTATAACATGAAATAGAGACACACCCACCCTACTATCGTCAATCCCCGTGATTATTCAACTTAAAACAAGTGTGTAAACTAACAGCAGATCCCCTCCCCTCACCCCTCAACTAGCTCCTCTCATAGCCCTACACGAACCAGCACTCAGTCATTTCTTATGGGGCCTAAGCTCTTATTTATTTATTTGTTACATTTGTACCCCACATTTTTGTACCCCACATTTTCCCACCTATTTGCAGGCTCAATGTGGCTTACTAAGTACCGTATCAGCATTCGCCAATTCTGGTATGAACAAATACAAGGTGATGTTGTGGTAGAATAAGGTTCATGTGTGACAGACACATTAGTGGATCTTAGAGAGGAAGAGTTAAGTTATGCCCATTACGAGCTTTGGTTTCGTTGTGTTGCAGATACTCAGGCTATGTTGGGTCGGTGGGGTATGCCTTTTTGAACAGGTTTGTTTTTAGTGATTTCCGGAAATTTAGGTGGTCATATGTTGTTTTTATGACTTTTGGCAGTGCGTTCCATAACAACTGTTAACCTCTAAAACATCAATGGAGGAAACTTAGCAATATACATATCTAAGTATTGACACTTTATTCCCCAACAAACCCATAAGGTGACTGGAACAACATAAATTATTACCCACCCCCCTCCCTGTTCCACTCCCAGCATGAAGAGCAATAATCAAATACCTCCCATATCTCAACAAATTACACAGCTCCCCATCCAATCATAGCTCAATTAGCACCAAGCTCCTTCCCCTAGAAGACAAGGATGACAAGCATGGGTCCCAGAGCTTCAAGAAACGCGCCTTCTATCTATGTGAGCCCCTCGCCTCTCAAGCTTCCCAGACCATCAATTGATGGAGTTGATTGCGCCAGTGCCAATATGCTGGCGGCCCCTCTGACAACCAGGATTGCAGGATACATTTCCGTGCTAATAAGAAGGCCTTCCGAAGCAGCATCGTAGATGTCGCTGCCCGTCCCATTCTTGGACCAGGGCTATCCAACAACAATATAGTTGGGGTACACACCAGCGGTCGTCGAATTAGACACGAGAGATATCTGGTGATTTGCTTCCAAAAACGTTGAATTTTATCGCAACCCTAAAAGGCATGATAATACGTATTATCTGATAGTTTACATTTGGGACACAGCGCAGAAGACAATCCTCCCACTCAAACCATCTGTACCTGAGTGAAATAGGCTCTATGCAAGACTCAAAAGTAACACTTTCTATAATTTGCATTGCTCGTGAGTCTCGGTATACCTTTGATTAATGAAAGCACGTCCCAAGATTCCAAAGTCAAACCCCTGTCTTGTTCCCAGCAATGACGAACCGCTTCCAAATCCCTAGGCCCCTCTAAAGCCCACAGTGTCCTATGTATTCCTGAAATAGATGCGGCATGTTCTGAGATAGCGTAAAAAAAATCCCCTCCCCTTTTCAATCCTTTTCCCTTCATCTTCATCTTCTTCTTCCTTCTCCCTCCTCCTTTCATTCCACTCACTTGCTCCCTCTTCTTTCCCCTTTTCATCTATCTCCTCTTATTCACCCCCTCTCCGTCTTTCCCATTTCTGTGTAGAGATCAAAGGCAGTTTAGTGGATTCTCTTTTGGCAGGTTCAGCAATCCCAGGCCTCAGAGGGAGTGGGTTATTCCTGGTCCTGTCACTCTCTGCATAGTTCCATGGCTCTTTCCATCAGGAGGAGAAGGATCAAAGCAATGGAATTGCTTGGCGCAGGGAAGGGGGGTGGAGAGAGAGAATGACCATTGAAACAGAGGCTGAAGTTACTCACAATCTGTTGGCTGAAGATGGAGAGAGAGAGAGAGAGAGAGAGAGAGAGAGAGAGAGACAGGATGTAGCATATGGGTAAAAGCATTTACTCTGGGGTCCGGATCTGATCTGGGAGCAGGAAAAGTGGGCAGAAACAGAAAAACTTGCTCCAGTGGACGGTGTTATTGTGACACTGCTATCTGGTGTCAGGGAAGAATTGAACCAGGGCTTCCAGATGGTGCTGTTGCTACAATTTGACATTTCAACAGCGTTTGATACTGTTGATCATATAATGTAATGTTATTGAAATTTAGGGTCTCTTTTACTTAACCGCACTAGCGATTCCTGGTGCAGCAAATGTGCCGCAGCCTATTCATTTGACGCGTGGTAATCACTAGCGCAGTTTAGTAAAATAGGCCCTCTTCTGAAGTGGATCAAATATTTCTGGACTAATAAGAGTTATAGTGTAGCTAAAAAGGAGAAACCTGTACATAAGAGTTCCACAGGGTTCACCCTTCTCTCCTATTCTTTTCAACATTTATATGAGCTGGTTGGGCTCAATGTTTGAAAGGGGAGAGTGAATAAACCCCTATACGGATGATATGTTCATTTTAGTTCCAGTACAGCAAACATTATCTCTGACTTACATTTGCATACAAAACTGCATTGAAAAAATAGAGAGGTGGACTCAGGAGCATTTGGTAAAATTGAATATTCAGAAAAGTAAAGTTCTCTGGTTTGATAACACACTAATAAACCTTTAGCACCTACTGTTTCTTTAAGCTCTGGTGTGTTGTTTCCAGTGGGGGGAAAAAAACCTCTCAGTTTTAGGAGTGATTCAACACTATCTATGAAACCTCAAGTAAACAACTAAGGGGGGTAACTTTTTTGGCTCGCGGTAAAAATCAGCTGGCGCAAAATGCTGAGACGCTCATTATATTTCTATGGGCATCTCAGCGATTAGCATCAGCTGATTTTTAGCACCTTAGTAAAAGACCTCCTTATATAGGAAAATCTTTCTTAAATTACAAGAACTGAGAGGTATTCGGCCATATTTTCAACAAAGATCTATTTGCTTTGTTATTGAGGTCATTGATACTCACGTACACGTATCTAGATTATTGTAACATATTATATTCTGATTTTTCTGATATATTACTAAACAAACTCCAACTCCTGGAAAATACCACAGTAGACTGATTTTTTTGTCCATAAAGATTCAATAGGGCTACTCCGTTGATGACATCATCATTGGTAACCAATACAGGCTCGTATAGTTTTTAAAATATATTTTGGATAAGCCCCAGAGCCTTACTGCTCCATTATAACAGCTTTGGTTCATCATCATGATTTTCGTTCATTTGAGAGGATACGTTATAAAAGTACCGTAGATGCCTCTTTTCCGTTATCAGGCAGTAAAAATTTAGAATGCTTAATCACTGCACATTTAAGTATCAATCTTCTTTTTATTCTTTTCATAAACACTTGAAAACTTATCTTTTTAAGATACTCGATTCGGGATATGGATTGAGTTTATTTTATTTTAAAGTGATTGTAACTCCCAGTGTTTTTCTGGTTCTCTTTGTAAAAACCGCCTTGAACTATTTGGGATAAGTTGGGACATAAATTCAAAGATTATATATATTTATATATATAGAGAGAGAGAGAGAAAGAAAGAGATGTACAATAAAACAACACTTCCCCAATTAGTTATACAAAACCAGTTTACTTTATATGCTAAAATATCTTTAAAAAATAATCATGATATCTTCATCACAACCAGAAAGAACACATGAAATACGCCAATCTCTGATCCCGTACCTAGGATTCAATTGCATGGAAAGGGCTGGCAGTGACACATAAGAACAGGGCAAAATTCAACAGTGAAAGGTGTATCAGGCCGTGGCTCCATCGTACCCAGCACACAACTGTAACAGTGCAGAATGCTGCGGCTATCTCTCACTTGCAAGCTCTTGCTTCAGATCTATTTAATGTGCTTTAGAATCCAGATGACTGCAACAACTGAGGACTGCTGTTTCATTTGTATAGAAGTGGATGTCAGGAATCAAAAAGCTTAGGGAAGGCTAAGGTACCTAGTGGGATGTCTGTGAAGTGCTGTGCATTCTTCATGTTGGTGAGGATTTCATCCAATACCTCTGCTTTGCTCTTCCGAGGTGGAGCAGCTGGTAATCTAAGCTAAAACAAAAGCAGAGAACAAGTCACTTCACTGCTGAAATAATGGAATTAGAAAAGGTACAGAGAAGGGCGATGAAAATGATGAAGGGGGTGGGACGACTTCTCTACGAAGAAAGGCTGAAGCGTCTAGGGCTCTTCAGCCTGGAGAAAAGGTGGCTGAAGGGAGAAATGATAGAGGTCAATAAAATAATGAGTGGAGTGGAATGGGTAGACATGAATCGTTTGTTTACTCTTTTCAAAAATACTAGGACTAGGGGGCAAGCAATGAAGCTACAAAGTACTAAATTTAAAACAAACCGGAGAAAATATTTCTTCACTCAACGTGTAATTAGTCTCTTGAATTCGTTCCCAGAGAATGTGGTAAAAGCAGTTAGCTTAGCGGGGTTTTAAAAAGGATTTGGATAGCTTCTTAAAGGGAAAGTCCATAGGCCATTATTAGGATGGACTTGGGAAAGATCTGCTGTTTCTAGGATGGGCAGCATAGGATGTATTGAACTGTTTTGAGATCTTGCCAGGTGTTTGTGACCTTGATTGGCCACTGTTGGAAACAGGATAGTGGGCTTGATGCACCTTCGGTCTGTCCCAGTATGGCAACACTTATGTACTTATGAAATTTGTAGATGTGGGGAAGTAAAGCAGAGATTTACTGAAAGCTGTGGGTAGATACATCATCAGTATAAATACAGAAGAAGGGTGGGCAACCACGGTCCTCGAGGGGAACAACTCAGTTGGGTTTCAAGATTTCCATCATGAATATGCATGAGATCGATTTGCACACAATGGAAGCAGTACATGCAAATCAATCTCATGCATATTCACAGAGGAAATCTTGAAAACCCGACTGGGTTGTGGCCCTTGAGGACTGTGGTTGCCCATTCCAGATATAGACTTTTGTGTCCATCAATCAAAGCAGTTCAACTACAGTCTTGAATAATTTGTGATGTCTAGATTTTTAAATTAATTCCATAGATGTTCTGTTAAAATGTATCTCTATGATACCTTCCTCCTCCTCCTTGGTATGTAAGATCTTAGTGGAAGGTTTCTAGATATTATATTTACCATCTCTCTGCAGATGTAAGATTCCGAATGTTGGACTTTCCCTCTCTTTGGGGATTGGTTGCAGGAATTATGGGCTTGGTATTCAGAAAATGCTGAGCTCTTAAATTAATGCCCTATTTTTCAGCCAAACTTAGCTGCATAAGTTTTCTGTTGAAAATTCATCTTAGTTTGGGAAGCTTTCCAGGTGCCCTTGGCCTGGATTGGCCGCTGTCGTGGATAGGATGCTGGGCTCGATGGACCCTTGGTCTTTTCCCAGTGTGGCATTACTTATGTACTTATGTCCTCTACTTGGCTCACTTTTATTACATAGAGCAGTGATTTAACCTATTGTGATGTCATAGTGGCTCATTCCACCAATAAGAGCCAACCTCATTAGTGATGTCACAATGGCTTGATTGTATAGAATATTTGTACGTTTGGGAAGCTTGCCAGGTGCCCTTGGCCTGGATTGGCCGCTGTCGTGGACAGGATGCTGGGCTCGATGGACCCTTGGTCTTTTCCCAGTGTGGCATTACTTATGTACTTACTTACTTATGTAAATTAAGCTTGCCATTCATTTGACTTAATTTATGAGCCTGGTGCTGAAAATCAGTGCTAAGCTCCTAACTCCTTTTCTCTGCTCTAAATCCACCCCCTGTTACTATCCAGTTTGTATGCTCATAAATTTAACAGCTTAGTGGAATTTTTAGTAAAAATGTATGCATTCGGACCTAGTAAATTTTCAAAGAGGCCAATCTATGAGCATAACAAAATTTCATTTGATTGTGGCATACTTTGTGGTGACTAGTTCACTGTCATGGTAAGGTTCAATAGCTAGTGAGGTTTAGAGTGAACAGGGCTGGCTATGTTCAATTAGCTTAATCTAATTATTAATTAAATTTGGCCAGTTGGTGTTTGAGTAACTAAGGGGGCAGACACCTTCTACATCTTTTACATGGGTTATATAGGTGTTGGATAAATTTGTTTCTTAATGAGTTGGACCCAACTACTGGAGAATACCTGGCCGACCGAACCTGGTTAAACTTCGCCCTCCTTACCGTCGATACTGTTACACAGATGATCAGCAGGTTCTCCAACACTCACTGCAAACTAGATACCTGTCCCAACTACCTAATGAAATCCGCCTCTGACCGCTTCATAGCAGACCTCACATCCCACCTAAACTACATGCTTCAGCAAGGTCTCTTCCCTAAGGAAAACGGCAACATCCTACTCACCCCGATACTAAAAGACACCAAGAAAAAAACAAATGAAATCACTAACTACCATCCAGTAGCATCCATCCCGTTGGTAGTCAAACTGATGGAAAGCATGGTAGCCAAACAACTCACAGAATTTATATAAACAAATTCTCAATATTATACAAGTCTCAATCAGGTTTTCGTCCTCTCCACAGCACAGAAACAGTACTACTCACTCTTCTAGCCAAATTCAAGCAGGAAATAGCAATAGGCAAAAACATCCTCCTCCTCCAATTCAACATGTCTAGTGCATTCGACATGGTAAACCATAATATATTAATAAGATTACTAGATAAGTTCGGGATTGGTGGAAACATACTTAGCTGGATCAAGGGTTTCCTAACCACAAGAACATATCAAGTAAAATCAAACTCAAACATATCATCACCGTGGAAAGCAGACTGTGGAGTACCACAAGGATCACTGCTATCACCAATCCTATTCAACCTAATGATGACCCCACTAGCCAAGTCCTTATCCAACCAAGGCTTTAACCCTTTCATCTATGCAGACGATGTCACAATATACATTACTTATAAATCTAACCTGACAGAAATCACCAACGAAATCAAGATCAGCTTGAACATCATGGACTCTTGGGCTAATGCATTCCAACTAAAACTCAACAAAGATAAAACACACCATTTCATCCTCTCGTCCCAACACAGCGCGGACAACCCCACAATCATCAACACCCCAGATTACACCCTGAAAATCCTCGGCGTTACAATGGACCACAACTTAACACTAGAGAGCTAAGTGACATCCACGACAAAGAAAATGTTCCACTCAATGTGGAAGCTCAAACGCCTGAAGCAATTCTTCCCGAGGGAAATATTTCGCAACCTGGTAGAATCAATGGTACTAAGCCATGTAGACTACTGCAATGGAATCTATGTGGGATGTAAAGAACAAACCTTAAAGAAACTTCAGACTGCTCAAAACACAGCAGCTAGGCTTATCTTCGGAAAAATGCGATTTGAGAGTGCAAAACCCCTCCGCGAAAAACTACACTGGCTCCCAATCAAAGAACGCATTGCTTTCAAAATCTGCACTCTGGTTCACAAAATTATCTACTGTGAAGCCCCGGGATACATGACAGACTTGATCGACCTACCAACTAGAAACACATCCGAATCAACACGAACGTACCTAAATCTGCACTACCCAAGCTGCAAAGTACTCAAATACAAATCAACTTACGCATCCAGTTTTTCCTACATTAGCACACAACTGTGGAACGCACTACCAAAAGCCTTGAAAACTACGTACGACCACCTAAACTTCTGGAAAACACTAAAAACCAAACTGTTTAAAAAGGCATACCCTGCCGATCTAACATAAATGCTTGATATCTGCAACACAACAAAACTAAAGTACGTAATGGACATAACACAACTCTTCCGTTGTACGATTCCCTAATGTGGCTGTGCCACATGAACTTGATCTTACCACAACATCACTTTGTATTTGTTCACACAGGAGTCCGCAAACGCCTCTCCGGTACTATGTAAGCCACATTGAGCCTACAAATAGGTGGGAAAATGTGGGATACAAATGTAACAAATAAACTACATGAAGTTATAATTTAAAAACTGTGCTACTTGCTTACTCAGGTCCCCTTTGTCTAATATTACCAGGGCTTTTTTTGAGGGGGTATGGAGTACCGGCATCTTTTTCATTGTCTGCTAAATTGACCCATGGTCCCCAAGTTTTAATGAAAGAGCTCAGGCTCTACACACCAATTCTGCCTTGTCATAGATTCTGTGACTTGTTGCAGGGGGCCTGGCTATTGTGGGGTGGATCCCTCAGTGATGACCCCACCCTTGAAGGATGGCCTGGCATTTGAGTACCTGCACCTTTTTCGCTAGAAAAAATGCACTGAATATTACAGTTAGTTTAAAGAAAAGAAACCATTCAGTGTGAAATACATGCAATAATAGGGGAAACCTGGAAAAAGGTGGTGGTGGGGGAGGGTGTGAATACTTTTTCACCTCACTGTGTAGTGAAAGGAATTCCGAGGTTGCAGAACGAATGTAGTAGGAGTCAATGAAGTGGACTAAAGGTTATGTGAGTGACACTGGCAGAAGTCACGTAGCAGAACAATGAATAGTTTGAAGGGGAGAGAGATGGTTCAGTAGGAGATCAGTGAGGAGCAGACTGCAATAATCTAAGCATACGGTAATAAATGTGGATAAGGGTTTGGTAGAGAATGTGGTAAAGGAGGTTAGCTTAGCAGGGTTTAAAAAAGGTTTGGATGGCTTCCTAAAGGAAAAGTCCATAGACCATTATTAAAATGTCGTGGGGAAAATTCACTGCTTATTTCTAGGATAAGCAGCATAAAATGTATTGAACTTTTTTGGGATCTTGCCAGGTATTTGTGACCTGGATTGGCCACTGTTGGAAACAGGATACTGGGCTTGATGGACCTTTGGTCTGTCCTAGTGTGGCAATAATTATGTAGTGTACTCAGAAAGGAAAGGACACATTTTGGTGATATTATAAGTCCCGGCATGCTGCTCAGAGCCAGAAACAAGCAGTGGGGAGCGACATCAGTCCATTTATTTGGCTGGCGGAGCTCAGCACCCCTGCAAGCAAAGGTATGCCTGCATGGGGGTGGGGGGAGAGAGGAATATGCTGACCTCCCAATCTACCCCCTGAGGTCCCCCCCCCACACAAATTTCAAGGCTTACTACGCCTGGAGATAGAGCCCGTTGTAAAATATTTACCAGCACACCACTGGCCCAGCCTCAGAGAACCTACAATCTACGGGGCAATTCAATAACTGGCCACCTCCAGTTAGGAAGCCAATGCCGCATGAGGCGCACCAATTCTATGAAAGCATCTGAGTATCAAGAGTGTAAGTCAGCACTGGCACACCTAAAGTTAGGCACGATCATTATGCCAGGTCAATGGGCACGCCTAAGTGTTCTATGCTATGCGTGTAACATAACATAACATAGTAGATGACGGCAGAAAAAGACCTGCACGGTCCATCTAGTCTGCCCAACAAGATAAACTCATATGTGCTACTTCTTGTGTATATCTTACCTTGATTTGTATCTGCCATTTTGTAACTGACAACATTCTATAAGTTATGCATGTAAATTGGAGACATGGCTGTGCCCCTCCCATACTCCGTCCACATGAACAAAACACCCTCTTGCATTTACGTGCTACCTTACAGAATAACGTGTCGTGCAGTTATGCATGCAAGCAACATGTAACTACAAACACCCAGTTATAAAATTGCCCTTCACGTGGGTACCTGAAACAATGGAGGGTGAAGGGGCTTGTCCAAGGTCAAAGGAGCATCCCTGGAGTCTCAGCCTGTTCTTCTAAAGTGTCGGTCACTACCTGATTTACTCTCCCCAGACACTTTAAATGTCTGAATACTAAGTTTACCTTCTTCTCCTTGGGGATGTAAGGTTTCTGGATGCAGTGCAGTTTTGCTTTCGGATCCCTATACACACATAAATGCTTCAGTGCCTGTTCCAAAGCTCTAACATTTCCCAGTATTCCTTAAAAAAAAGAGAGAGAAAAGGAAGGGTTAAGTCCTGTGACACCTGATTTTTCACTAGTGTGTATCTCATACAAAATCCAGTCCCTCGGTCATCAGTTAAGGTTTAATGTATTTAATATACCACCTATATAACAAAAATCTAAGTGGTTTACAGAAATCATAAAAATCGAAGGGGAGGGGGCCAATTAACAAAGCTGTGATGGAGAAACAAAATGCTACACATGAGTCCTCCCAGGAGATGGAGACAATAGAAGTGATTGGAAAGAGACCAATAGAATTAAGGGTCAAAAAGTTAATGGGAAATCACAATAATATGGGGGGGGCAGACGTATAACAATTTTTATACACTGCGAGTTGCTGGCCCAACGAATATGAATGTGTCAGAAGGTGAAAGAGAGGGGTGGGAAAGTGTCTTCAGTGATTTTAATTTTTCAAAGGAGGTTTTCTGCCTTAGAGATAGAGGGAGACTATTCCAAAGGGACAGTATCAAGGTGAATCTAATGAAATGAGGGGATAGACAACAGGCAGTGTTGGGAGCAACATAAGAGTCTTTGATAGGGAGTATGGAATACGGACAGCAAGACAAGTATCTTATAAGATTCTAGATCAGTTCCCACCTGGACAATTCCCACCACACTATGGAGGACAATCCCCACCCATAAGCAACAAAAATAAAAATACAAAAAGCACTAGGGCAATTCATCTCCTTACCCTTCCCTTTCCAGAGCATTGTGGGGGGGGGGGGGGAGTGCAAAGCCCCCCCCCCAATCTCTTTCCCCTTCCAGACATGCAGTTCATTTGGGGGGGGGCAATGCCCCCCCACCCCTAACTGCACCCTGCCTACAAGTAAACTAAAAAAAATGATTTTAAATGCTCCTAAATAAGTAAATAAATAAATAGATAGATAGAAACTCTGAATGTTGCTCATAACAAGTGCTAGGTGTCCCTATAATAATCAGGCCCTCAAAATGACACACTGTTATTATACTTCCTCTTTGTACATCCGTATGCTGGCGCTGCACAAATGATCCTCACGGCGCCACAACCTTGAGACCTTCCCGCTTTCTCAATGCAACACAGCCCCTTCCAGATGGACGATTCTTCCTGTCACCATCCAAAAAAAAGCAGCGCCTCACACAGCACAATGACGCAACGTGACGCACCATCATGGCTCATGGGGAAAAAAAGTTGCGACAGCATAATGAAAAGAAAAGTAGGTTAAAAAAAAAAGGATATTGTGGGTGGGAAGTGTCCCGGTGGGAATAGCCCTAGGTGGGAACTGTCCAGGGGGGAATTGGTGGGTGGGAACTTGCTGGATACCCCAATAAGGTATTTAATAAGACACTGGGAGCCAGTGTTCAGCCTTGAATAGAGGAGTTATGGGTCATATTTCTTATGACAGTGAAAAAATTTAATATCAGTGTTTTGTATGAGTTGAAGTCAGTGTATTTGGGTGTTTGGAAGACCAAGAAGTAAGGAATTACAGCAGTCAAGCTTAGCAGAGACTAAGCCAAGCATCAGAGTATGAGCAGATGAAACAGCCAATAAAGAACATATAGACCATATTTGTGTAAAGAAGCAAAAAGAGACAGTATCAGAAATGTGTGATTGAAACGTTAAGGTATCATTGAGGGTGACTCCAAAGATTTTAATCAAAACCTTGAAAGGAAGACATACATCCATGAGTGCATAATTTGGAAGCTATGATTGATGATTTTGGTGATTTCTTTTAAATCATGTTTAAACGGGATGTAAATCGTAACATCATCTGCGTATATGTATGGGTTAAGGCCTTGATTGGCTAACGATTTGGCCAGTGGTATCATCATTAGGTTGAAAAGGGTTGGCGAGAGTGGAGATCCTTGGGGAACACCACATTCGGGTTTCCATGAAGCTGACATAATCGAATTAGATATCACTTGATAAGTTTTTGTAGTAAGGAAGCCTTTGAACCAGTTTAGAACGTTACCTCCATGAACATTCAAAGTCACACAGTTACAATCGAACAATTAGCATACCCATCCTTATGCAGTGAATTGTTACCCACTGACTCCCCAAACCCTCCCTCCCCTGCCCACCCCCCTCCCATAACCAAATAAGGCATGTCACATAACCTTCTAGTGGCATGCCCATAACAGTCTCACACCCTCTGAGCTATTCAGCATTATTGATGACCCTTATTGGCCATTCTGGGATTTAAAGCATTCTTCAGATACATCCTCCGCAGTCATACTGGCCAAATAAACTAAACACAATTAGTGAGAATCCAGAATCCAGGTCTTTAAATGATGCAAGGACAGCTTATTCTCAGAGAGCTACCTCTGGAGCCGACCTCTGCCCTGTGACACTCTATGCCATCTAGGTCGATCCTGTGCCTTGTGATAATCCTGTGAGGCAGGAGCTTGCGAAGTTCCGTCTCCCTTATAGGAGAGGAACTCTTACGCCTCGTCAGATGAGCAACTGTGCTGTAACTTTCCATCCTTATTAAAAAAAAAAAAAGTGTGCAAATGGGTGCTGCCACTTGTATCCCGTCTCCTCATCCTGCAACTGCTGGGTTAGTGGCTACAATTCACTCTGGCGTTTAAGTGTCGTGGCGGACAAAGCTTGATAAATGTCCACTTTATAACTGTCCCACACAAAGGGGTTAGAGCCCTCGCACCTTAGTTAATACAGCCTCTTTAACTTTGTACTCTGTAAAACAGACCACAGTATCCTTAGAGACCTTTGGTCTCCAGCTACCCAGTGCATGATGTGCTCTTTCTATACCAACTGTTAACGGTTCCCGTGGTGTGGAGGGCTCCAACAGCATGGCTGCGGCAATGTGCTGCACTACATTTTCACAGTCTACATACTCAGTCATAGTAACATAGTAACATAGTAGATGACGGCAGAAAAAGACCTGCATGGTCCATCCAGTCTGCCCAAGACAAACTCATATGTGTATACCTTACCTTGAATTTGTACCTGTCCTTTTCAGGGCACAGACCATATAAGTCTGCCCAGCAGTATTTCCCGCCTCCCAACCACCAGTCCCGCCTCCCATCAGCGGCTCTGGTACAGACCGTATAAGTCTGCCCTCCCCTATCCTCGCCTCCCAACCACCACCCCCTCTCCCATCAGCGGCTCTGGTACAGACCGTATAAGTCTGCCCTCCCCTATCCTCGCCTCCCAACCACCACCCCCTCTTCCCCCCAACTGCTCCGCCACCCAATTTCAGCTAAGCTTCTGAGGATCCATTCCTTCTGCACAGGATTCCTCTATGCATGTCCCACGCATGTTTGAACTCCGTTACCGTTTTCATCTCCACCACCTCCCGCGGGAGGGCATTCCAAGCGTCCACCACCCTCTCCGTGAAGAAATACTTCCTGACATCTTTCCTGAGTCTGCCCCCCTTCAATCTCATTTCATGTCCTCTCGTTCTACCGCCTTCCCATCTCCGGAAAAGATTCGTTTGCGGATTAATACCTTTCAAATATTTGAACGTCTGTATCATATCACCCCTGTTCCTCCTTTCCTCCAGGGTGTACATGTTCAGGTCAGCAAGCCTCTCTTCATACGTCTTGGAACGTAAATCCCATACCATCCTCGTAGCTTTTCTTTGCACCGCTTCCATTTTTTTAACATCCTTCGCAAGATACGGCCTCCAAAACTGAACACAATACTCCAGGTGGGGCCTCACCAACGTCTCATACAGGGGCATTAAAACCTCCTTTCTTCTGCTGGTCACTCCTCTCTCTATACAGCCTAGCAATCTTCTAGCTACTGCCACCGCCTTGTCGCACTGTTTCGTCGCCTTCAGGTCCTCAGATACTATCACCCCAAGATCCCTCTCCCCGTCCGTGCCTACCAGATTCTCCCCGCCTAACACATACGTCTCCCTTGGATTTCTACTCCCTAAGTGCATCACTTTGCATTTCTTCGCATTGAATTTTAATTGCCAAACATTAGACCATTCTTCTAGCTTCTTCAGATCTTTTTTCATGTTTTCCACACCCTCCGGGGTGTCCACTCTGTTGGAAATCTTGGTGTCATCCGCAAAAAGGCAAACTTTACCTTGTAACCCTTCGGCAATGTCACTCACAAATATATTGAACAGAATCGGCCCCAGCACCGATCCCTGAGGCACTCCACTACTCACCTTTCCTTCCTCCGAGCGAACTCCATTCACCACCACCCTCTGGCGTCTGTCCGTCAACCAGTTCCTAATCCAGTTCACCACTTTGGGTCCTATCTTCAGGCCGTCTAGTTTATTTAAGAGCCTCCTGTGGGGAACCGTGTCGAAAGCCTTGCTGAAATCTAAGTAGATGACGTCCATAGCACGTCCTTGATTTAATTTGCAGGACTATGTCAGCTCCAGAAGTCCCCATATCCGTAAATTAGATCAGTGACTCCGATTCTCTAGATCCTCAACTTTATCCAGAAAGTATTTTGGTATCTCGCTTATGATCAAGGAGTTGTTTCTCAATGCCTGTGATCACCTCTGCTTGCTCCTCGAGGTCCGCCTCCATGTTTAATAGGCGCTTGCCTAATTCGGTGATCTCACCACGCAGGTCTGCGCCCAAAGCCGTTAGCTCTAATCAGACCGCTTTAAGGTCTTTTTTTTTATTTCTTGAAGCCATGTGCACATCATTGCCTTAGAGTACTCTGCAGCTGGCTGGGGCTAGGGGAATAGCTGGAGGATGCGTCTGCCACGACTATCACAAGTTCCTCCACATTGCCTCTACCCGCATCCTCATGTGCCAGGCCCAAGGCTGCCGCACACTGCTGAAAGACATAGTCCTGCAAATTCACCGCATGGCGACGGGAGGCGGACATCGTAATCCCGCAAAGATAGGCACCACTAATCCAGCGCCCTGCTCCAGGGATGGCTGTAAAGGACACTGATATTTCTCTCTCTGATGGGCGAGAGCTCCTCGTTTAAGTGGCCATCAAGGATAGTGATGTCACTTCCTCCTCAGCGTTAAAATGTTTTAATGTTACATCATTAGCTGAGGCAGAAGAAAACATTTTATACTTGTCATTCATGAAGCAAGTTATTACCATAAGGTGTCCTAAGTCTTTAAAAGAAAAGAAGGACCTGGTTTATGGTAGGGATGGAAGAATTTTATTTGGTCCAGTTTAAATTCAGGCTTAGACCTATGAATATTTGACGTAAATTTACTCAACTATTTCAAATCTAAGTGAAGTTTTCTAAAAAATTTTGATTAGCTTGGATTGGTGCAAATTTCTGGAACAATTTGGTAAATTGTTTACCTTGGGACAAGTCCTGCAGGTACTTTTTACCCATGGAATTTGTGTCAATTTTCAAAAGCATGTACTGTCCCTTTGAAAACTGCTGCAGGGACAGAGTATGTATGTTCATTTGCACCTGAATTTTGTGCATATGGATTTTCTTTACTAGAAAAGTGTATGTGAAAATTTGAAAATGCAATGTAAAACACTTTTTCCTATCTAAGCTAAACATGCCCCCAGGAATCCCTCCACAATGTGGCTAAATGAGTAAAATCCTTTTTACTCACATAATCAATTAGATAACTGCACTCCACTTACCCTCTGGCTCAGTGAAATCAGGGTCTACTTTGGCGTCAAGCAGCTCTTCATAACCTCGGTATTTTTCAGGGATCATCTCCTCTTTTGATTGCTTTTTCAATTTCTTGCTCTTTTTTCTTTGAGGTTTACATGGTACGTCTGGTAAATCACCAACCTTTTCAATAAATCGATAAAGAGATATAAAACACTATTCAGCATAAAATACAGGAAATTCAGATACTGTTGAACTGCATTTCATGGATGTAGTGTACCTACTATTTAGCAGAGGTGTTGCAAGGTATTTAAAAGATTCAGGGCTTGGGCCATAAACCCTCTGCCACCCCCCCAACTCCCCAAGATTATAATAATTACACAACTTAACCATGATGCACCTCTGCCCCTCTCCCCACCCCCCCAAAGAAAAGAAAACAATCAGGTAAAACATATAACTGGACATCACACTTAGGGCTTCTTTTAAGAAGCAGCGCTACCGATTCTTGGTGCGGCCAATGAGAGGAAGCCCATTCAATTCCTATGGGCTTCATGTCATTTGCCGAGCGGAAATCACTAGCTTAGCTTTGTAAAAAGAAGACCTTAAGTTTTAAACTGTTCAAATTCTGGTGTTACCTCAGTAACAGAAACATAAAATCCATCTGTTCTTAAGTATATTCTGAAGCAATACAAAATTCTGCAAAAGTGCACGTAGAACCTATGATGCAAACCTGATATACCAAAAACGTTAAACAGCAACAATCCTATAAAAGAAAGAATAGCAATAATACACCAGGCCCCATAACACCAACGTACTTCTCACTGGATAAATAAAACAAGCCATAGTGCTCTTGAATCATTAATCAATAATAAAATATGAAGTCAAGAAATCCAACAATTTATCACTCTTGGCAGAACAGCTATGAAGAACGTAGACATCATCAAGAACAGAGATGGCACATGGTGCTTCCTGCCCTCAGCCTGAAATTTCAGAGATCACAATCTGAGTGGGAGATCCTTGGACATAAAGGTATGCATTTATATCAACCCACTGTGTGCCAGCTCACCTGCTAAAGCTCTAGTGATCGCAGGTTTCAAAAGTTGGAGATAGAGCTGGAGAAAACATCCATAGTCTGTTATTGAGATGGACATGGGGGAAGCCACTTCTTGCCCCGGGATTGGTAGCATAGAATGTTGCTACTCTTTGAGATTCTGCATGGAATGTTGCTACTCGTTGGGATTCCGGAATCTTATTATTGTTTGAGATTCTGGAATGTTGCTACTCTTTGGGTTTTAACCAGGTACTTGTGACCTGGATTGGTCACTGTTGGAAGCAGAATATTGGGCTAGATGGACCATTGGTCTGATCTACTATGGCTATTTCTTATGTTCTTATGGCTCTAGGTTAACCAGTGCCCTCTGCAAAATGGAAATTGGCACTGCCTTTGGTGGTGGCAGCTTTGGCAAAACACCTCCTCTGGGGGCGCTGAAGCATAGTCTCTAGAACTCCTGGCTCTCTTGAGGGCTGAGTCCACCACCATGGAATTGTGGGGTAACTGAGACCTCATCAGTCCAGGTTCACCGTGGATCCGATACTGGGATTTCAGCTTTCCTCGGGACCACAGGGCCAGACAGAGGGGCCGACCAGTTTCGCATAAGGACTTCCTTCAGTACCTTATGCAGAGGAACTGTCATGGCCTCTTTAAGTGGAAAAGAATAATCCCGGACCTCGAGCATCTCAGTCCTGGGCTCATCCTCAACCTCCACAGGGAAGGGAATAGCCGTAGCCATTTCCCAGACAAAAGAGGAAAAAGACAGACTCTCCGGTGGAGATAGTCTCCTCTCTGGCGGAGGGGAAGGATCAGGTGAATCCCAAAGGACTCATCAGAAGAAAAGTACCTGGGATCCTCATCTGACTCCCACGAACACTCCTGCTCAGTGTCGGATAAAACCTGTGTTAAGGTACTTCGACACTGAACCTGCCTCGACGCCGAGGAATGATGTCCTCTATGGCGATGTCAAGAGGCCGACGCCCGGTCCAACTGTGGCAAAGCTCCCTCCTCCGACGTCAGAGAGTCGACCTGGGTGGCAGCTGACGCCGATGCAGCAGGCGGCACCAAGATCGGGGACCTCGCCGCAGGAGAAGGGCCGGACACCGCTGCAGCAGACGGCACTGAAAGGGGCAAGCACCCCTGACACTGAAGCTGTCGTAGCAGTCCCTCCAGAAGTTCTGGAAACAAGGCCCAGATGCGCTCGTCAAGAGCCGCCATCGGAGAAGGCTGCGGGGTCAGTGGAACAGGCGGTGTCAGAATCCTTGGAGGCTCGGGAGCAGGTACCGGGCTGCTAGGAGACCGATGCATCGGCACCTCCTGTATCGAGGGGGAGCGATCCTCTTGGCGCTGATGCTTCTCGGGTGCCGACTCTCTCAATGCCCTGGAGCTCCCGGTACCATGTGTTGAAGGAGAATGATGACGGTGCTTCTTCACCTTTGCTCAACACCCGTCATCGAGACTCCTCAGTACCGATGAGGATATGGAATCCTCACATCTCCTCGGGGCTGGGTCCGACGAAGGTCGGTACCGGGGGGCCTGCATAACAGGAGGCCTTGAGGCAGGTGGAGACCCACTCGACGCTTCACTGCTCCCAGCGCGAGTTGGTCTTTCAGCAGCCATCACCTCTCTTCTCAACATCGATGCTTCTTTCAATGTCGACGCCGCCGACCTCGGTACCAATGTCAATGTCGAAGGACCGGACCGAGCCCTAAAAAGTTTTCTCGTTGGGCTTCTCGAGACGCTTGGGTCCATTTCTTCATACGAAGGCACAGACTACAAGAGGCTGGGCTATGGTCGGGCCCCAAGGCACTCGATACACCAGGCGTGGGTATCGGTACCTGAGATGGTCCAGTTGCACCGAGTACAACGTTTGAAGCCGCTGGGTGTCTTCGATGACATGGAAGGGAAAATTGCTTCGGCGAAATCAAACAACGCGATTGTGCCAAAAAAGAGAAGGGCACAAAAAGGGAGAAAGGCCAGCCGCGTCGAAAAGAAAGTAAACTTAAAATAGAGAAAAAAATACTAAAAGTAACTACGGGAATATATGTTTTGGGGTTTTTTTTTAAGAAAATGACTAAAATAATAAAAGAAATAGACGTCAGACTCTGTTCCTGGGCCAAGAACAAGGAGAGCAGAAAAAAATCTTGTCACCTCGTCGCGGACAAAAAAGAACTGAGGAGGCACGCTCACGTGACGGGCGGTAAGTCGTGCGCGCTGAACGCGCACCAGAAGACTCTGGCAAAACTTTTTAATTTTGCTGGTGAAAATTTGCCGTTTCCTGGGCCGATGCGGACGTCGACCCACACGTGAGAACAAGCAGCCTGCTTGTCCTCAGAGAAGTGTACTTTCGCACAGATCTACCATTTCTCCACTGTTTCAGCAACTTACATCTGTTAGAACACTTTTCCACGCCTAAAGTTCAGCGCCATATATAGAATTCCCCCGGATGTGTGTTAAGTGCGAGTCTCACACATGCTCTGACCAGACTCCACCTATGTGTATGCCTACCTGTACAATACACGCTAAGACATATGTGTATTTACAGAATAGTGCTTAGGTAGATTTTCGGCATTTATGGGAGTAAGAGTGCAATTAACGCATATATGCTTGCATTCGAAGCATTTACATATGTAATCAGCACATAACCATTACATCTTTTTTTTAATGAATTACCCCTTTTATGTTGTTGCCATACATATAAGAACATAACAATAGCCATACTGGGTCAGACCAATGGTCCATCTAGCCCAGTATCCTGCTTCCAATAGTGGCCAATCCAGGTCGCAAGTACCTGACAGAAACTTAAATAGAAGCAACATTACTGATCTCAGGGATAAGAAGTGACTTCCCCCATGTCCATCTCAATAAGAGACTATGGACTTTTCCTCCAGAAACTTGTCCAACCCCTTTTTTAAACCCAGACACGCTAACCACTGTTACCACATCCTCTGGTAATGAGTTCCACAGCTTAAATATTCATTGAGTGAAAAAAATATTTCCTCCTATTTGTTTTAAAATTTTTCCATGTAACTTCATTGAGTGTCCCCTAGTCTTTGTACATAGAGTCAGGAAATGTATCCGCTCTCCCGATTCCGAGTTCAGTGATTGGCTGTTAGATCATACTGCTTACCTTATTTTCTCCTAAAATATCATCATGCACAAGAACACAGAAGCATACACACACCTGGGTCATGAAGACGGATTCCACGTTGCCTTCCTCTGCAACAGGATCTAGTAGGAAGTCTTGGGTCTTTTTGTCACGGGCCTTGTGATGGCTGTTAGACACCTGTATATTCTCAGAAGTTTCCTCTCGCTGTTGCTTCCAAACTGATATGACTGGTGAAAAGTGGCCAGCTAATAACTGTGATTCTTTGCCAAAACCTATGAGTTTGGATCTGCCAGAAAGAAAATCCTGGTAGCAATGCTGAGGAGCTTCTAACATCAGAGGCCGCTTTGGTACCTTTGGAATATATGTTTCCACCTACAATAGAATTAAAGAAAGGAACTCAAACGAAACACATGGAAAATTACTGTTACCAGGAACATTTGAAGAACCGTTCTCATGTCAGCAAATCAAATACTAAGCAGGCTAACTGGGTCTATGGAGAGATCTGCACATGTATTAAAAAGGAATATTTCTGGCTATGTTTCCTTAAGGCAGAAGTATTCACTCCCTATCCACAAGGGCCATAAATGGATCAGGCTTTCAGGACATTCCTACTGAATATGCATGAGAGATTTACATGCAATGGAGGAAGTATGCATGCAAATCCACCTCATACATATTCATTAGAGCAGGGGTTCTCAACTTAGTCCTCGGGACACATCCAGCCAGTCAGGTTTTCAGGATATCCAAAATGAATGAGATAAATTTGCATGCACTACCTCCATTGTATACAACTCCATCTCATGCATATTCATAGTGGGTATCCTGAAAACCTGATTGGCTAGATGTGTATTGAGGACTGGGGTGAGAACCCCTGCTTTGGGCGCCTAGATGTAACGTGCTGAGCACAAATTCTATAACAGCATCTGGGCACCAAGAGTCTGTTGTAGAATACGAGTGTAAATCGGCGTCTATGTGACTTAAGCCATGTCAATAGGAAATGTAAATGCGTTACCCAGAAATTATGAGGGTGCTGGCCAACAGGGTCGGCCAGGGGCAAGATGTGTCCCCCGCCCCCCAACCGATTACTGCCTGGTTAGCGCCACACACCAAAAATTTAGTGGACGCGCATAAAAATGAAATTACCGCCAGGGCCACACGGTAGCTGGGTGGTAGTTGAAAATTGACGTGCGTAGGCGCCTACGCGGCTTAGTGAAAGGGGCCCTTAATATCTCCACTATCTGGATTGTGGAATCTGAATATTCCATGTCGGCCACCATCCAGAAACCGCCACTGAATACCTGAATTGATTTCAGCCAAAGCAGCCACTGCTTTAAAAAAAACCACCAACTGTCAAGGCTAAATATCAGACAGGCTATTTTTAGTCGATTAAAAAAATACAGATCACAGCAGGACTTATCCAAAATGCCATGCTGTGAGCTCACTTACGGTGGTATCATTTGTTAGAGGAGCTGTGTACAAGGTTGCCCAAGACCAGAGAGCGGGGATGACCAACACAAGGAAAGTCACGGGTCAAAAGGAGTTTAGTCAGCCGCAAGAAGCAGATAAGAAAGCACTATTTAATGAAGGACTTGACATAGGCCCTGTTAGATCCTTCAGATAATTACTTAGCCGCTTCTTGTGGCTAACTACACCCCTTGCTGACCTACTCAGGTTAACTTATATCAAATCAACAATAGGGAGATAGTTATATATGGCGTTATCAAACAACTCTATTTATTTAGTCTTAACATTTGTGAAGATTAAATGCCTATTAAGAGGAAAAAGCCTCTAGAAGCCTCCAGTGAATACTATTTGTTTTTGTATTTCACTATGGAGAGCTGGACTTCATCATCGGCTTACAAAAAACCTCTTTTAAGCATCATAGTTAAATGTCATTATTTCTTATAACATGGAACTAGCACTAGTGTTTTAATTAGCTACTTAGCTTCGGGCAGAGTCAAAATTTGACTGGTCGAACCCCGACCTACGATGGCCGTCGTTTCGAGAGACCTGCTTCAGGGTACGGTAGTTCGTTGCATCTCTGCTCGGAAGCGCTAGAACTGTGCTACAAAAACAAATAGTATTCACTGGAGGCTTCTAGAGGCTTTTTCCTCTTAATAGGCATTTAATCTTCACAAATGTTAAGACTAAATAAATAGAGTTGTTTGATAACGCCATATATAATTATCTCCCTATTGTTGATTTGATATAAGTTAAACTCAATTGATTTTGGGAGATAACTTCTTTCTATGATTTAGTTTAAGACCTACTCAGGTTGCCAACTGGCTCCATTTTTTTCCTGTAGAGTTGGATACAGTTCTGGTTTTATGTCACTGCATGCAGAAGTTTCCAGTTCTTAGTCCCTACTCCATCCCCCCCCCCAAAAAAAGAAAGACTGCAAGTTCGCACATATAGGGCCTGATCCTATATAAGACGCAGCGACTTGCGCACGTTATATTGTGCACGAGACCAATGTACGTGTGCTACTCAATTGAGTAATGAGCCAATTATCAACATTAATTGTCAATAATTAGAATTTACACATGCTTCTTTTTTAGGCATATGTGCGCGTAAATTCCAACGCGCATAGCTGAAAAGGGGATGTGGCTATGGGAGGAGTCGTCAATCACATTTACGTGTGTTATAGAATTCAGGGGAACATTTAGGGGTGAGCATTTACACCAGATTTTCAGTGACATAAATGGCTGCGTCTAAATGTCCGTGCATTCCCCCAGCCTATGCGCTATTCTATAAACCGCATCTTACTGTAGAATCGCGCTACGTGTGTTATTCTGACGTGGCTACATTTTAGACGCAATATACAGAATCTGGCCTACAGTGGAATAAAACTAGGACTGAATCAACCCATCTTGAACAAATGGAGTCACTTGGTAATGGTAGTAAGGTGTGTAGCTGAAGCTTTAAAGAACTGCTACTGAGCTGCGCCCACATCTGGTTATCACTGATACGATGGAAATGAAACAAAAATGATTATTCATTAGTGAAAAGGATCATTTTTGGTTATCTTGAAATTGTACAAGATGGATAAAATGTTTCATACTTGATCCTGAAGGAGAAATTTTGAATGTGTTTTCAAAATTGACTACACAGGGCACGTTCCCGTACGCTTTCCTCTCCAAGTTAGACTTTAATGGACCGGTTTCCCATATTGGGCCTTTGAGATATATTGTGGGATCCCTGAAGATCATCTGGCTAAGCGAACAGTACTGGATCCTACTAAAGAGACACCAGACCACTGGAAGTAACTTCAAGAGGCTCTTGCAAGTCTTTGTGTTAGGACTGGGACAAACTAGAGAGAAAACCTGAGGTCTCTTTGATGGCTTCTCAACGAGAAATTGAAAGATGTGTTGTTGCTGTTAGATTATAACAGGGGATAAGAAGATGGGCTTTGTAGGAAAGTTTAAAACTAACACTATTGCTCATACCTTTCTGTGAGCCTTGACAGGAATGGCAATATGTAATCTCTCCTTCTCCAAACTTTTTCTCCGTATTAATTTAATCCTCAGTTGATCCTGTAGAAAGCTGGTCAGCAATGGAGGATCACCTACAAATGTAAAATATCTTCAACAATGTGCTTTTTAATACTGCATCAGATCACAAAGACCCACAGAGCTGCCAAACTAGAGACTGAATCCTTAAGTACCACTATCAAATAACCACTATCTACAATGACTCAGAAATATCTCCTACCAACCTTTGTACCCTCCATGCTCTTCCCATCTTCTCCTTAATCGCTCCACCGCCTTACCTATCCCTATCCTTTTTCTCATACCTCTTCTATTCCCACTTACTCCTTGTTCATTTGTCCTATCACATACCCCCTTTGTTGATTCGTTTACTATAGATTGTATTCTCTTGTTACTATGTAAGCCGCATTAAGCCTGCGATGAGCGGGAAAGCACGGGGTACAAATGTAATAAATAAATACTACTACTACTACTCAACATTTCTAAAGCGCTACCAGACTTACGCAGCGCTGTATAGTCAAACACGAAAAGAGACAGTCCCTGCTCAAAAGGGCTTACAATCTAAAGGACATAACAGAGACAATCAAATTAGGACAGCATAGTACATTTGATTACACAATAAATACTACTTCATTGTATCAAACCAAATCAATTAAATGGGGGGGGGGGTAATTTCATAATTGGGCTACCATCCCCAGCTTCATGTCAGCAAATCAAATACTAAGCAGGCTAACTGGATCTATGTTGAGATCTGCACATGTATTAAAAAGGAATATTTCTGGCTGTGTTTCCTTAAGGCAGCAGTATTCACTCCCTATCCATGAGGACCACAAATGGGTCAGGCTTTCAGGATATCCTAATGAATACGAGTCAATAAAATTAGCAAGCCCGACACAGGCCGTGTTTCGCCCCACTGGGCTGCATCAGGGGCTAATAAATATCTGTCTGTTGAACTTGCAATTTGACAGATGGCACTTCACGAAAACAAATCTTTCAGAAGCTGTGAACCGACATATGCCACCATAAAAATGTAAATTAAAAAAAAAGGTAAATTTTTTTATGGTGGCATATGTCGGTTCACAGCTTCTGAAAGATTTGTTTTCGTGAAGTGCCATCTGTCAAATTGCGAGTTCAACAGATAGATACTCAAGTGGAGACTATATGATCATACAGATTAGCCCCTGATGCAGCCCAGTGGGGCGAAACACGGCCTGTGTCGGGCTTGCTAATTTTATTGACTTGTATCCATTAAATATTGTTTTCCACGTATATATCTGCTTCGTTTGGTTTCCATCTTGGAGTTTGCAGATCGATTACCCTGCTGTTTTCTTGGACTATCCTAATGAATATGGAAAACAAAAAAAGCAGATCGTGTAGAAATGAAATGCAATTTATTTAAACAATACAACAATATTTATATGAGTACAAACAGCCCGACACAGGCCGTGTTTCGCCCAACTGGGCTGCTTCAGGGGCTATAAAAGATATTTAAAAAATAAAATTGGTGAGTAATCTGCTGTAATATTACATATCTAGGTAACATACATAAAAATTATATACACATACATGTATATGCACATACAACAAATATATCATGTATATACATACATAAATTTAAAATAATATGTATCTCATAAAACATGCCCTATATAAAACACTTATCGCTTGGGCAATACATATATAGAGAACATCCTTTGTTGCCAAATATAAGGCAACATTTTGCCTTATATTTGGCAACAAAGGATTTTCTGTATAGGTGGGTGTCTTAGCCTATGTTAATTCATTCTCATGTATACATAGGATATAGCTGTTCCTTTTCTTTTGATTTCTGTTTTATCAATATTTAATATAATTTTAGATGATGCTCTCTATATATGTATTGCCCAAGCGATAAGTGTTATATATAGGGCATGTTTTATGAGATACATATTATTTTAAATTTATGTATGTATATACATGATATATTTGTTGTATGTGCATATACATGTATGTGTATATAATTTTTATGTATGTTACCTAGATATGTAATATTACAGCAGATTACTCACCAATTTTATTTTTTAAATATCTTTTATAGCCCCTGAAGCAGCCCAGTTGGGCGAAACACGGCCTGTGTCGGGCTGTTTGTACTCATATAAATATTGTTGTATTGTTTAAATAAATTGCATTTCATTTCTACACGATCTGCTTTTTTTGTTTTCCATCTTGGAGTTTGCAGACCGTCTGCCTTCGTGCTTTCTTGGACCCTATCCTAATGAATATGCATGAGAGATTTGCATACAATGGAGGGTGGTATGCATGCAAATCCACCTCATGCATCTTCATTAGGGCAGGTGTTCTCAACCCAGTCCTTGGGTCACATCCAGCCAGTCAGGTTTTCAGGATATTCAAAATGAATGTGAATGAGATAAATTTGCATGTATTATCTCTCCATGGTACGCAACTCCAGCTCATGCATATTCATTGTGTGCATCCTGAAAACCTGATTGGCTGGATGGGTACTGAGGACTGGGTTGAGAACCCCTGCATTAGGGTCATCCTGAAAACCTGACCAGTTGGACTTTGAGGACTGGGGATGAAGACCCCTGCCTTAAGGCCTATTTAACTCGCTGTACACATTGCTTCGGGTGAATTTCTTCAAAAACGTTTTGCTGTCCTAACCTTATTTACTTTACTTTACACTGGACTTGTATCCCGTTAATACCGAGATAGTTCGAAGCGGGTCACAGAAAAGTATGAGTGAACCATATATTCAGATAATACAAATCGGACATTTCTTATCTGGATACTTATCCAGTTAGTGGACTGAATATCACTTTTAATCAGAAAACATCTAGCTCTGCCTTCCCTCTGCTTCAGATAGTGCTGAGGAGTCTGCGATTCAGAGATACTATCAGGAGGGGGGCAATTGTATAATTGGGTGCCAAAATTAGACACCTAGATGCAACGGCCTGAGCGCAAATTCTCTAATGGCATCTGGGTGCCAAGAGTCTGTTAGAATATGAGTGTAACTCGACATCTATGTGCCTTATGCCATGTCACTTAAGAGCCACGCCTATGTATACACCCCCTTGCATGTATGCACTATGTATCTGTTGCCTACGTACCCCGTCCCTTCAGTGTGGACGCCAGAGTAAGGCTTGGAATGCACTGAAAGCACCAGAATGAGGTTTAGAATACACAAAGAGAGGCTACTAGAGCACTAGAATGAGGCTTGAAGTTCCCTGAGAGAGGCTATTGGAGCACCAGAATGAGGCTTGAAATACACAGAGAGGCAGCCAGAGGACTCACAGTTGGAAGATCTCACTGTTGCACTCCCTGTTAAAAATTCCTGGCTGTGCTACTGCACTAAGCCCCTCGCCAGCCCTAATTCTTCTATCCCCCTGCCCCCAAGTCAACCTGTAGCCCTCTTCTCCCATGCCTAACCACCATGTCTAGGATTACCATATGTCTCCAGATGAGCCAGTCTGAGTTTTAGTCCATTGAAATCTGCACTGCACATAATATTCTACATGGTGTCTCACCAGAGACTTACACATCAACATCAACATCTCCTTTTTCCTGCTGGCCATTCCTTTACTCTCCCGTACCTCAGTTCTAAACCCAGCTTTTATTGACCCTCTGTCAGAGTCTCTGCCTCCATTCCAGTTCCTGGTTCTATCACTGTCTCCGTGTGTGATCTAGAGATCAACCAAAACTGCTTTTTAAAATTTTGGCCAAAACCTAAATTGCCACCAAATCTGTTTGAAATCTTTTGGCCGAAACCAAAACTGCAGCCAAAACCCATCACAGTATCCAAGCCAGAATATAATCATTTAAATAATGAAAGACCATATTTTACCTCCAAGCAAAATAGCCTCCACACACATGGACCGCAGCTAATGAAAACTAAAACAAAAAGCCATGGTGCTTTTACAGTGGCTGACTTTCCATCACACTTGGAGTAACAGCTGACATCGTAACTCCAAAGAGAGGCTAATTCCTAAGGAGCTTATCTCAAATTTACAGACTTAAATTCCTGCTAAAATATTTTTATCAAAAGCATGTATTTGGAGCACTTTATTTACCTTATAAACTACTGTGCAAGATCATAATTTCATTATTTGCAATTGCAGTACAAAAAAAAAAAAAAAAGAATACAAAGAATACCCCCTCTTCTTCCAGGATTACCTTACAATCCCTGTGGTCTACAGATATAGTCAGGGTAGGAGTGATGCCCCAGTCGTGGCAGCCATTTTGACAGCAGAGCCAGAATGGGCAGGAGTAACTGGGGATCGCTCCTGCCCCAATTATACCCCTCGACCACCAGATAAGACCAAGGAGGACCTAAGAGTGAAGTAGGAGGCACTCAAAGAGGGGGGGGGGGGGGCTGGGAGGAGGAGGGATAGAGGGAGGAAGACCCACCGAAAACACATGGTTATTTCATCCAAAACTAAAAACGTGGCCGAAAAGGTGGGTTGTGTCCATCTACCAGCAGGTGGAGATAGAGAGCAAACTTTTGCCTCCCTATATGTGGTCATGTGCTGCCGGAAACTCCTCAGTATGTCGATATCAAAGCTCTATCCGCAGGACTCAGCACTTAGAGAATTACACCCACGAAGGGACACTCTGCCCAGCTCACCACCGCCGAAACGGGGGAGGGGAATTAACCCAGCTCATCCCCACACAAGTGGGGGAGGGGAATCCGTCCAGCTCATCCCCGCGGAGCGGGGGAGGGACACCACACCCGCCGATGCGGGGGGATCTGGCTTATCCTGCAACCGCAACCGCGGGAGGAGCTGACTGACCCTAACACCGCCGAAGCGGGAGGGGTACAAAGCTGCCCTACAGCCGCACGAAGCGGGAGGGAGTGCCGGCAGAATTTATGTCTCAATCCAGCCCCGTAAAACGGAGGGGAGAGGAATGCAGCAGCTCACTGTAACACAAACTCGTCTCAACTCTTGAAGAATCCAAGTGAAAGAAGAACTTGAACACGAAGTCCTCCTGAAGTAACTGAAGGCTAAACTTGAACCTAAAATTCAACCAGAATATAAACAGTACAGATATCTGGGAGGGGCTATGGATTGATCAGCTATGATTAATGGAAAGAAAATTATCAGGTATGATTATACATAATTTTACCTTCCATATCATCAAGCTGATCAATCCATAGACTGGTGGGATGTACCGAAGCAGTACTCACCCAGGGCGGGACATAGAAATCCCTGACCTCAACACTGAAGCTCCAAACCGGGCCTCCGCCCGTGCAGCCACAGTCAAACGGTAATGCTTGGAGAATGTATGAGCCGA
Organism: Microcaecilia unicolor; assembly: GCF_901765095.1. Lineage (NCBI taxonomy): Eukaryota > Metazoa > Chordata > Amphibia > Gymnophiona > Siphonopidae > Microcaecilia > Microcaecilia unicolor. The sequence continues at coordinate 19,051,451 of NC_044034.1, forward strand.
AGCCCACGTTGCCGCCTTGCATATCTCTTCCAAGGAGACGGATCCGGCCTCTGCCATCGAGGCCGCCTGAGCCATCGTGGAATGAGCCTTCAGCTGGATAGGCGGCACCTTCCCCGCGGCCATATAAGCCGCTGCAATGGCTTCCTTGACCCACCTTGCCACTGTAGGCTTAGCAGCCTGCAGACCCTTACGAGGACCTGCAAACAGGACAAACAGATGATCCGATTTCCGGAAATCATTGGTCACTTCCAAGTATCTGATGATGACTCGTCTCACATCCAGATATTCAAGAGCGGAGTACTCCTCTGGGTAGTCCTCCCTACGAAAGGAAGGGAGACAGAGCTGCTGATTCACATAGAAGCGAGAACCAAACTTGGGCAGGAAGGCAGGCACTGTGCGAATAGTCACTCCTGCCTCAGTGAACTGCAGAAAAGGCTCTCGACATGAGAGCGCCTGGAGCTCGGAAACTCTTCTGGCTGAAGTGATAGCCACCAAAAAGACTGCTTTCAACGTCAGGTCTTTCAGAGATGCCCTCGACAAGGGTTCCAAAGGCGGCTTCTGCAATGCTCTTAGCACCAGGTTGAGATTCCACGCAGGCACCACTGAGTGCAGAGGAGGGCGCAGGTGATTAACTCCCTTGAGAAAGCGCACCACATCTGGCTGCGAAGCCAGGGAAGCACCCTTCAGGCGGCCCCTGAAGCAAGCCAGAGCCGCTACCTGGACTTTAAGGGAACTGAGCGACAGGCCTTTCTCCAGACCTTCTTGCAGGAACGCCAACACTGAAGAAATTGGAGCAGTGAAGGGAGAAAGTGAGCCTGCTTCACACCATGCTGCAAAGATACGCCAAACCCTGACGTAAGCAGTAGAAGTAGAGCGCTTCCTCGCTCTCAGCATAGTGGCGATGACCTTGTCCGAGAAGCCCTTCTTCCTCAGACGCTGCCGCTCAATAGCCAGGCCGTAAGACCAAAGGGAGAGGGATCCTCCATCACCACGGGACCCTGATGTAACAGGCCCTGCTCCACTGACAGCCGCAGAGGATCGTCGACTGAGAGCCTGAACAAGTCCGCATACCAGGGACGTCTGGGCCAATCCGGACCCACCAGGATTACCCTGCCGGGATGCTTTGCCACCCGGTCTAGCACCCTGCCCAACATGGGCCAGGGCGGGAACACATAGAGGAGCTCTTGTGTCGGCCACTGTTGGAGAAGAGCATCTACTCCCAGGGATCGAGGGTCCCGTCCTCTGCTGAAAAAGCGCGGCACTTGGCCATTGGCCGATGACGCCATCAGATCTAGGCTCGGCTGGCCCCAGCGCTTCGTGATGTCCAAGAACGCCTGAGCAGATAGTTGCCACTCTCCGGGCTCCAAGGTATGGCGACTGAGAAAGTCCGCCTTGACATTCATGACTCCGGCAATGTGGGCCGCTGAAAGCTGCTCCAGGTTCGCTTCCGCCCACTGGCAAAGACTCATAGCCTCCTGGCTAGAGGGGCGCTCTTGGTACCTCCCTGGCGGTTGATATAGGCCACAGCCGTGGCATTGTCCGACAGGACCCGTACAGGCTTCAACACCAGTACCGGGATGAACTCCAATAACACCAACCGAATGGCTCTGAGTTCCAGGAGGTTGATAGACCACTTGCCTCTGCAGGAGACTAGAGCCCCTGCGCTGTCCTTCCCAAGCAGTGGGCTCCCCAGCCCATCAAAGAGGCGTCTGTCGTGACGACAATCCACTCCGGGGTCACCAGAGGCAATCCTGCAGACAACTCGTCTGTCTGCGTCCACCAGCTCAGCGCCTTGCGCACTGCTGGGTCCACGGGAAGGCGCACAGCATAATCCTCCGACATCGGAGTCCAGCGCAGCAGCAGAGATAGCTGTAGTGGTCTCATATGAGCCCTGGCCCAGGGCACTACTTCCATCGTGGCCGTCATAGAGCCCAACAGCTGCACATAGTCCCAAGCCCAAAAGGAGAGGCTACTAGGAACTAGTCCACCTGAGCCTGAAGCTTGACAATCCGATTGTCTGGCAGGAACACTCTGCCCACTTGGGTGTCGAATCGAACTCCCAGATACACCAGGGACTGAGTCGGGCGCAGCTGGCTCTTCTTCCAGTTGATGATCCATCCCAGGGAGCTCAAAAGAGCAACTACCCGGTCCATAGCTTTGCCGCACTCTGCATAAGAGGGGGCTCGGATCAACCAGTCGTCCAGATAAGGATGGACTTGTACTCCTTCCTTTAGCAGGAAGGCCGCTATGACCCCCATTACTTTGGAAAAGGTCCGCGGAGCAGTAGCCAACCCGAAAGGGAGGGCTCTGAACTGGAAGTGTCGTCTCAGGACTGTAAAACGCAGAAAGCGTTGGAGAGGAGGCCAGATGGGAATATGCAGGTACGCTTCCTTGATGTCCAAGGAAGCCAAGAACTCTCCTGCCTTCACTGCCGCTATAACAGAGCGGAGAGTCTCCATGCGAAAGTGCCTCACTTTCCAGGCCCGATTGACCCCTTGAGGTCGAGGATAGGCCGGACAGAACCTCCTTTCTTTGGAACCACAAAGTAAATGGAGTAACGTCCCTTGCCAATCTGATTTTTTGGCACCGGAACGACCGCACCCAGGCGGATCAGGTTGTCCAAGGTCTGCTGCACTACCACAGCTTGACCGGAGACTTGCAGGGAGAGAGTACAAACCCGTCTCTTAAGGGTTGGCAGAACTCTAGCTTGTAGCCGTCTCTGATGACTTCCAGCACCCACGCGTCTGAAGTTATAGTGGTCCACTCGCCCAGAAACGAGGACAGCCGTCCTCCAATCTGCACTGGGGCGTGGACCAAGGCCCCGTCATTGGGTACGAGACCCTGGGGGAGGACCGGAGGGAGCACCTCCGGGACGGCGGTCTCTGCGAAAGGAATGCTGCTTGGGGGAGAAATTCCTCTTGAAGGAAGAGGGGGCAGAGGAACCCGACTTGCCCGGGCGGTACCGATGGGCTTCCTGCAACCGTCCTCTGGAGGTATCGGGACGAGTACTAACCCGAGCCCTGACCTCTGGTAATTTCTTGCCCTTAGACGTGCCGAGATCGGTCACGATTTTGTCCAGCTCGACCCCAAAGAGCAGCTTGCCTTTAAAAGGCAATCTAGCCAGGCGGGATTTAGAGGCGTGGTCAGCAGACCAATGTTTCAGCCAAAGCCACCGCCGCGCAGAGACTGTCTGAGCCATGCCTTTAGCTGAGGCTCTCCAGACATCATACAGCAAGTCTGCCAAATAGGCTAAGCCCGATTCCAGGGCCGGCCAATCAGCCCTCAAGGAATGATCCGAGGGGGAAGCCCGCTGCACCATAGTCCGGCACGCCCTGGCCACATAGGAGCCGCAAACTGAGGCCTGCAAACTTAAAGCAGCTGCCTCAAAGGACGACCTTAAGGCCGCCTCCAATCTTCTGACTTGGGCGTCCTTTAGGGCCGTGCCACCTTCCACCGGCAACGCCGTTTTCTTAGTCACCGCAGTGATTAAAGAATCCACGGTAGGCCACAGATAGGCCTCACGTTCACTCACAGCCAAAGGATAGAGGCGGGACATAGCCCTAGCCACTTTAAGGCTCGTTTCCGGGACATCCCATTGAGCCGCAATTAAGGTGTGCATGGCATCATGCACGTGGAAGGTTCTAGGCGGGCGCTTCGTCCCCAGCATAATGGCAGAGCCAACAGGGGCTGAGGGAGAGACGTCCTCCGGAGAGGAAATCTTCAAAGTGTCCATGGCCTGTAACAACAGGTTGGGCAAATCCTCTGGGCTAAAAAGCCGCGCTGCAGAGGGGTCATCCGCTCCATCCGAGCGGGGATCTATCTCCTCCAAGGAATCCGCAAAGGATCGTTAGGAGACCTCAGACACGCTGCCCTCATCTACATCGGAGGAGACAAAAGTCCTCCAAGGCCTGGAAATCAACCCGAGGGCGTTTACCTCTGGGAACCTCAACCTCTTTATCAGAAGAGGGAGCAGGGGCAGCGTTTTGCATGAGGAAAGCCTGATGCAGCAGCAAAACAAACTCGGGGGAGAAACCCCCCAGACTGTGCACTTCCGCAGCCTGGGCAACAGCCCTAGACGCACTCTCAACCGGCGCTCGCAATAGCGGGGGAGAGACATGCTGCGCATCCAAAATGGCGTCCGGCGCGAAACTCCGTGAAGGAGCCGCGCGGGAAGAACGGTGCTTAACTTTAGCCGCTTTTGTGCCGTCGCCCAAATTAAGGGCGTTCATGGCATTAATGTCTCCAACCTCAAGGGCGGCCCCGAAGAAGCCGTCCGAGCCGCGTGGCCGGCCAAGATGGCGGAGGCGAGGAGCGGGGGATGGGCGTTTATGGCGGGAAAAAAACGCCACGCCGGAGGAACGACCGGGACATTCATCGGTCACTAAACTATCACCCATCAAGGGCGAATCAGGTTGTAAAACCCCCGCATCCCCTCTATTAGCGCTCCAGCGATCCGGGGAGCGACCCTTTGCGCCCTCGCCCTCCGACGCCATTGCCACGAGGAGAAGAATCGGGGAACCCCCTGCCCGCTATAAAAAGGTAAAATTACCTGCTTGCCGCTCCGAGCTGTAACGAACTGGTGTCCCAGTGAGTAGCTGCAATGAACGTTTAAAGAAACGTCGAATTAAACGCCTTTAAAGACGTTTAAAATTTTTTTTTTTTTTTTTAAACGGAGCCAGCGGGAGGGGGGAGAAAAGGAGGGACCTGGCACCACCAGGTTTGCACTTGCTCAAAAGAGCCCTCAACCCCAGGCCTCAACAAAACCTAAGGATTAGGCTTGGAGGCCTAGCCAGAGCTGCTGCTGTGTGTGACCACCACCTGCTGAGATAGAGAACATACTGAGGAGTTTCCGGCAGCACATGACCACATATAGGGAGGCAAAAGTTTGCTCTCTATCTCCACCTGCTGGTAGATGGACACAACCCACCAGTCTATGGATTGATCAGCTTGATGATATGGAATTAAAATAACTTTTGGCCAAAACCATAACTGGGCACAAAAAGGATTTTGGGCCAGTTTCGATGCCATTATGGAAACCGAAACCGAAATTTGGTCAGCCTCTAGTGTGATCCTGAGCAGATCACCTTATTACCCATGCCTCTTAGTTCAAATCTTTGGCTCTACCACTGATCACAGAAGTCCTTTCTTTAGATACTGCTCCAAAAACAGCTATTAAAATCAGTAAAGCTAATATACTGTACCACTTTTGAGGGTCACCAGGGGATTACCATGGATTACTAATTCAGACAACACTGGAAAAATAGCCACAGCTATCAGACTCTCCTCATTTGTGACCTGTAAAAAAAAAAAACGCATAAAAGATGTCTTAAGAACATAAGAATAGCCATACTGGGTCAGACCAATGGTTCATCTAGCCCAGTGTGCTGTTTCTAACAGTGGCCAATCCAGGTCATAAGTACCTGGCAAAAACCCCATAACGTGAGGCCACTCACACTCATACAAGCTGTACATATGCAAGTTTACCTGCTTATTGGGCAGACAGCTGTGAATACAGTACTTTCTTATTCTTTAATATGGGACAATGGCTTACTGGAATGAAGGTAAGGGGAAAGGGAAATGGATACCGCCTTTCTGAGGTTTTTTGCAACTACATTCAAAGCAGTTTACATATATTCAGGTACTTATTTTGTACCTGGGGCAATGGAGGGTTAAGTGACTTGCCCAGAGTCACAAGGAGCTGCAGTGGGAATCGAACTCAGTTCCCCAAGATCAAAGTCCACTGCACTGACCACTAGGCTACTCCTCCACTAGCAACATTCCATGTAGAAGCCTGCCCTAGCACATCACCAATGTGACCGCGAAGGCTTCTGTGGAATAGCAACATTCCATGTAGAATCTCAAATAGGGAAAGGGAAATGGGACTTGATATACCACCTTTCTGAGGTTTTTGCAACTACGTTCAAAGCAGTTTACATATATTCAGGTACTTATTTTGTAGCAGGGGCAATGGAGGGTTAAGTCCACTGCACTAACCACTAGGCTACTCCTCCACTCCAGAGAGAAAGAGAAAACTGGGAAACCTTCATGGAGAAACTGGGGATGAAAGATACAGAATGGGAAAACAACAACACAAATGTAGACTCAGAGACGGAAGAGATACAAAGAGTTGAGGAGGAGCAAGGATGCAGTGGCGTACCAAGGGGAGGGGGCGGTGGGGGCGGTCCGCCCCGGGTGCACGCCGCTGGGAGGGTGCCGCACGCACCTATCCTTCGTTCGTTCTATGCTCCCTCTGCCCCGGAACGGGTTATTTCCTTTTCCAGAGCAGAGGGAGCATGGAATGAACGAAGGACAGGCACGCGCGACACCCCCCCCCCCCCCCCAAGCGGCGTGCACCCGGGGGGGGGGGTTCTTTCGCGGGGGGGTGTCCTTTCGCTGGGGGGGGGGGGGGTCGCGCTGCATCCGGGGGGGGGGGCGTTGCACCCGGGGGGCGGGCCGCATCGGCAATCCGCCCCGGGTGTCAGCCCCCCTAGGAACGCCACTGCAAGGATGAACACCAGAACAGAGAAGTAGAAGAAGAGGCAGGGAGAAAGACAGTGAAACAACACGGAGAACAGAGTGGTGGAAGAAGAAGCAGCACAAAATCTGAGGAAAGAGAAACAGAGAAAAAAAGCAAAAGACATCATATATAGGGGTCACTAAAAGTTAAGCACCAGAAAACTGGGCGCTAAGCTAGTATTCTATAATGGCAGAGTTATGCACCAAATAAGCATTAAGTCCGCAGTTATGTGCCAAACTCTTATATAAGTGGTGGCGCCTATATGCGGCAGTTGAGCACGTCAATACAACTTTTCTACAAAGTAGGCACAAAAACATAAAGTAACACAGTAAATTCCAAAATAGTTGGAATGCCCCCCCCCCTCTCACATTAACACCCCCATGTGAGAGAAAAGTTAGGTGAACTGTTGGGTGTCATTTATTTAAGTTGGGAGATAATGAGTATAACCGAACTGTCCTCTCGTTTCCTCCTGAAAGTATCGGTCTACAACCTTTACAAAATACTGACAAACCTTGTTATCAGCCAAGCTGAGGAAGCGCAGTTTTGGAAAAGGGGGTTCCGTCGCTGGATTTAACTGCATCAAGGAAACTCTCGAGTCAGTTATGAGTTTAAGAAATGAAAAGTGTTTATCCACACAGGGTTGTTTCTGAAAGAACACAAAGAAAAACTAATGGATCACACAGCAACCAAACCAGGACAGGAGGTGCAACGGGATGTCCTGACATCTGATTTAAGAGCAAATGTAGACTCATAATATGGAAACACTGACTCTAGGACAATGAATAAAGGGCGGAACTGGGATAGTTAGAAGGTAGGATTACAAAGCTTCCACAAGGAAAACACAAGGACCATATCATAAGCATAACGGCAGGTATCATTACAATTAGGAACAATGAGCAAGTGTTTCTGAGCACCAAGAAGGGAAGATTTAGGCCAGACACTGCAGGGAAAATTAATAGCTAGAGCCTAAGAAACACATTAATCTTACCTATACACCGCACAAATTCCAACTGGAGGATCTAGGCGGGACTCTTCGCTGGCAAACCTGGCCAAAATCAGGACTTTTTGGGGGGAACTTTATAGATGGAGCCCAAAGTTAGGCACTGGGGAAGATCCATGCCAAGTGCCAGTTCTATAAAGGTCACGTAGTGCTGAGCAACCTTTATAGAATAGAGTTTAGTGTGGATTCCTGCGCCCAACTTTGGGTGCAAGGACTTATATCTGCTGAAACCTGGGGTAAACGATGAAGAACAGCTGGACACGTACATGAGCCTATTCACTGTGCCTAAACTTTTGGAATGCCCCGACTCGCCCATACCCCTCTCTCCGGGCCACATCCCATTCTGAGCTGCAGGTGAGACAATTTAGGCGCACAGTGTTAAGGAATATCGGGTAGGCAGATCTGCGTACAAGTCCTAATTAGGCGCCTAGATTCTGCTATGCACCTACTGCCCACCCAAAGGTGCCCAGAGGTAGAATTGCTCGTTTGCCTCCGAGGCTTCAGCTTACAATGGTGCTCACACATATAAAACTTATGTGTAAGCGTACCACCCCCAGAAAATCCTAACCACATCCCCTCCACTATATACTATGGCGCTCATTTTCAAAGCAGATGGACATCTCAAAATGCCTTTAAAAACAGCTATCTGCCCAAATATCCAAATTGCGAGTTTGGAACAGCAGAATTTGGACGTTCTATACTGCAGTGTGTCCAAATAGCAAGGAGGCATGTTATGAGCGTGTTTCGGACAGACCCAAAATTAGGACATTCATCACTGATAATCATCCAAGTCTAAAAAGAAGGACATTTTTATTTACACCTGTTTCAATCATGTCCAGGGCACATAAAAGATTCTCTGATTGAGTAACTGATCTTCAGAGCAGTGGCGTAGCTACGTGAGGCCATGGGGGCCTGGGCCCCCGTAGGTTTGGCCCTGGACCCCCTGCCCACAACCCTCTCGACCTCCCCTCCCGCCAACCCGCCGTCGCCTACGTGCAGCACGTCAGACTCAGAAACAGAACAAAGTCTTGTGCCGGAAGAAGAGGACCTCGGCTGGCGGGAGTTGGGGTCCCCCGCCAGCAAAGGTAGGCGACGGCGGCGGCGGGTTGGTGGCGGGAGGGGGGTCGAGAGGGTCATCGGCGGGGGGGGGGTCAAAGTTGTTGGTGGTGGTGGTGGCGGTGGGGGGATCGGCGGCGCCGGGGGGGGGGCTAAAATGTGCCCCCTCACCTTGGGCTCTGGACCCCCATCCCGCCGAAGTCTGGCTACACCACTGCTTCAGAGGTGAATTCTTAGAGGCAAAGCATTGCATTGATGATTCCTCTGAGAAACAGATCACCCATAATCATTATAAGGTCTGTAAGTTCAGTGAAAATTTGCAAAAAAAAAGTTTTAGATTTTAAATTTTCTGGATTATGAATCCTTAATTCTCAAAACAGCTTTCATCATTAAATATTCAATATCAAATATTTTCCCTGAATGTGTATTTCTAAAGATTTTTGCTGAAGATACGCGATTGAATATTTGATGCTGAATATTTAGGGCCCTATTTACTAAGGTACGTTAGCATTTTTGGCATGTGCTAAAAATTAGCGCGTGCTGTGTAGACACCCATAGGGATATTATGGACATCTACATGGTTAGTGTGCACTAAAAACGCTAACACGCCTCTAGCGCACCTTAATTAACAAGGCCCTTAATGATGAAAGTTCTTTTGAGAATTAAGGATTTATAATCTGAAAATTTTAAATCTAATTTTTTTTTTGCAAAATTTCATTAAAGTTACTAACCTGGAGCCATGTAGGTGCTGGGAATATTCAGTGTCGATGCCCACATAGCTAAGCGATCAAATGAGACAGACCACATTAAAAAAAAACAGACCTAATTTTGATCACTTAGCTATGTGGGTGTTGGCACTGAATATGTTATTTTTTTAGACCCCTGAGGAAGGCTTTTTTAAAAGCCGAAACATGGACCGTGTAGGGTCTGAATAAAATTTGTGTTTTGGAGCATCTTATCCTGGTATTCTTTCTTTCTTTCTTTCTTTATTTATCATTTGACTGCTTAAATATTTTAAATTTAAATGCTTTACTTTTTGTCTATTAGATTGTAAGCTCTTTGAGCAGGGACTGTCTTTCTTCTGTGTTTGTACAGCGCTGCGTACACTTTGTAGCGCTCTAGAAATGTTAAATAGTAGTAGTAGTAGTAATTTTACTTAATTACATTCACATTTATCACATTGTATTTCCAATACATAGTTGATAGTTTTTTGGGTTCAAAGATGCATATATTTCCTGACACATCAAGGGAATCGCAGACTGGGAGGTGTGAAGTCTTGGCTTTCAAGCCAGGAATCATTGCCCTAGGTGGGACCTTCCTAGCGTGATTCCCTTGTAAGTGTTTTATTTCCTTATTACTTATTTGTTTGAGCCTAAGAAATTATAAGTTTGTGGAAACAGATGAAGAATCCTCTGCAGCAACTTCCTTCAGTTACCACTGTACCGGCTGCAATAACCGATTAACCTTCCTCCCTCAGAAAATGTGAAGTGTAAGATTAACCATTTTGAGTTTTTCATATTTTCTTTAAGATTGTTTTCCTGATCTTGGATCTTCCAATTGTGGACAATTATGTAAATATATATTGTTGAGAGAAAATTGTTTTCCTTTTTATATTAATTTCTGTATTTCCTTACATTTATGTGATAAATGTGAATGTAATTAAGTAAAATTATCCTGGTATTCTGTTTGATCTCTTGGAGTTGTTCTTTTTTCCACCCCTTTTCGTGTCGTTGGACTTTTGTGGAAATTGTGAACCCCATTTTGTTTTGCGGGCACTGAATATTGGCCAGCACCCACACAGCTGACAGTGGTGGCCTGAATCTCATTGCCTCTCCTTCCCAATCAGAATCAGCCTGCCTCTTCCGCCCCTCAATCTGCACCAGCACCCCTTCCCACCCCCAACCCTAGCAGGCCCCAATGAATATGCATGAGATAAATCTGCATACCCATCTTATGCACACCAATTGTGGGTATCCTGAAAACATGGCTGGCTAGGTGTGTCATGAGGAATGGGTTCAGAACTACTGCCTTACACTGTTGTTGTTTACTGGTACATATAGACAGAATTAATGCTCTATGGCTGGCAGTTGGGATATATTTCTTACACTGTAGATGGGAAAAAAATACAACTGTATGGGTCAGTTGGTCTTTTTCTTCCAGTCACATGCTAGACATTCCTACAGCTTCATCCCAGTTAAGAAGCAGATTTATAATCAATATTACTCGGGAAGAGAGCCTGAAGTAAGCTACTCTCAGATAATATCTTTGCAAAAAGGAACGTAAGTAACTATACAGGACAAGGTCTTACCAGAAATGGATTATCCAGAACTGGATCAGGAGGAAAGGTAAAATCAACTACAGTACAAAAGAAAAATGTCTGGTTATAATACCCATACAAGACTTTTGAGAATATACATATACCTTATTGTGAATGCTAATCAAAAAAAGGTCCATCAGAAAAATGTACAAGAAACTTAGTCAACGACCGACTATGATTCCCTATTGCCCAGTATGAACTCTTCAATCATCACAAGCTCACCTAATATAATAATTTGCTCCTCCAACATTCCAATGTGGCTCACTGGGATCGTAACCATCGCCTGACATCACTTGGAACGTTGGAGGAGCAACTGTGCAGAATCAGGCTTTTCAAGTCATTTAATAAGCACCAAACTCATCTTACTCTTTCTTTGATCTGTGTGGTGGTGGCTCTGAAAAGAGCCTTTGGGTTTATAACAGAATCAAGCAAGACGCACAGCTTCACGATCCCCCCCCCCCCCTCCCTTCTTCCAGTTCCAGGCACCCTCCCTCCGATTTTTAAAACTCATCTTCACTTACCACGTCGGGGTTACAGCGGCCGGCAACAGAGGAACACAGCGTGCAGCCTCGGCCCTTCTCTCTCTGTCAGCTCTGGTCCCGCCCTCATTTCCTGTTTCCGCGACCAGAGCTGAGAGAGAGAGAAGGGCCCAGGCTGCACGCTGTGTACCGCTGCAGGCGCCCGCCGTAACCCCGACGTGGTAAGTGAAGATGAGTTTTAATGATCGGAGGGAGGGTGCGTGGAACTGGGAGGGAGGGAGGAAGGGAGGGAGGGACGACGACCCTGGAACTGGGAGGGAGGGAGGGACCCTGGAAATGGGAGGGAGGGAGGGAGGGACCCCCTGAAAATGGGAGGGGGGGGACACTGGAACTCGGAGGGGGGGGCTTGAAACTGGGAGGGAGGGGGGCCTGGAACTCAGAGGGAGGTGGAGGGGGGAGGTGTGATGATAGAGGGGCCAGATGCTGCACATGGATGCATGGAGGGGTCAGGGCACAGAGGACGTTGCCTGCATATGGATGAATGCAGGGGAGAGAGCATAATTGGTGCACACAGGACACACACTACACTTACACAGACAGACACACACATTCGGTCTCTCTCTCTCTCACACACTCTCTCTCTCTCTCTCACACACTCTTTCTCTCTCACACATACTCTCTCCTAACAGTTCCCTTTAAAACACAATTGCCATTAGAGGACAACCTTGCTAGCGCCCGTTTCATTTCGTTCAGAAATGGGCCTGTTTTACTAGTCTCTTAATATTTCCCCACAAATTAAACTCGTATCACTCTGCGTTTTGCTGCCTTCCTCCTCAGCTCTGGAATGCACTCCCAATTTATTTAAGGCAAGAAAGCTCCTATAAGAAGTTCAAAGCAGGTGTTAAAAACTTGGCTATTTCAGATAACCTACAGTACTTGACGCCTGGTACCAGGCTCAGAGACTCCTCTTTCATCTTTTCTAAGGTCTTTTTGAATGGAGTCATGTGGGTGGAGGGAGGCTGGAGAATTGGGGAGTGGATCTACACGAGGGGAGAGAGAGAGAATCAGGCTTTCTTGGGGGAGGGGGGGTTAAGTGACAGGGGCGGGGCAGGGTGTGACAGGGGGTGGGGCATGTGTCCTCTGTTTTTCTTCATGCAAATACAGCAACCCTAGGTTGGGAGGAGTTAGAAGTTAATAAAACTAGTTGCATGTGAAAGCACATGGTCTTCTGGCTGTCTAAAAATCCCCTGCCAACAGATCTGGAAGAGAGAGGGGAGTCCTGTTGAAAGGAGTGTAACCCTTGGCTGACAAGGAGGGGGCCAGTGGCGTAGGAAGGGGGAGCAGAGGGGCGGTCCGCCCCGGGTGCACGCCGCTGGGGGGTGTCAGCGCCAGGTTACTTCCTGTTCCGTGGCAGAGAGAGCAGGAAACCAGCGAGGTGCCGACACCCCCCAGCGGCGTGCACTCGGCGGATTCGCTCTCCCACCCACCCCTCACCGCCTTCCAGGTATGTTCTTCTCGGGGGGGGGGGGGGGTTGCGCTCCGGAGGGGGGAGGGTGCGCCGCGCTGCACCCGGGGGGGAGTGCACAGTGGCGACCCACCCCGGGTGTCAGCTGCCCTCGCAACGCCACTGGAGGGGGCTACCCAAAAAGTGTCCCACGAGTGTTTCGGGTGGGCAGAGAAGGATCCCAGCCTGGGAGCAGAGGGATTGATGCCAAGGAGAGCTTAGTCCCAGGTCCAGGGGAGGATCTAGAGAGGGATCACCGCTGGACAAGGGTCAGAGAGTGAGCCCACTAGAGATAGACTGATTGAGAGAGGAGAAAATAGCCTTTGGGATTTAACACTGCCTCCCAGGATAGACATGGGCTGGAGAACCTGTATAAATGTAAATAGCCCTGGGAAGAAGCTTGCCCTGTAAATATCCCTGAGGACAGTGGTAAAGGTGTTCCCCACAGAATGACAGAAGTTTGAGATTAAGTTATATGAGAGTTGTATAGTTGACTGTGGTGATGATAAAATCAAGTTGCCATCTGCTGGTTGCAGAAGTTCAATAAATGTTGAGTTGTTATTAAGCCTTCCGAGTGCCATGCGGTTCCAAGACTTTAGAGCTGAGTGGAACCCTGAATGGTAAAGTGTCTCCCAAACCCCCGGCTTGCTATTTACCGACTCCCAGCTCAACTGCAAATGGACTGGACTTGAGGTGTGTGGTAAGAATGGCCCACATGTGAGCGAAGACTGTGAGCTCTGAAGAAGTGAGAGAGTGAAGTTTCTTTTGTGGCCTGGGTCCACAGCTAGAACCGGGCGAGACCCAGGTTACACTTAGAAAGATAAAAACTCACAATTCCAATTGTAACCTGATTCCAAATACAGGAAGTAGACACACACACGCTCATAGAAACAGATTAAATATGAGAGCATTCCCCATGTTAAAACAACAAAACATGCTAACCTTTCTTGCCAGGACATTCCTTTTTAGGCGGCTCCATGTCATCGATTCCATCCTCCTGAGACATCGTATCTCCATCAGGAACATCTTCATCAGACGGCTGCTGTTCTGTTGCTAGATCCTCTCCCGAACAATTGGGAAAATATTGGAATTCATCCTCATTTGGGTTTATGTTATATGAAACTGGTCTGTAGGAGGAGAAGACACTCTGCTGCTCAGATGCCTGTTCCTCTACCGAACAATCAGGAGAATACTGGAATCCATCCTCATTCGGGCTTACATTATCTGAAACCAGTTTGTAGGAGGAGGAGAAGGCACTCTGCTGATCCGTTGTCAGTTCCCCTTCTGAAAAATCAGGAGCATGGTGTAATTCATCCCCAATTGGGTTTATGCTATTTGAAATCGGTCTGTGGAAGGGGGAGGAGGCTCTCTTCAGGTACGGGACCTCAGAAAGCCCATTTTGATCCAGATATAGCTGCCTCAAACTACAATATAAGAAACGGCAGAAAAACAGAGCAAACTGATTGCATATTTTCTTTTCTTATCTGTAGTGCTAAACTTTTCCTAGAGGAGGTAATTCTGAAAAGGTCGCTGAAATTTAGGTGTTAAATTGCTGTGGGTTAAGCGCAAATTCTATGTCAACAATTATGCATGTAATTGCTGTTATAGAACGTAGTAAGTGATGGCAGATAAAGACCTGAATGGTCCATCCAGTCTGTCTAACACTAGTGTAAGTTCACACTTGCATGCCAACATTTAGGTATGCCTGCTTACATCACGTCAATGGTTGATGTAAATGACTGCAACTTGTGCCCGTAACTGACAGTATTCTCCCCATGCCCCTCCCACACTAACACCTCCACTGCAGTTATATGCTCTAGCTTTGGCATGCATGAACAGCAGTTCTAAATAAGGTGCATATCTGATGCGCATAAATGCAGGATAAAGAGTAAAGGGTCATGGATTTGATATACTGCCTCTCTGTGGTGCAACCACATTGTCCTTGGTAGTAGCACAGTGAGCAACTGAAAAGGTGCACCTGTGGGAGGAGCATGGGTGGGTTGTGGGAGGGTCACCCATCAACACATGCATCTTCTACAATTCTATAAAAATATAAAACAAAAAAGTGAGGAGAACAAATGAGGATACCCAAAAATGCTTTATTATATGAAAACGACCCGACACGGCCGTGTTTCAGCCCAAAGGCCTGCCTCAGGGGTCTTGAACAACCTCAAAACATATAGTGTAAAGCATACACGATTGTAAATGTGCTGCAACAAAAGCTTCCTTGGGTCTCCTCTCTTCCAAGAAAATAAAACAATATAAACATCAATGCCAAAAGCAATGGCTGTTATGCTCCACTCCTAAAAACCGTGTGTACAATTGCCCTCGCGGAAAGGAGGAAATTACGTCAGAAGAAGGCGGGACACAGAGGGAAGGAAAAGCTAGAGACGACGAGCCTGCCTGCTGTTTTCACTGATGCGGCGGCCTCCGCTGCGACTGAGGTAAAATAAAAGATTAAAACCTTTCAGGGCAGCAGAAAAGAAAGGAGGGCTATCAGAGAGCTGAGGGCGGGCAGGTGGGAACCTAGAGCTGTCTGTAAGTGAGCGCCCGGGCAGCGGTAAGCATGGCTTGTGGCGCCCTCCAAGGGTCGGTGCCCCCCTGCCATGCTTACCACACTTACTGGGTTCGCCGGCCCTGGTAAACAAGGCCCAAAGAGTATATACACACATATTGCACCTTTTCTCAGACTAAGTGTAAATTTGTGTGAGAACATCTGTACACTGTTCAGGCTGGTTCTGCCTTTACAAAATGGGTCTACACAGTAACATAGTAACATAGTAGGTGATGGCAGAGAAAGACCTGCACGGTCCATCCGGTCTGCCCAACAAGATCAATGTGCTACTTTATGTGTATGCCTGACCTTGATTTGTGTCTGCCATTTCAGGGCACAGACCGTAGAATTCTGCCCAGCACTAGCCCCACCTCCCACCACCTGCGCTGCCACCCAATCTTGGCTAAGCTTCTGAGGATCCATTCCTTCTGAACAGAATTCCTTTATGTTTATCCCAAGCATTTTTGAATTCCGTTACCGTTTTCATCTCCACCACCTCCCGCGGGAGGGCATTCCAAGCATCCACCACCCTCTCTGTGAAAAAATACTTCCTGACATTTTTCTTGAGTCTGCCCCCCTTCAATCTCATTTCATGTCCTCTAATTCTACCGCCTTCCCATCTATACGAAAAAGGTTCGTTTGCGGATTAATACCTTGCAAATATTTGAACATCTGTATCATATCACCCCTGTTTCTCCTTTCCTCCAGGGTATACATGTTCAGGTCAGCAAGTCTCTCCTCATACGTCTTGTAACGCAAATCCCATACCGTTCTTGTAGCTTTTCTTTGCACCGCTTCAATTCTTTTTACATCCTTAGCAAGATACGGCCTCCAAAACTGAACACAATACTCCAGGTGGGGCCTCACCAACGACTTATACAGGGGCATTAAAACCTATTTTCTTCTGCTGGTCACACCTCTCTCTATATACAGCCTAGCAACCTTCTAGCTACGGCCACTGCCTTGTCACACTGTTTCATCGCCTTCAGATCCTCAGATATTATCACCCCAAGATCCCTCTCCCCATCTGTACATATCAGATTCTCACCGCCTAACACATTCGTCTCCCGTGGATTTCTACTCCCTAAGTGCATCACTGCATTTCTTCGCATTGAATTTTAATTGTCAAACCTTAGACCATTCTTCTAGCTTCTGCAGATCCTTTTTCATGTTTTCCACTCCCTCCGGGGTGTCCACTCTGTTACAAATCTTAGTATCATCCGCAAAAAGGCAAACTTTACCTTCTAACTCTTCGGCAATGTCACTCACAAATATATTGAACAGAACAAGACATTAATGAAATCTCCAACGAGATCAACCAAAGTCTACACATCATGAACACCTGGGCAGATGCATTCCGATTGAAACTGAACGCAGATAAAACTCAATGCCTCATACTTACCTCCCAATACAGCACGAATAAATTTACTGCCATTAACACACCCAAACTAAATCTACCAATCTCAGAAACTTTGAAAATCCTTGGAGTCACTATAGACCGCCATCTCACACTTGAGACTCATGCGAACACTACCAAAAAGATGTTCTACTCCATGTGGAAACTGAAAAGAATAAGACCATTCTTTCCGAGATCTGTCTTCCGCAGCCTAGTGCAATCACTCGTACTCAGTCATCTGGACTACTGCAACTCACTATACGCAGGCTGCAAAGAACAAATACTGAGGAAACTTCAAACAGCCCAGAATACAGCAGCCAGACTCATCTTCGGAAAACCAAAATACGAAAGTGCAAAACCCTTACGTGAGAAACTACACTGGCTCCCACTCAAGGAACGCATCACCTTTAAAGTATGCACATTAGTTCACAAAATCAATCATGGTGAAGCCCCCACATACATGTCTGACTTAATAGACCTGCCACCTAGAAACGCTAAAAGATCATCCCGAACTTTCCTCAATCTCCACTTCCCCAATTGCAAAGGCATAAAATACAAAGTATTGCATGCATCAACCTTCTCTTATATGAGCACGCAATTCTGGAATACACTACCACGCAACCTGAAAACAATCCACGAATTAACCGACTTCCGCAGACTATTGAAGATTCATCTCTTTGAGAAGATTTACTGCAAAGACCAAAACACATGAATACATACACGCTAATAGAAAAGCACCAATACACTCTCTTCTGAATTCTCTTCCCCTTACTTTCACTACACTTAAAACTCCACCCACAGATAAAATTGTTATATCCTAATGTTCTCCTGCTATTGTTCTATCGCCCTATCATTTCCCCATTGCTACATTCCATTGTTCTATTCCCAGATGATACTTGACTTTGACTTTGTCTTCCCATAACTCTCCACAACGTACCCCATAATCGTACTGTGACCAATTGTATTTCAATTATTCACAATGTATTGTAAGCCACACTGAGCCCGCAAATAGGTGGGAAAATGTGGGATACAAATGCAATAAATAATAATAATAATCGGCCCCAGCACCGATCCCTGAGGCACTCCACTACACACCTGTCCCTCATCCGAGCGAATTCCATTAACCACCACCCTCTGGTGTCTGTCCATCAACCAGTTCCTAATCCAGTTCACCACGTCGGGTCCTATCTTCAGCCTACCAAGTTTATTTAAGAGCCTCCTGTGGGGAACCGTGTCAAAAGCTTTGCTGAAATCTAAGTAGATTACGTCTATAGCACGTCCCTGATTCAATTCTCCGGTCACCCAGTCAAAGAATTCAATGAGATTCGTTTGGCATGATTTCCCTTTAGTAAAACCATGTTGTCTCGGATCTTGCAACTTATTGGCTTCCAGGAAATTCACTATCCTTTCCTTCAGGTGTCTTTCTGGACTTCTTGCATAGGCACCTTATTATACAATTATCCCCTAAAGGGGTGGTACACATAAGCCTCAAAAAATGTCTCCACTAGTACTTGCATCAGCTCTAAGTCACGCATGTCGACTAAGGCTTGTTTAGACCTGAGATTTGGAGGTTTGACTGAGGCAAGCGATCATGCTTACCTTTCTGCTGTTAAAACCACTAGAAAAATTTGAGTTGTGAAGCTTAACTCCTTCACTGGCTCCCCTTGCACATGCATTTCATAAAATCCAATACTAACTCATGGAAGTGATGCATGTGATGAGGGTCTTTATTTTAATGTGTTTTAATAAAATGTCTGTTTCTATTATCAGAGCAGACACAAAGAGGAGACAGTCTACTGCAGAACAGGGGCATAGCTAGGTGGGGCCACGGGGGCATGGGCCCCCACAGATTTAGCCCTGACCCCTCTACGTTCGACCCCCCCTCCCGATGCTGTCGACCCTCCCCCGCTGCCACCAGGTACCTTTGCTGGGGGGGGTCCCCAACCCCCGTCAGCCGAAGTCTTCTTCAGTGCCAGTCTCCGGCGCGTTCGCTGATCTGTTTCTGTGAGTCCTGACTCCTGGACGTCAGGAGTCAGGAGTGACAGAAACAGATCAGCGAATGCGCCGGAGACCGGCACTGAAGAAGACTTCGGCTGACGAGGGTTGGGGACCCCCGCCAGCAAAGGTACCTGGCGGTGATGAGGGAGGGTTGGCGGCGGGAGGGGTGTCGAAAGTGGTGGGGGAGGGCCGGCAGCGGTGGTTGAAAGTGGTGGGGGGGGGTCGGCAGCAGGATACATTGTGCCCCGCCCACCTCGGGCTCTGGACCCCCCCCCCTCCTACCAAGGTCTGGCTACGCCCCTGCTGCAGAAGCAGAACAGACAATCAAACAGCAGCAGCGATTCAAGGAACAACAAACACTGCAAGAGTTTATCCAAATGTCAACTTTAACAGAAACAGGACCCAACCTGGCCAAGTTTCGGAAAAACCTTCATCAGGGGTCACACAGGTTTCTACAATACATTCACAGATTCAATGCATGTACTGTAATACCTGATCCAATTCCATACTCGATGGTTACTGACTTTTGGAATTGGATCAGAGCTTTTTTCTGTGCAGGTATTGCAGTAAATGCATTGAATCTGTGAATGTATTGTAGAAACCTGTGTGACCCCTGACGAAGGTTTTTCCGAAACTTGGGTTGGGTCCTGTTTCCATTAAAGTTGACATTTGGATAAACTCTTGCAGTGTTTGTCCTTTCTTGGATCACTGCTGCTATTTGGTTGTCCGTTTCCACTATCAGCCAGATTCTATAAATGGCATGCACATTTCTGCGTTATCCTGGGATGTGTGTACAACTAAACTGGCTAACTAGCCAATCAGCGCTAATAATTGGGTGCTAACAATCAATTATTGGCATTAATTGGCAACAATTTGGGTTTGCGTATGCATCTTGCTAAGCGCTATTCTATAAAGATCTGCGTGTAAATCTTATAACCTGCAACTCATAAGGAGGCGTTGCCATGAAAACGGCATGGGTGGGGCAGGGCATTCACTACAGATGTGTGCAGTATTACTGAACACCGGGGATGCGCACCTAACTTTCACGCCATGATATACACCGGGTTTCAGTTGGTATAAATCCCCGTGCCCAAAGTATAGGCACTGCCACTTATGTAAAGCGGGTGTGCCAAAGTGCGTCATGCCATGCATGCAACTTACATTCTATAAGTTATGCGTTGTCACTAGATAAATGCCTGTAACATACCCATGCTCCACCCATGTTAGCACCAGTGTTGTTCAAAGTATTAGATCAAAGTACTTAAGTAAAAGTAAAAAGAAATGTATATTTTAATACTTAAGTAAAAGTAAAAAGTATAGTAAAGAACACATTACAAAATTTACCTAAGGGAAAGTAAAAAAAGTTATTGCCTAATATAATACTTTTTGAGTAAAAAGTATAAGTACCACAACTGCAATGAATGCAACTATTGTTAACGTTTATATCCCAATAAATTTACTGCCCTACAATTCAATCCACTTTGCTTTTAGTAAAACTAAATCTTGAAAATGGCTGTCACTCATGCAAGTGTGTTTGTGGGTCATTAATCTTGCACAGCTGAAAAGGTGTTCAAGCAACTGCACTAGCGGGAAGTACAGTGTTCAGTCTGATAAAAAGTTCCTTCAAATCAGATCAGGCTGAAAAACTACTGATGTTTTCTGACATGGTCTAAAGGTGTCGATCAAGGGAATTTCTTTTTGAAATACATGACTTCCATATAGCAAGAATACTTTATCATCATCATTGTCATTATCATCTACATTAGAAGTAGTGCTGTATAACTCATCATTTGTATCTTCATCTTCTTCTTCGTTATCATTGACATGCTGTCCAATTACAGAGAAGGCTTTCACAAAGATTCTTTCCAATTATAGCTTAAGACGGTTTACAGTGTTTAGTCTTGGTTACTCCAAGATCTAAATAAAAAACAATCTGGATACTGTTCCAGTGTAAACAGACAAGATGCCAGGTACCAGTTTTATCTACTTACTTTATCAGGTTGGCCAGCACTACAAAGACACTGGGGTGTGTCAGCTTGTTATCATCCAACTTCAGGATTTCCAGAGATGGAAATTTCCTGTAAATTAAAATCATTCATGAAAAAGAGAATTTCTACAATGTATAAACCTCCCTCTGAAGGATGGTTCCCAGTGTTCCCACCAGTGGCGTACCAAGGGGGGGCAGTGGGGGCGGTCCGCCCCGGGTGCCCGCCGCTGGGGGGGTGCCGCGCGCCTATTGGCCGAGTCCACTCGTTCCCTCCCTGCTGCTCCCTCTGCGCGGAACAGGTTACTTCCTGTTCTGGGGCAGAGAGAGCAGCAGGGAACGAGCGGACTCGGAGCCGACAGGCGCGCGGCACCCCCCCCCCCCCCCCCCCCCCAGCAGGTAAAAATGCACCGGGGAGGTCCCGCTGCACCCGGGGGGGGGGGGCGCATTGGTGATCCGCCCCGGGTGTCAGCCAGCCTAGGAACGCCACTGGTTCCCACCATTGAAGAGGCTGACAAAAAGGATACTCTGACTCTGCTTCCCTTAAGGTTGCTATACTTCTACAAATGAGCTTGGGATACTCCAACATGAAACTGCTGAATTGGAATTTATTGAAAAGCTTAGCGCCATCACCCTAGGCCTGAATAGATGTATATTCATGGCTCGGAGCCTCCTCACTACCCCCTTTTGATGTCACTTCTTGCTTCCACAGGGGTGGGATGCAGCAGCATGGAGGCTCTGGACTTGGTGGCTGATGGGATGTGAAGACTTATGCCGCTGTCTGCCGCTCTCTACTGAAACGTGGTGGATGCATATCGAGGTATGGGGTGTTCAAACTTCTTCTACTAACCTATAAATGTACTCACTCTGCTGCTCCCCAGTATCTCTCCACACTCGTCCTTCCCTACACCCCTTCCCGTGCACTCCGCTCCATGGATAAATCCTTCTTATCTGTTCCCTTCTCCACTACTGCCAACTCCAGACTTCGCGCCTTCAGTCTCGCTGCACCCTACGCCTGGAATAAACTTCCTGAGCCCCTACATCTTGCCCCATCCTTGGCCACCTTTAAATCTAGACTGAAAGCCCACCTCTTTAACATTGCTTTTGACTCGTAACCACTTGTAACCACTTGCCTCCACCTACCCTCCTCTCCTCCTTCCTGTACACATTAATTGATTTGATTACTTTATTTTTTGTCTATTAGATTGTAAGCTCTTTGAGCAGGGACTGTCTTTCTCCTATGTTTGTGCAGCGCTGCGTACGCCTTGCAGCGCTATAGAAATGCTAAATAGTAGTAGTAGTAGTAGTACTACAGGTGTGAATGGATTTAACTACTCTGAAATCATCCTGTCTTTATTCTCTCTCAACAAGAAGAGCCAAAAAAACCCCCCACAAATCACGAATGCAAAAAACAAAAACACAATGGGAGTGACCAAAACAACAGAAGGTGATCCAGCACAAGATGCATAGATCTCTGATGATTGGATATGTGTGGCTTTGACACAGGCCCTGTCTCAGCACTATCACCTGCATCAGGAGTCCTAGAGTGATCGTCTAGTATGGTGTTTTTGTAGAACAACAGGAAAAATTAATCTCAGCCAAATAATTCACATAGTCAACTGTTAAGCATGCCTCTCCGGAGCCATCTGGCAGTATGGAGAAAGGAAAAGCATCATCAAAAATCTATGTATCTTATTATAATAAATGACATTTTTTTGTGCCGGCTCACTTTCTGTTTGGACATATCCCACTGTGTTTTTGTTTTTTTTATTCTCTCTCACACAGCACAGTTGTCAGTTAAGTGAATTATGCAGCCATTATCTCCCCTTTTTCACACTCTGCCCTCATAATTTGTGCCTAACTTTAGGATTTGCACCAAGTAAACCCCAGTGTAAAACCTCTTTATTCTATAACAATACATAAATTGTAGGAACGCCCCTGATCCATCCATGACCCTCCCATGGCCGCACCCCCTTTGTGAAGCCACATGTAAAACTTATGTGTGGATGCCAATGACTAAAAATGCAAGCATAAATTTGAATTAATGCTAATCAGTGTCAATAATCGATCATTAGCACTCAGTTATTGGCACTAAAAGGCTTGTTATTCAATTAAATTGCATGCACAAATTCGGCGTGCGCTCAAATTTGCACACGCAATTCTGAGCGCCATATATAGAGTTTGGAGGTTAACTGCCACTGTTCTATAACAAGTACATAAGTATTGCCATACTGGGAAAGCCCAAAGGTCCATCGAGCCCAGCGTCCTGTTTCCAACAGTGGCCAATCCAGGTCACAATATACCTGGCAAGATCCCAAGGAAGTACAAACATTTAGGAAGCTGTCCAAACCTTTTTTAAACTCCGCTAAGCTAAACGCCTTTACCACATTGTAAATGCAACTTTCTATGCTATCCCCCAAATTCTATATATGGTTCTCAAAACTGTGCAATTTAATTGCACAAACCAATTAGCACTGATAATTGGGCACTAATAATCAATTATTGATGCTAATTTGCAACTATCAGAATTTACACGCACATCTTGTTAGGAGCTATTTTATATAGATGCGTGCATAAATTCTTACAAGCACATCTGAAAAGAGGACGTGACCATGGGAGGGGCATGGGCAGGTCATGGGCATCCCAAGAAATTGAGCGCACTCTTACAGAATACTCCTGATCTGCGCCTAATTTAGGCGCAAGGATTTATACCAGGTTTCAACTGGTGTAAACCCTCGCAACCTAAAAGTTAGACACAGATCCTGGAACTAAGCGCTATTCTATAAATGGCGCCCAACTTAGAGTGCCATTTATAGAATGTTGCTTAGCACTCATAGTAACATTGTAACATAGTAGATGACAGCAGAGAAAGATCTGCACGGTCCATCCAGTCTGCCCAACAAGACAAACTCATATGTGCTACTTTCTGTGTATACATGACCTTGATTTGTATCTGCCATTTTCAGGGCACAGACCATAGAAGTCTGCCCAGCACTAGCCCCACCTCCCAACCACTAGCCACGCCCCCACCACCGTCTCTGCCACCCAATCTCCGCTAAGCTTTTGATCCATTCCTTCCATTTATAGAATTTGGATCTAAGGGCCCTGTTTACTAAGGTGCGCTAGAATTTCTAGGGCACGCTAAACGCTAGAGTCGCCCACATATTTCTAAGGGTGACTTTAGTGTTTAGTGCGTGCTAATCATTAGTGCATGCTAAAAACGCTAGCGCGCCCTTAGCACTGCTTAGTAAACAGGGGCCCTAAATGTACAAATGAGCATGCAAGTTTATAGCATGAGGGGGCTGGCTTCTAGAAACACGGCAGTTTTGAGTGCAACTGTAACATTTAGTCACTGACATTTACACCAGTCGTTGACGTGGCGTAGCCAACCACGCCTAAATGCAGGCATACGCTAGTATTCTATAATGGCAGTTACACACAGAATTGCTGATCTAGAATTTCCACTTAGCATGCAGCATTGCAGCACATTTGGCCAGCTATGCAACTGAAGAATTTTGCAGCACTGAGGCCTTTATGAGCTTCTGAAACACTGCTTAATAAGTAGTCTGTTCTTTAAGATTTATATTCCCTCAAAGTCACTTCAGAGATTTCACTGTAAATTTTCATGGGTTATAAACTTCATTGAAAAATTGCCGATGAAAAAAAGATTTTAAGCCCAAGAGGTAGCCACTTATTTGCACTTACAGAAATTAAACATGAATTGGATTTAATTAAGGCTACTTTGCACTTTGAATACTCAAAATGGCTTTAGAACTAGATTTAATGAATAGGCAAATGTTCCAAAGTGGTTTCCGTGCATCTTGTAGTTCAAACAGTAGACTTGATTTCCAGCAACTGATTCCTGCTCCTCAATTTAGGAATACTGAAGAAGTAGCACTCCTAACGTTTGAAAGAGAGACCATATTTCAGTCCATGTGCCACATCTGTGGGCTGGCTGAAGAGCACACTTGTACCGTGATCCAAGTAGACCAGTGGGCCATGTGAACTAAATAAATAAATATCTTTCAGCCTGAAGACTGCCCTGCAACAGCTGATCTAGAAAGAAGCATGAAGACCGAATGCTCTAAAGAAGCAAGAGGAATCTGCAGGGCCAAACTCATCTCCCTAATGGCTACATTTAGGGGTACATTTTCAAAAGCCTGCAAGCTTATTTTTAAAGTGAAACTCCCCATGGAGTTCTCCTTTGAAAGTCAGTGGAGGAGTGGCCTAATGGTTAGGGTGGTGGACTTTGGTCCTGAGGAACTGAGTTTGATTCCCACTTCAGGCACAGGGAGCTCCTTGTGACTCTGGGCAAGTCACTTAAGCCTCCATTGCCCCATGTAAGCCGCATTGAGCCTGCCATGAGTGGGAAAGCACAGGGTACAAATGTAACAAAAATAAAATAGATACTATTGGAGATTCTACATGGAATGTTGCTATTCCACTAGCAACATTCCATGTAGAAGGCTGCGCAGGCTTCTGTTTCTGTGAGTCTGACGTCCTGCACATATGTGCAGGACGTCAGACTCACAGAAGCAGATGCCTGCGCGGCCACATTGGTGATCTGCAAGGGCCGATTTCTACATAGAATGTTGCTAGTGGAATAGCAACATTCCATGTAGAATTTCAAATAGTAGCAACAGTGGAGGAGTGGCCTAGTGGTTAGGGTGGTGGACTTTGGTCCTGAGGAACTGAGTTGGATTCCCACTTCAGGCACAGGCAGCTCCTTGTGACTCTGGGCAAGTCACTTAACCTTCCATTGCCCCATGTAAGCCGCATTGACCCTGCCATGAGTGGGAAAGCGCGGGGTACAAATGTAACAAAAAAAAAAAATTTCAATGGGTAGAAAAGTACCTATGCCCTCTGCCCCTGCTATTTGTACAAGTTGGGTCTAGGGGAAAAAAGTAAATGGATGTCTGAAGACTATTTTACTGTGAATGGACATTGCATCAGGTTAAGCCCTTTTAGTGGTGGCTAGAAGTTTTTCAACAAGGAGACTTCTTTGGACTATCGTTTAAGATAAGTATTTGTCTCATTCTATTTTTATAGAAATGCTTTTGTCTCCTTGACGTGCGATGATTGAAATAGACGCAAGTTCATTCATATGGTGATTTCATACTCAATATATATGTTGGGTGGCACATTGATTAATATTTCTGAGCACATCTTAGTTACTATTGATGATTACTGTGGAATATTATACCAAACGTGTTCTTATGTTCAATTCTGCTCACCATATGTCAAAAAAGATAACAGAATTAGTAAAGATCCTCTCATATGAGGAAAGATTAAAGAGGTTAGGGCTCTTCAGCTTGGAAAAGAGACAGCTGAAAGGGAATATGATTGAGGTCTACAAAATTCTGTGTGGTGTAGAACGGGTAAATGTGAGTCAATTTTTACTCTTTCAAAAAGTACAAAGACTATGGAACATGCAATGAAGTTACATGGAAATACTTTTATAACAAATAGGAGGAAATATTTTTTCACTCAACGAATAGCTAAGCTCTGGAACTCATTGCCAGAGGATGTGGTAATGGTAGTTAGCGTATCCGGGTTTAAAAATGATTTGGACAAGTTCCTGTAGGAAAAGTCCAAAGTCTGCTATTGAGATGGACATGGGAAAGCCACTGCTGTCTTTGGGATTGGTAGCATGGAATATTGCTACTATTTGGGTTTCCGCCAAGTACTTGTGACCTGGATAGGCCACTGTTGGAAGCAGAATACTGGGCTAGATGGACCATTGGTCTGACCCAGTATGGCTATTTATTTTCTTATGTGGATTTCTCTGCTGTGCCTGTGATTTGAGTCACCATACCTGTTACAGGAGGTAGGGCATGCAAATTTATCTCATGCAAATTCATTGTGGGTATACTATAAGCCTAACTAAGTGTGTCCCAAAGACTGTGATGAGAACTGATCTAGGCCTATCTCTGGAAGAACTGACTTAGGCAGCTACCCACCACAGGAATAAACGAATGGGCCCCAAAATCCTCATTGTGCACTACAGGTACCACCTGTGCTCTCTGTGCAACTTTCCCAATCTCTTCTGTAGCCAACTTGAGAGGATTGTCCTCTAGGGAGAAATGTACTCCACTAGAAAGTGTCCAGTTTTCCAGGCTGATATCTCTGCACCTCTCTGAAGCATCCCCTTTTTGCCAAGAAGTGGTCTGTTTCTTGAGGCCAATCCTCTAGCCCCAAAATTTTCACCAGTTTGTCCAAATCCTCTCCAAACAGTAGACGTGCCGTAAAGGGAAGCTTACTGAGACATGCCTTCAAGACTACATCTGCTGACCAGAGTCTGAACAATAACAGACAGCACACTGTCACCACTGTGGCCATGTCCTTTGCTGATGCATGGATTAAATCATACAAGGTATCCACCAGAAAAGTGGTGCTCACCTCCAGGTGTACCACTGCTAAGGATCCTCTGGCAACGGCTGAACCCACAGATAGCTGCTTCCAAGGCCAGCACAGACACCTCAAATGCCTGCTTCAAAAGTTCAAAATTCCTGTGGATCCTTGAGTGCTGTGGCCCCTTCCACTGGGATGGTTGTCCTATTGGTCACAGCCAACACGACGGCACTCATTTTGGGGAGACACAGCTTCTCCTTCTTCCCAGCGGGTACAAGATAGAGCCTGGCCATGGACTTACTGTCAGATCTTCAACTTCAATCAAGTCCTTGATCACTCTATGAATAGGGAAGGGCTTGGTTAGTTTATTGATCCCCTCAAGCAATGGATCATCTGGGTTTGAACTTTTTGCTGAACAATCTTCCAAGATCTTCAGATATTAGGGATGATAACTCCTCCCTATGAAATACATGGATGACTATAGCATCTTCCTATGCTGGCCTTTCCCCTTCCTTGAGAAGCTCCTCTGCAAACTCTTCCAGGGCCTCCTGGTACTCTTTCAAGGAGTACAGAGATTTCGCTGAGCACAAGGACCACATCTCTTCCAGCTCTCCCTTCAAAGTGAGCCTAGGTCTTTTTGATACTGACAGCCCCTCTCTCAACTAAGGAGCCAAGGCCATCAGACACACTGGGACCCCATGCCCAGACCCTTCTTGAGACAGAAGGCCTGGTGCATTAGCAGTACAAACTCAAGGCTAAAATTCATTAGCGTTGGAGCAGCATCTCTATGGCTTCCCAATGAGCTTAACTTCAGGAGACCATCTATCTGATTAACTTCAGCTGCTGTCCCTGACAACATGACAGCTATTCCTGCCAAAACGGTGGCCTATCCAGTGCAGGGAGTTCTTTTAGTGCTGAGAATTTCTTCCACCCTGCCGCCAGAACTCAGCTCGCCATTAATGGGGTCTGTGGAGGAGTAGCCTAGTGGTTAGTACAGCGGACTCTGATACTGGGGAACTGGGTTCGATTCCCACTGCAGCTCCTTGTGACTCTGGGCAAAGCGAATGCTACATACCTGTAGAAGGTATTCTCCGAGGACAGCAGGCTGATTGTTCTCACTGATGGGTTGACGTCCTCGGCAGCCCCCTCCATCGGAAAAGTTTACTAGCAAAGGCCTTTGCTAGTCCTCGCGCGCCCATGCGCACCGCGCATGCGCGGCCGTCTTCCCGCCCGAAACCGGCTCGAGCCGGCCAGTCCAGTATGTAGCAAGACAATACACTTCAAGGGAAGACACAACTCCAAAGGGGAGGCGGGCGGGTTTGTGAGAACAATCAGCCTGCTGTCCTCGGAGAATACCTTCTACAGGTATGTAGCATTCGCTTTCTCCGAGGACAAGCAGGCTGCTTGTTCTCACTGATGGGGTATCCCTAGCCCCCAGGCTCACTCAAAACAACAACCATGGTCAATTGGGCCTCGCAACGGCGAGGACATAACTGAGATTGACCTAAAAAATTTACCAACTAACTGAGAGTGCAGCCTGGAACAGAACAAACAGGGCCCTCGGGGGGTGGAGTTGGATCCTAAAGCCCAAACAGGTTCTGAAGAACTGACTGCCCGAACCGACTGTCGCGTCGGGTATCCTGCTGCAGGCAGTAATGAGATGTGAATGTGTGGACAGATGACCACGTCGCAGCTTTGCAAATTTCTTCAATGGAGGCTGAGTTCAAGTGGGCTACCGACGCAGCCATGGCTCTAACATTATGAGCCATGACATGACCCTCAAGAGCCAGCCCCGCCTGGGCGTAAGTGAAGGAAATGCAATCTGCTAGCCAATTGGATATGGTGCGTTTCCCTACAGCCACTCCCCTCCTATTGGGATCAAAAGAAACAAACAATTGGGCGGACTGTCTGTGGGGCTGTGTCCGCTCCAGATAGAAGGCCAATGCTCTCTTGCAGTCCAATGTGTGCAGCTGGCGTTCAGCAGGGCAGGAATGAGGACGGGGAAAGAATGTTGGCAAGACAATTGACTGGTTCAGATGGAACTCCGACACGACCTTTGGCAAGAACTTAGGGTGAGTGCGGAGGACTACTCTGTTATGATGAAATTTGGTGTAAGGGGCCTGGGCTACCAGGGCCTGAAGCTCACTGACTCTACGAGCTGAAGTAACTGCCACCAAGAAAATGACCTTCCAGGTCAAGTACTTCAGATGGCAGGAATTCAGTGGCTCGAAAGGAGGTTTCATCAGCTGGGTGAGAACGACATTGAGATCCCATGACACAGTAGGAGGCTTGACAGGGGGCTTTGACAAAAGCAAACCTCTCATGAAGCGAACAACTAAAGGCTGTCCTGAGATCGGCTTACCTTCCACACGGTAATGATATGCACTGATTGCACTAAGGTGAACCCTTACAGAGTTGGTCTTGAGACCAGACTCAGACAAGTGCAGAAGGTATTCAAGCAGGGTCTGTGTAGGACAAGAGCGAGGATCTAGGGCCTTGCTGTCACACCAGACGGCAAACCTCCTCCAATGGAAGAAGTAACTCCTCTTAGTGGAATCTTTCCTGGAAGCAAGCAAGATGCGGGAGACACCCTCTGACAGACCCAAAGAGGCAAAGTCTACGCCCTCAACATCCAGGCCGTGAGAGCCAGAGACTGGAGGTTGGGATGCAGAAGCGCCCCCTCGTCCTGTGTGATGAGGGTCGGAAAACACTCCAATCTCCACGGTTCTTCGGAGGATAACTCCAGAAGAAGGGGGAACCAGATCTGACGCGGCCAAAAAGGAGCAATCAGGATCATGGTGCCTCGGTCTTGCTTGAGTTTCAACAAAGTCTTCCCCACCAGAGGAATGGGAGGATAAGCATACAGCAGACCCTCCCCCCAATCCAGGAGGAAGGCATCCGATGCCAGTCTGCCGTGGACCTGAAGCCTGGAACAGAACTGAGGGACTTTGTGGTTCACTCGAGATGCGAAGAGATCCACCAGGGGGGTGCCCCACGCCTGGAAGATCTGTCGTACCACACGGGAATAGAGCGACCACTCGTGAGGTTGCATAATCCTGCTCAACCTGTCGGCCAGACTGTTGTTTACGCCTGCCAGATATGTGGCTTGGAGCACCATGCCTTGACGGCGAGCCCAGAGCCACATGCTGACGGCTTCCTGACACAGGGGGCGAGATCCGGTGCCCCCCTGCTTGTTGACATAGTACATGGCAACCTGGTTGTCTCTCTGAATTTGGATAATTTGGTGGGACAGCCGATCTCTGAAAGCCTTCAGAGCGTTCCAGATCGCTCGCAACTCCAGAAGATTGATCTGTAGATCGCGTTCGTGGAGGGACCAACTTCCTTGGGTGTGAAGCCCATCGACATGAGCTCCCCATCCCAGGAGAGACGCATCCGTGGTCAGCACTTTTTGTGGCTGAGGAATTTGGAAGGAACGTCCCAGAGTCAAATTGGACCAAATCGTCCACCAATACAGGGATTTGAGAAAACTCGTGGACAGGTGGATCACGTCCTCTAGACCCCCAGCGGCCTGATACCACTGGGAGGCTAGGGTCCATTGAGCAGATCTCATGTGAAGGCGGGCCATGGGAGTCACATGAACTGTGGAGGCCATGTGGCCCAGCAATCTCAACATCTGCCGAGCTGTGATCTGCTGGGACGCTCGCACCCGCGAGACGAGGGACAACAAGTTGTTGGCCCTCGCCTCTGGGAGATAGGCGCGAGCCGTCCGAGAATCCAGCAGGGCTCCGATGAATTCGAGTTTCTGCACTGGGAGAAGATGGGACTTTGGGTAATTTATCACAAACCCCAGTAGCTCCAGGAGGCGAATAGTCATCTGCATGGACTGCAGGGCTCCTGCCTCGGATGTGTTCTTCACCAGCCAATCGTCGAGATATGGGAACACGTGCACCCCCAGCCTGCGGAGTGCCGCTGCTACCACAGCTAGGCACTTTGTGAACACCCTGGGCGCAGAGGCGAGCCCAAAGGGTAGCACACAGTACTGGAAGTGGCGTGTGCCCAACTGAAATCGCAGATACTGTCTGTGAGCTGGCAGTATCGGGATGTGTGTGTAGGCATCCTTCAAGTCCAGAGAGCATAGCCAATCGTTTTGCTGAATCATGGGGAGAAGGGTGCCCAGGGAAAGCATCCTGAACTTTTCTTTTACGAGATATTTGTTCAGGGCCCTTAGGTCTAGGATGGGACGCATCCCCCCTGTTTTCTTTTCCACAAGGAAGTACCTGGAATAGAATCCCAGCCCTTCTTGCCCGGATGGCACGGGCTCGACCGCATTGGCGCTGAGAAGGGCGGAGAGTTCCTCTGCAAGTACCTGCTTGTGTTGGAAGCTGTAAGACTGAGCTCCCGGTGGACAATTTGGAGGTTTTGAGGCCAAATTGAGGGTGTATCCTTGCCGGACTATTTGCAGAACCCACTGATCGGAGGTTATGAGAGGCCACCTTTGGTGAAAAGCTTTCAACCTCCCCCCGACCGGCAGGTCGCCCGGCACTGACACTTGGATGTCGGCTATGCTCTGCTGGAGCCAGTCAAAAGCTCGCCCCTTGCTTTTGCTGGGGAGCCGCGGGGCCTTGCTGAGGCGCACGCTGCTGACGAGAGCGAGCGCCCTGGGGCTTAGCCTGGGCCGCAGGCTGTCGGGAAGGAGGATTGTACCTACGCTTACCAGAAGCATAGGGACCAGTCTTCCTTCCCCCGAAAAATCTTCTACCTGTAGAGGTAGAGGCTGAAGGCTGCCGGCGGGAGAACTTGTCGAATGCGGTGTCCCGCTGGTGGAGAGACTCTACCACCTGCTCGACTTTTTCTCCAAAAATGTTGTCCGCACGGCAAGGCGAGTCCGCAATCCGCTGCTGGAGTCTATTCTCCAGGTCGGCGGCACGCAGCCATGAGAGCCTGCGCATCACCACACCTTGAGCAGCGGCCCTGGACGCAACATCAAAAGTGTCATAAACTCCTCTGGCCAGGAATTTTCTGCACGCCTTCAGCTGCCTGACCACCTCCTGAAAAGGTTTGGCTTGCTCAGGGGGAAGAGCATCAACCAAGCCCGCCAACTGCCGCACATTGTTCCGCATGTGTATGCTCGTGTAGAGCTGGTAAGACTGGATTTTGGCCACGAGCATAGAAGAATGGTAGGCCTTCCTCCCAAAGGAGTCTAAGGTTCTAGGGTCTTTGCCCGGGGGCGCCGAAGCATGCTCCCTAGAACTCTTAGCCTTCTTTAGGGCCAAATCCACAACTCCAGAGTCATGAGGCAACTGAGTGCGCATCAGCTCTGGGTCCCCATGGATCCGGTACTGGGACTCAATCTTCTTGGGAATGTGGGGATTACTTAGTGGCTTGGTCCAGTTCGCAAGCAATGTCTTTTTCAGGACATGGTGCAAGGGAACAGTGGACGCTTCCTTAGGTGGAGAAGGATAGTCCAGGAGCTCAAACATTTCAGCCCTGGGCTCGTCCTCCACAACCACCGGGAAGGGGATGGCCGTAGACATCTCCCGGACAAAGGAAGCGAAAGACAGACTCTCAGGAGGAGAAAGCTGTCTTTCCGGAGAGGGAGTGGGATCAGAAGGAAGACCCTCAGACTCCTCGTCAGAGAAATATCTGGGGTCCTCTTCTTCCTCCCACGAGGCCTCACCCTCGGTGTCAGACACAAGTTCACGAACCTGTGTCTGCAACCTCGCCCTGCTCGACTCGGTGGAACCCCGTCCACGGTGGGGGCGTCGAGAGGTAGACTCCCTCGCCCGCATCGGCGAAGCTCCCTCCGCCGACGTAGTCGGGGAGCCTTCCTGGGAGGTGGCCGCGGTCGGCACCGCACGCTGTACCGACGTCGGGGACCTCAACCTGGGCGATGGGCCAGCCGGCGCCACGCTCGACGGTACCGGAGGCGCAAGCACCGCCGGTACCGGAGGGGTAGGGCGCAACAGCTCTCCCAGAATCTCTGGGAGAACGGCCCGGAGGCTCTCGTTTAGAGCGGCTGCAGAGAAAGGCTGAGAGGCCGATGCAGGCGTCGACGTCAGAACCTGTTCCGGGCGAGGAGGCTGTTCCGGGCTGTCCAGAGTGGAGCGCATCGACACCTCCTGAACAGAGGGTGAGCGGTCCTCTCGGTGCCAATGCCTGCTGGGTGCCGAATCCCTCGGCGACCCAGAGCTCTCGGTGCCGACATGGGGAGGAGACTGGTGTCGATGCTTCTTCGACTTCTTCCGAAGCATGTCACCGGAGCTCCCCGGCACCGACGAGGAGGACGTAGAATCCATCCGTCGCTTCCTCGGGGCCGAGACCGAAGAAGGTCGATCCCGGGGGGGCTGTACCGCAGGAGCCCTCAGGGTAGGAGGAGACCCACCCGAAGGCTCACCGCCACCAGCAGGGGAATGGACAGCCCTCACCTGCACTCCTGACGATGCACCTCCGTCCGACGACATCAGCAGACGAAGTCTCGGTACCACCGACGTCGATACAGTCGCCCGATGCCTCGGCGCCGATGCAGAGGTACGATGCCTCGATGCAGTCGATGGAGCGGCAGCCAAGGAAGATGGTCCGGACGCTGACGACGTCGATGCACTCGATGCCTCCGGTGCCGATGCCGACGAAGAGCCCGAGAACAAAACGTTCCACTGGGCCAATCTCGCTACCTGAGTCCGCCTTTGTAACAGGGAACACAGACTGCAGTTCTGAGGGCGGTGCTGGGCCCCTAGACACTGAAGACACGCAGAGTGCCTATCAGTGAGCGAGATTACCCGGGTGCACTTCTTGAAGCCGCTGGAAGGCTTCGATGTCATGGGCGGAAAAATCACGCCGGCGAAATCAAAAGCCGAAATGGCGAAAATTGAAGCACCAAAATTTAGAGGGAGAAAATCTCGACCGAGGCCAAAAGAGGCCTACCCCGACAACGAAAGAAAACTTATGGGGCAAAAACTTGAGAAATACGGGAAGGGCAGAAACCCCAAAAGGGTCTTCCGGAACACTTCCGGAGCGCTTCCCGAACTTTTTTAATGAAAATAGGACAAAAACACGTCGAAAAGGACGCGCGAGGTCGACTCTCTGGGGCACGAACGGCGTAACACGACCGTACCGAGTGCGGACGAAAGAAGACTGGCCGGCTCGAGCCGGTTTCGGGCGGGAAGACGGCCGCGCATGCGCGGTGCGCATGGGCGCGCGAGGACTAGCAAAGGCCTTTGCTAGTAAACTTTTCCGATGGAGGGGGCTGCCGAGGACGTCAACCCATCAGTGAGAACAAGCAGCCTGCTTGTCCTCGGAGAAGTCACTTAACCCTCCATTGTCCCAAGTACAAATAAGTACCTGTATATAATACGTAAACCGCTTTGAATGTAGTTGGAAAAACCACAGAAAGGCGGTATATAAGTCCCATTCCCTTTTCCTTTCCTTAAACCCTGGATACCACTCATCGTCAAACGAGCAGCACTAGCCCGCTGCATCACTGCTGAAGCAGAGCTGCCATAGGCCACACAGAACTGGCTGCACTTGGCCTGCAACACTGACCTGTATGCTGTCAGGCTCTTTCAGAAGTTCCACTTACTTAAACTGCTGAAGAGAATAAACCCTCCCTCCCCTCAGAAACTAAATTTTTTTTAATCACCTCCAGAGCTCTCATCCTTTCCATACGCGCACACACACACACACACAAAATTCTGTAGTCCTTTATTCTTTTTGTTTGTTAGTAATTATTAGAACTGCACAGATACTCACTTCTGTCCTCCTCCCATGAAAAGGGGAGGAAAACAGAGGGAACGGCAGCAATACCCCCAAGAACCAGGCTGACAGGTAGGGGAGGCGGGGAAGGGGGAACGAAACTCAGCTCCACCAGGCTTAAGACCCTCGTACTATATGGAGCGGCCCCAGCCAATCCTAGCACTTCTATGGGCCAATGTTCAGGACCTAATGCTGGTGCTAGAGCTGATTAGTGCTGGACTAGTGCCAGCGTTAATCTGCGCAAAATGCTCAGAGGGCTGCAGGGCAGGAAACAACAGCCATGCCAAAGATTAGTGCAAATTGTATATAAATGTAGTCAAACTGATGTAAATAAGGTCATTTGCTATTCTCTCCCAATGCTCAGAGAACAGTGCACAAACAAATCCTGCCCTTACCGCTGGAATTAGGTTATTTGAAGAGAGGATTTTTTTAAAGCTTAAAATCTGATGGTTTTGATTTGTTTCAGAAGCAGAAAGAAGCCTCTAAGTGCTGGGAGTGAAAAATAAATGTGTGCGGCTCCGAGCAAACCTGAAAGTGAAAGCACATATTGGCGCCTGTTTTCTGCACTTAAATATAAGTCTCTCAAGTGAAAAAAAATTGAAAAAAGTTACATTTAAAAGTGCAGAACGGTGCTAATATGTGCATCACTTCCTGGTTTACCTGGGTACTTGCAGAAGAGCTGTACTTACTGCAAAACTCTTCTGCGCATGCACCAGGCACTTTCCACCCCCTTGCTTTCAGTCTCAGAGCACACATACCATTTGCATACCATTAGCGTTGAGCATTGGGGTGCTACATTTTGGTGCTGTTCCCCTGGTATGGATCAGGTACTGTTCCCTATAGCACGAGAGTTCTGAAAATCAGCCCATTGGCGATTTTTTTCCTTCAATAGGAGTCCCACAGATCAAACCGATTCCAATTTCCTCCCAAGGAGGAAGATCTCAGACCATCTTCCATAAGAATATTTTAGACCTGATCCAGACTGTACAGTCCATATCTCCTGTACCATCTATTGGAGATTGAGAAATACTGGCTAGTTCTGGATTGAACAGAAACCTGTATGGGCTGACATCATCAAACCAGTTGATCTCAGAGAGCATAAACCCATGCATCCAGACTGGTCTGGAAGGATGAAGAGGAAATGGTGATTATAAAAAAGTAAGGGGTCTGTTTATTAAGCCACGCTAGCGTCTTCCGCGCGGCACTGCCGACACAGCCCATTCAAAGTGACTGGGCTGTGTCGGCACTAGTGCACAGTCAGCCGCGATAGCGGCTTTGTAAACCCCAGCGTTAACTGTAGGAGAGGGCATAGAGGTAAAAACAAAGGAGCAGATCTGAAGAAAATCTTATATTTAAAAGGATTTTATTCACTACAATAGATAAAATAAAAAGATGCCCGACACAGGCTGTGTTTCGCCCTTTGCAGGGTAGCGTCAAGAGCAATAAAAACAGTTAATAAACATATTAAATCACTTTTAGTATCAAACCATAAAAATTACATAAAAATAAATAAGTGATCATATAATACCACAAACTTATAATAAGACCATACAAATAATGGAACAGCAATACTAAATGTAAAACCACCAATAAAGAGCATAAATACTGTATCAATTATGGGTAGTTCAATAAATATGTATGAACATAAATTATACATAAAATAAGTAATTAGATAAAAACATGGGTATGGCTTTTGATCATTTTTATTTATATTTTTTTGTTTGCTTTGACGGTGCTTTAAATATATAGAACACCATGGGGAGCTGCTTGTCAGACTCACTTTGGCTGCATAGAGAGCTAGCAACTTTGCACTGCCATATCACATGAACTGTAGGAGATTTCCTAATGGTTTAGTAAAGTCACTTTTGACCTGTGCTCTAAGCATAAAAAGGCATTATAGGAAAGTGCCTGTCTGTTTCATCACAGCTACAAGTTGTGCTTCAGAGTGTGCTGGAGAGAGAGCTAGCAAGTGTGCCTTTTACTCCTTATGTGCTGCTGTTTTAAATGCTGAGTTTAGATATCTTTTCTAAACGTTCTCTTTTACTATATAGTTCTGCTTAGGGTTACCATATTTGCTCCCCCAAAAAAGAGGACACACGTCCTGCCACGCCCATGCCACAACACACCCCGCCCCTGTCACATACTGCCCCCACCCCTTAAGGGTGTCCTATCCTCCCCTCCCCTTACTGTACTGCCCTGGTGGTCTAATGACCTGTTCGGGGCAGGAAAGAGCCCCCTCTTTCCTGCCCGGAGCGCCTGCATACTGTTCCTTGCTGATGTCGGTCCCGGCGCCAATTCAAAATGGCCGCCGAGAGTAACCTCGCAAGACTTCTACAGAAGTTTCGCGAGGCCGCTTCAACTCTCGGCGGCCATTTTGAATCGGTGCCGGGACTAGAGTCAGCAAGGAACAGTATGCAGGCGCTCCGGGCAGGAAAGAGGGGGCTCTTTCCTGCCCTGAAGAGGTCACTAGACCACCAGGGCAGTATAGTAAGGCAAGGGGAGGGGAGGATAGCACACCACTAGGCCCGCCTGCTCGCCAGCCTGCCCGTTTGTCTGGAAATCCAGACAAACGGGCAGGCTGGCAAAACCCGCCCGGTTGCCCGGCCATGTCCTCAAAAAGAGGACATGTCCGGGTAAAACCGGACATATGGTAACCCTAGTTCTGCTTGATGAGTATGGTTCCTATTTATTCTCCTGTTTGGTAAGCTCCCTTTTGACCAGTGATTGATATATATAGAACACCATGGGGAGTTGTTTGTCAGACTCACTATGGCTGCAAAAATACTAGAGAGCTAGTGGTTTTACATGTAGTATTGCTGTTCTGTTATTTGTATGGTCTTATTATAAGTTTGTGGTATTATGTAATCACTTATGTATTTATTTACTTCTATGTATTTTGTTTTTTATGATTTGATACTAACAGTGATCTTATACGTTTATTACGTTTTTATTGCCCCCGAAACAGAACTGGAAAGGGCAAAACACAGCCTGCGTAGGGCAACTGGTTCTTTTATCTACTGTAGGGAATAAAATCCTTTTAAATATAAGATTTGGTTTTATGTAATCACTTATGTATTGATTTACTTTTATGTATTTGTTTTT
This sequence comes from Microcaecilia unicolor, assembly GCF_901765095.1. NCBI lineage: Eukaryota > Metazoa > Chordata > Amphibia > Gymnophiona > Siphonopidae > Microcaecilia > Microcaecilia unicolor. The sequence goes on from NC_044034.1 coordinate 19,089,419, forward strand.
TATGATTTGATACTAATTGTGATTTTATATGTTTATTAACAGTTGTTATTGCCCCTGATGCAGACCTGGAAAGGGTGAAACACAGCCTGCGTAGGGCATCTGGTTCTTTTACCTACTGTAGGGAATAAAATACTTTTTAATATAAGATTTTCTTCAGATCCGCTCCTTTGCTTTTACCGCATTGGATCTCACCAATTGTCTGTCCTATTGTTTTTCTAGACCTGCAGAGGGCGCAGAAGACACAGGACACAACAGATGTCACAGGAAGAATATAGCAAATAAAGAAAGCACCACCTGTTGACGGAGCTCTCTGGTTAGTCTACAAACTGAATAACTTACGGTTCTGAGAAAGCCATTTCAGATGAAAGAGAGTCAAGCCCGTTTCCTGTGAGGTAAAGGACTCTGAGTCGAGGCAGAACACTTAATGACAGAAAGTCTTCTTTAGTCAGATAATTGTACGAAAGGTCCAGAAACTAGGTCAAAAAGAAGAACTTAATGTAGCATATCATTAATTAATGGCCATCACAAATGTCTCTAGATGACAGCTACAGAAATGCTATCAAGCACTGAATCCTCAAGAGAATAGAAAAGTGTTGCTGCTCACCTGTAACACCTGATCTCCGTGGACAGCAGGACTGATCAGGTACACAGGTGGGTGACATTATTGCAAGCTCTGAAAAGAACAGCTCTCCCAGAGCTCAGAACTAGAGTAAATCTGACCATGCACAGCCATTCAAGTGTGCAGCAGTCTCCTCAGCTCCTCAGTTTGTGACCTTTTTACTAAGCTGCATTAGGCACTAACATGTACCTAACGCAAATTAAAATGGCGTACCACAGGACATGCTCCTATGTGCCAGGACCTGGGTTATCGCTTTAACACAATCACCCGGGTCCCGACACACAGAGTACGATAGAGACAGACCCCGGTGCAGGGTCCTTCTTGGAGGCCGGGCAACGGAAATCTGGCCCCCCCCCCCCCTGCCAGCGGCCCTAATTCAGAATATCCATTCATTTGGTACACTGATTTATTTATTTATGTGAACCATTTATAACCTGCTCTATCTAAGCAATTCTAGGCGGCTTACAAAATAACATACACAATCAGTGGAGGACAACAGGCAAAAAAAATGAAATTAATATGAGCATAACAAATAAGACAAAATAAGCACCAAAATACTTAAAAGAATAACTAAAACATTTGACTGAATTGAAAGCCTTTCGAACGTTTCCAAAAATGCAAAAAAAAAGTCACAATATGTAAGTCCTAGTAACATAGTAAATGACAGCAGATAAAGACCTGAATGGACCACCCAGTCTGCCAATAAGATAAACTCATTTACATGGTATGTGATACTTTATATGTATACCCGAGTTTGCTTTGTCCTTGCCATTCTCAGGACACAGACCATAGAAGTCTGTCCAGCACTGTTCTTGTACTAAATGTTCTGAACCTAATGTCGAAGCCCCTTAAAATTTACACTTCAGCCCATCCATATCTATTCAGTCACGATTAGAGTGTAGACCGTAGAAGTCTGCCCAGCACTGGCTTTGCTTCCCAATTACCAGTGTTGGCACCCAATCTCCACTAAGATTCTGTGGATCCATTCCTTCTAAACGGGATTCCTTTGTGTTTATCCCACACGTTTGAATTCCATTACCATTTTCATCTCCACCACCTCCCGTGGAAGAGCATTCCATGTATTCACTACCCTCTGTGAAAAAATACTTCCTGACATTACTTCTGAGTCTACCTCCCCCTTCAACCTCAATTCATGCCCTCTAGTTCTACCACCTTCCCGTCTCTGGAAAAGGTTTGTTTGCAGATTAATACCTTTCAAATATTTGAACGTCTGTATCATATCACCCGTTTCTCCTTTCCTCCAAGGTATACATGTTCAGGTCGGCAAGTCTCTCCTCGTACGGTCTGCAATGCAAATTCCATACAATTTTTGTAGCTTTTCTTTGCACTGCTTCCAGTCTTTTTACATCTTTAGGAAGATATGGCCTCCAAAACTGAACACAATACTCCAAGTGGGGCCTCACCAACAACTTACCCCCTCCTTTCTTCTGCTGGTTATACCCCTCTCTATGCAGCCTAGCATCCTTCTTGCCACATTGTTTCTTCACCTTCAGATCCTCCGACACCAACACCCCAAGGTCTCTCTCCTGAGTCGAGGTTACTAATCTCTCTCCTCCTATTCGGTATCTCTCTTTTGGGTTTCTATCCTAGTAAAGTATTACACATCAGAAAAGACTGACGATCTGTAACCTGGTGGAGTGGTGGGACAGCTAACAACAATTTTTCTGTGGACCTCATAACACGAGTAAGAATTGGCCACTGTTGGAAACAGGATGCTGGGCTTGATTGACCTTCAGTCTGTCCCAGTACAGCAATACTTATGTATGAGTAGGTTGATAAGCATGCAGGGAAGAGGCTAACAATGTTGGCTAATGGACAGGAAAGAAAATGTTGTGCAATCTTAGCCAGGTCCGGCCAGAGTGCCTAGCAAATGGTTTCAACATGATTAATGAAGCGACTTATGCCTTCCCTTCCCAAGGACATACTTCACGAGTTGCCTGTCAATCTCTCTAGAGGTTGGTTTAACATTAGTGAGTGACCATTAATGCGTGGCCATTAACACCGAAAATAGAAAATTGGCCACTTTCTGGCCATCTAAAAAGCAGCCTTAGCACACAGAAAAGACCCGCTAAGGCTGCTTTTTGCTGCCGCTTTGTAAAAGAGCACTTTATTTTTTTATTTCAAGATCGTTTTTGTAACGACCTTCTATTCCTGTGGCCATTAATCCATGTATATGAGCCGTCATAGGATCTGCACTCATCACAACAGTTCCTTCTTCATATTCAGGGAAATATTAAGCTACGTTCAATTTATCTGCATGCTTTTTCGGTATGTGGTCCCAAAATATGGAATGCTCCACCAGTAGATTTAGATCTTGAGAGGTAGTGATCTTCCTTTAAGAAGGCGTTGAAAGTTTGGTTTTATTCCAAGGCATTTGTTGGTTAGACAGAGAGTTTAATGGCTATGTAACAGAAGTGGGAGTGAGGGTTTTAAATCTTGGGTTTTTAAAGGTATGTAACTAGATGAGAAAATTCAGTGGTTAGTTAGTAAAGTGGATTAGGGTTTAAATTTTTTATGTGCTGGGTTTTTAAATTTTGATTATTGTTACATGCTTCAGGCTTCCCTGGTGAAGCGAATTATCAATTATTGTGAAAGTAAAGCGCTAAGTCTTTCCTGCCTCCCACCCCTCCCCAAGGATACACTCTGTGGGGGAAATTCTATATAATGGTGTCTTAAAAATCAGCGCAGTACAACCACGTGATTAGCGTGATTCTATAAAGTACACCTAAAGTTAGACATACTTTATAGAATGCATTCATGTGCCGTTCTTACGCCTAAAAATTAGGTGCACCCATTTAGGCCACCTAAAACCAGGCCTAAATACCTGTGCCTAAGTGCCCATAATAGTGCACATAGTTTTTAGAAACACCCACAACCCTCCCATTTCATACCCATGCCCCATTTTTGACTGTGCACATTAGAATTTACGTGCACCGCATTATAGAATACGCCTAGAAAGTTTATTTATTTATTTATTTAGATTTTGCTCACACTTTTTCCAGTAGTAGCTCAAGGTGAGTTACATTCAGGTACTCTGGCTATTTCTCTGTCCCAGGAGGGCTCACAATCTAAGTTTGTACCTGAGGCAATGGAGGGTTAAGTGACTTGCCCAAGATCACAAGGAGCAGTAGTGGGATTTGAACCAGCCACCTCTGGATTACAAGACCGGTGCTCTAACAACTAGGCCACTCCTCCACTCTAGAATCTTGCTGTTCTTTGAGGTTCTACATGGAATGTCGCTACTCTTTGAGATTCTGGAATCTTGTCACTCTTTAAGATTCCAGAATCTTATTTATTTAGATTTTGCTCACACCTTTTTCAGTAGTAGCTCAAGGTGAGTTACATTCAGGTATTCTGTATATTTCTCTGTCCCAGGAGGGCTCACAATCTAAGTTTGTACCTGAGGCAATGGAGGGTTAAGTGACTTGCCCAAGATCACAAGTTGTGCCCATAAATTCTAATTAAACCCAATTAGTGCCGCTAATTGCTTAACATACGATTATCAGGGCTGATTGGCTTGTTAATCAAATTTGTGCGAATAGCTTAAGGCGCCATATATAGAATTTGGGAGTGTATCTAAAAATGAACAGAACAAGTGAAGATTTGATTCAAACTAGACTCTAATCCATTTGAGTCATTTAAAGGTATATGAACCTAAAATGCCCTCATTCACTGGAGGGCATTCTATAAATAACACTCAAAATTCAGTGCTGGAAAAAAATCGGCACTAAATGCAATTCTATACAGGGTGCGCGTCCCGTGCATAACTTTTGGCGCCAGACTTAGACCTGGTGTAAATGCTGGCGCCTTAGGTGCGCTGAGGCCATATTATTATTATTTATTGCATTTGTATCCCACATTTTCCCACCTTTTTGCGGGCTCAGTGTGGCTTACAATACATTATGAATGATGGAAATACAATTTGTTACAATTCGGTTATGGATTACATTGTGAAGAGTTATAGGAGACAAAATCAAAGTATCGTTAAGGAATATATCAATGGAAAAGAACATTGAAACATTGGAAGGGAACAATGGGAAATTAAAGGGCAATATATAATAACAAAAACCATATGGTATACATTTTTCTGTGAGTAAAGGTATGAGTGTGGTGAGATTTCGGGGGTTGAGAATTCACTTGCCTATTAGATTGTAAGCTCTTTGAGCAGGGACTGTCTCTCTTTGTTGGATTGTACAGCGCTGCGTAACCCTAGTGCACTCTAGAAATGTTAAGTAGTAGTAATTCTCTTATGTGAGCACGCAGTTATGGAATGCAATACCTGCAGCCTTGAAAACTCTTGACGAAATAACCAACTCGTAAATCTCTGAAGACATATCTCTTCAATAAGGCCTACAAAGAGAACCCATAGCCATACCAAACCACCCCAGCCTGACTATACCTTCCACACTCATCCAACTTATAACTACACACACAACTTTTCAGAACGCCCCTGACAAGCCCGTGGCCACGCCCCCATTTGAGTTACGCACTAGTAGAGCTTGGCACCATGCCTTATAGAATAGTGCGCAGCCAGATGCGCGCGCAAACATTAATAAGAGACTATTAACTTCAATAACTGGATGTTAGCACCCAATTAGTGATCATTAAGGGCTCGTTAACGAATTAAATTGCGTGAGCATCTTGGGCGTGCAAATCTGGACGCCATATACAGAATCAGGGGGGATTGTGTTTTACCATTTATCCAAAACCAGATTCACATCCCTAATGTGTAGGAATTCCTGAGGGGAGGAAACAGACAGAGCACAGGTAGCTTTGGGGATTATGCACATATTTGCAATAAATATAGATTGTTACTCTTGTTACTTGTCTCCTTGGACTTCTTTTCTTCTGGACCTCACTTTCTTGCTTGTCGTAAATAACATGCGTGCCTCTCTGGGTGATTTTATAAAGGCACACAGGTGCGACATATATGCCTATCCCGACAATATTCAAAAGCATTTAATCGGCCAGGATCGGCACCTGGCTGGTTAAATGCCCCATAATTTGCTATCTGCGAATTTTCAGTGGGACATAGCGAGCCATATTTGGCCATGTGAATATCTTTCACTGGTTCAAACTTAACTGGCCAGCGCTGAATATCAGCTTGGCCAGTTAAGTTTGAACCCGGCATTGAATTTCCGGGCTCGGCACCGACCGCGGAAGTTAGCCGGGCTAACTCCCGCGGTCTGAATATCGGGTCCTAGGCGCCTTGAGAAGCCAGGTGCCCTGTCATTAAATTACCATCTACGGGGGCAATGTGCAAATGTGTTTACCCACATAAACCATGATCCCTCCCAAAAAAAGAATGTTTACCCACATGAAAACTGCCCCCTGCCTCCATATATGGGAAAAAGTTAGTACGCTGTTTCACAGCGCATGTTTTTCCTTGCATAAAAAGTGGGCAAAGTCAGGCTGAGAGAGGGAAGATAAGAAGGGTGACTGTATTTTCAAATCCTGTGGGGTTTCAAAATCCTCAATACATTTTCTAAGAGCACACACGATGGCCAGGAAGGTTCTGAAGATTAAGCCCAGATCCCTTCTCTCCTTCCTCCCTGCACATCACCAAAATGAAAACAGATTGAGTATGTACTCTAATGACTTGCCTAATGATACCTGGATGGTAAATGGAACATGGTGTGCTGGTGAAGATAATTTTTCATATCTGCTTTTCCTACTTTAAACTTGGATCACATACTGCTTAGAAATGTTAGATTTACAAAAGCAGGTTTGTGCGACATATAAATCTGATGACGTGTGACAAGTGCTCAATTTAGAACTGTCCTCCATAAAAGATTGATCACCCTCCTTCATTACTGAAACCTAATATGCCATTAGGGAATTAAAATAAATTAATGACAGGCCATCCAATTACCTTCTGAACCCTGACAGATCTTGGCCGTGAATAGTTTTTGATTTATTGAGCTAATGAATGGAATGCAGTCACACTTCACTAGGCCATCATTTAGGCAAACCCAAATACACATATAAATGTCCAGTATATGCATAAATGCCAGTAATCAGGCTATGGATTATTCTGTAACTCATTCACAGGTAAGCAAATAAGTAGCAAAGACTAACCAAAATGTTGCACTTTGCTCAATAAGCCACACAGGAACACTGTTGTAATCTACACTGAAATGGCAAACAGACACAGCGAAGATGACAACGAAGAACACACAGTCATTGATGGTACTGTAAAACTTTAATTAAAGCATGGCTCAACGACACGGGCCTGTGTTTTGGCCACCCTGCCTTGATCAGGAGTCAAATGCCACTGGAGTTGTATATTCCAATAGATGTTAAACGTTGCATGACTCAAAAACATTGCCGATCTTGATATAAGGTCTCTTGTCTAAAATGTTGCTCTCAGAGCTCCGAACAAACACTTCAATCCAATCTGCCCATGTATACACCTATGTTTAAAATATGTGCTACGAATGATATGATAAGGAGTGGAGGAGAAGCCTAATGCTTAGAGCAGCAGGATGAGAACCAGGGGAATCTGGTTCAAATCTCACTGCAACTCCTTGTGATCTTGGGCCACTCTCAACTCTCCACTACCTCAGGTACAAACTTAAATTGTATGCCCTCCAGGGACAGAAAAATACCTATTGTACCTGAATATGCTTTGATAACCTTCATGCTTGCAGCTGCTATATAAGAAATTAAAATAAAATATGCAAGCATTAATAGAACACTTTTTAAATGGTGCACACAAATGTAACAATATGCCCATAATCTAATCATTTATTTATTTATTTATTTAGATTTTACTCACACCTTTTTCAGTAGTAGCTCAAGGTGAGTTACATTCAGGTACTCTTGATATTCCTCTGTCCCAGGAGGGCTCACAATCTAAGTTTGTACCTGAGGCAATGGAGGGTTAAGTGACTTGCCCAAGATCACAAGGAGCAGTGGGATTTGAACCGGCCACCTCTGTATTGCAAGACCGGTGCTCTAACCACTTGGCCACTCCTCCACTCCACTGTCACGCCGCGGGGATAGTGAGCCCTTAGACCACAGTCAGATTTATGCCACCCACTCAACCTGGAGGCACTTAGGGGGCAGTGGTAGGCGAGTCACACCCCAGCCAGGGAAGGAAGAACAGTAGGCCGAGGGCTGGGGAACGTATTGGAGCCAGAGGCCAAAAAGCTGGACCAAAAGACAGAAGCTGAAGCCTAGGAGCTGGCACCAACAATAGCGGTTGAAAACTGATGCTGAAGATTGGGACCTGGAACTGCAGGCTGCAGCTGAGACTGAGGCTGAGAGCTGGAACTCAAGGCTGAAGTCCCAAAGCTCCTTAAGTGGTCTCAGTGGGTGATGTCATCAACAGGCGTCCTCCTCAGATTTCAGCACACGCGCAACTAAGGGAGCTGTACCCAACCAGAAGCAGAGCGGCCGGTGATATGCTTCGGGGCGATGGGGACAGAGACGCGGATGGACCGCCGCAGCTGCAGGGCAGTCTGGAACCCGGCAGGAGACCGAAGGAGCCGACTGCGATGGATCCCCACACCCCCAGGTGAGCTGAGAAGCGGGTCACGGTCACGACCTTGACACACACATATCTGGCAAGTAAATGTTGGCACTTTATTTACAGAACAGCCCCTTAAGTGTCTAACTTTGGGAGTTAGGTTCATAAATTGGCCACTTTGAAAACTGACCGGACTAAGCACGTCTATTTAGGAACCTAAATTTAGATGCCTTAAAAATGAGCAGCTAAAGGGGTGGAGTTAGGCTGGGAAAAAGGTTCGGCACCTAGCTTTGATTTTCATTGCTACGTTGCTTAATTTAGGCTTCTAAACCTAGAAGAATTTTCAGAGGAGTGGCCTAGTGGTTAGAGTGGTGGACTTTGGTCCAGGGGAACTGAGGAACTGAGTTCGATTCCCACTTCAGGCACAGGCAGCTCCTTGTGACTCTGGGCAAGTCACTTAACCCTCCATTGCCCCAGGTACAAATAAGTACCTGTATACAATATGTAAGCCGCATTGAGCCTGCCATGAGTGGGAAAGCGCGGGGTACAAATGTAACAAAAAAAATTTTAGCTCATGCTAATCATTAGTGTGCACTAAATCCATTAGTGCACATTTATTTATTTATTTACTGCATTTGTATCCACCATGTGTCCCAAAATTCGACCAACATATAATGTAGAAAAACCACTTCGCTTGATGCAGCCTCGGAAACGGGGTTCCCCGTCCAACAGTTCCATTTCGCCAAAAGGGGCTTCTTTAGAGGAAACACGAACTGTTTTAGCCGTAAGTCAGGCTGTTGAAATAATTTGATGATGACCACTTGAGCAGCGTTTGTTGGTCCGGGTGTTCGTATTTCCCCTGAAGAAGCCCCTTTTAGCGAAACGGATCCGTTGGGCAGGGAACCCCGTTTTCGAGGCTGCATCAAGCTAAGTGGTTTTTCTACATTATATGTTGGTTGAATTTTGGGACACATGGAGGGGCATAATCGAACGTGAACACCCATCTCCATGGGCGTCTATCTCCGAGAACGGGTACGTGAAGGGGCGGGACAAACCGTATTATCGAAAAAAATGGGCATCCATCTTTTTTCCGATAATATGGTTTGTGCCCGGCAAATGCATCGGATTTGTGCGGATTTGAGCTGGGCGGTATCGTTTTTCAGCGATAATGGAAACCAAAGGCGCCCAGCTCAAAAACGACCAAATCCAAGGCATAGGGTTATGGGAGGGGCCAGGATTTGTAGTGCACTGGTCCCCCTGACATGCCAGGACACCAACCGGGCACCCTAGGGGGCACTTGTAACAATTAAAAAAAACAAAGCAAACTACCTCTGAAGTCCATAGCTCCCTTCCCTTGGGTGCTGAGCCCCCCAAATCCCCCCCAAAACCCACTCCCCACAACTCTACACCATTACCATAATACTTATGGCTGAAGGGGGGCACCTAGATGTGGGTACAGGGGGTTTTGGGGGCGGTTTGGAGCGCTTCCATTTATCAGCACAAGTGTAACAGGTAGGGGGGGTGGGCCTGGGTCCACCTGGCTGAAGTCCACTGCACCCACTAACAACTGCTCCAGGGACCTGCATACTGCTGTGATGGAGCTGGGTATGACATTTGAGGCTGGCATACAGGCTGGGAAAAAAAGTTTTTAAAGTTGTTTTTTTTTGGGTGGGAGGGGGTTAGTGACCACTGGTGGAGTCAGGGCTGGTCATCCCCGATTCCCTCCGGTGGTCATCTGGTCATTTAGGGCACTTTTTTGGGACTTGTTCGTGAAAAAAAGGGTCCAAAAGTGACCCAAATTTGCGCTAAAAACGCCTTTCTTTTTTCGATTATTGGCAGAGGACGCCCATCTCTCCTCGGCCGATAAACACACCCCAGTCCCGCTTTCACCACACCTCCGATACGCCCCCGTCAACTTTGGCCGTTTCCGCGACAGATTGCAGTTGACGACGCCCAAATTCGGCTTTCAATTATACCGATTTGGACGCCCACGGGAGAAAGACGCCCATCTCCCGATTTGGGTCGAAATATAGGCGTGTTTCTCTTTCGAAAATAAGCTGGATGGTGGATTAAGCATTTTTTCAAAAAAAAATTTTACAAAAAAATATATTGTTCCACGTAGAGGGAGGTGGTTGGGTTGAGATCAATGATTGATTTACGGTGACCCTCTAATCAGAGCATTATCAGCAGTCTGCTGGAATTTCACCAGTCTGAGGTCTCCTCCCTCCCTCCCTCCATTCTTTGGTCACGTCTCACTCTCTAGGTAGAGTATGGTGTTAAATAATAACAGTATGATTAAAGTAATCAAATTAGGAGTTCAATGTTGATTAGTTTTAATACAGATGTGATAGTGGGTCTTTATGAAGGGTTCTTATTGTAGGTCTCGTTGAATAATTTAGTTTTCAGAGATCTCCGGAAGACTGTCAGATCGTGTGTTGTTTTTAAGGGAGTCGGTAGTGCATTCCAACGTTGCGCACAGATGTAAGAGAAGCTGGATGTATATAATGGCTTGTATTTAAGTCCCTTACAGCTGGGGTAGTGGAGGTTCAAGAAAGTCCGTGAGGAACGTTTTGAATTTCTTGCTGAATCGGGGACTCTCCGTGAATGATTTTATGAGCCAGAGTGCAAATTTTGAATGTAATTTGGTCTGTTAGTGGGAGCCAGTGTAGTTTTTTCCTGAGGGGTCTGGCGCTTTCATATTTCGCTTTACCAAATATGAGTCTGGCGACAGGATTTTGGGCTGTCTGGAGTCTCTTAATAACTTGGGCTTTACATCCGGCATAGATGGAATTGCAATAGTCCAGATGACTCAATATGAGTGATTGCACCAAATTGCGGAATACCTCCCTTGGGAAGAAAGATTTAATAAAAGAACCCCTTAGTAACATAGTAAATGACGGCAGATAAAGATTTGTATGGTCCATCCAGTCTACCCAACAAGTTGGCCAGAGCCGCATTATTATTATGGCTGCAACATAGTCACATTCATTAAAGATCATCTAATAATCATTTCAAACCTATCACAGGGACAGATGAGAAAGAGCATGGACTCACTTCCAGATGTGGAAAGTCTTCCTTGCTGATCATAATATTTCTGATTCTGTTCATTGAAAGATCCAACTCCCGCAAGGCAGAAAATGCACGAAACCTCTCTTTAATTTAAAAAAAAAAAAAAAAAAAAAAACTCAGAAAGGGGCGAAAACAAAGAATGTATGAAATATTCATGAATATATATTAACATCTTAATACTATAATGAAAAGCTAGTTATTAAGGGGAAGTTTTGTAACTGTGCTTATGAGTAAAGGAAGTAATTCTATAATTTGGTGCTTCAAATTAGGTCCAATAGTTCAAATAATAGCAGGAAAATAATATAAAAAACAATATTTTTTCACCTGGAACTAATCACTTGAATTATGAAATAAATTAAATACAGGAGTTATCATATACATTTTATTTATGTTAAATTAAATACAGGACTTACCATATAAATGTTATTTCTGTTAACCAATACTAATACTAATCAAAAAAATCAACAGGACAGTGCATATCAAACAGTGTGCAAAGATTGAAATGGGCTGACCACAGTCTTGCAGCCACGTTTAGCACATTTTGTTTTCTGAGCACATTATATCAAACTAGTAAAAAAGGCCCGTTTCTGACACAAATGAAACGGGCGCTAGCAAGGTTTTCCTCATAGTGTGTATGTTTTGAAGAGTGTATGTGAGAGTGACTGTGTGTGAGAGAGTGAAAGTGCGAGTGTGTGTGAGAGAGAGAGTGAGTCTGGGTGTGAGTATGTCTGTGAGAGAGTGTGTGTGTGAGAATGAGAGTGTGTGCAATTGCGTATGTGAGACACAGTGTGATAGAGAAAGAGAGAGAGAGTGTGTTTCTCACAGATACAGTGTGTGCGAGAGAGTGTGTGTGAGACATTGATTCTCTGTGACACTGAGTGTATGAGACCAAGCGAGTGTGTAAGTGACTGTGTGACACATAGAGAGTGAATGTGATACACTGTGAGACATAGAGTGTGTGAGAGTGAGAGACAGAAAGACATTGTCTGTGAGAGAGAGAGTGTGTGAGAGAGAGAGAGAGTGTGTGTGTGACAGAGATACCTCCCTCCCTCTCTCTCTATGGTGTCAGGCCCCCCTCTCTCTCTGGTGTCTGAGATTGCCGCCACTGCACCTAAGAAATTGGTGTGCTGGAGGAGGGGGAGAGACAGTGTGTGGGGGGGGGATGTGTTGGAGGGGGTTCAGCTTGGAAGAAGAGGGGTGTGGTGTGTTCAGGAAGCGTTGCCAGATGAGAGTGAGAGAGTGAGTGTGTGGGGGGGGTGGGGTTCAGGAAGCGCTGCCAGATGAGAGAGTGAGTGAGTGTGTGTGTATGGTGTTTCAGGAAGCGCTGCCAGATGATTGAGAGAGAGTGAGTGTGTGGGGCGGGGGGGGTAGGGGAGGTTCAGGAAGCGCTGCCAGATGAGAGATAGAGTGCGTGTGTGTGTATGTGGTTGGGGAGTGGGAGGTGTGTTGGGGGATTCAGCTTGGAAGAAGAGGGGTATAGTAGAATTGGAAAAGGTACAGCGAAGGGCGACGAAAATGATAGTGGGGATGGGACGACTTTCCTATGAAGAGAGGCTGAGAAGGCTAGGGCTTTTCAGCTTGGAGAAGAGACGGCTGAGGGGAGATATGATAGAAGTGTATAAAATAATGAGTGGAATGGATCGGGTGGATGTGAAGCGACTGTTCACGCTATCCAAAAATACTAGGACTAGAGGGCATGAGTTGAAGCTACAGTGTGGTAAATTTAAAACGAATCGGAGAAAAGTTTTCTTCACCCAACGTGTAATTAGACTCTGGAATTCATTGCCGGAGAACGTGGTACGGGCGGTTAGCTTGACGGAGTTTAAAAAGGGGTTAGATAGATTCCTAAAGGACAAGTCCATAGACCGCTATTAAATGGACTTGGAAAAATTCCGCATTTTTAGGTATAACTTGTCTGGAATGTTTTTACGTTTGGGGAGCGTGCCAGGTGCCCTTGACCTGGATTGGCCACTGTCGGTGACAGGATGCTGGGCTAGATGGACCTTTGGTCTTTCCCAGTATGGCACTACTTATGTACTTATGTACTTATGGGTGTGGGTGGTTCAGGAAGCGCTGCCAGATGAGTGAGTGAGTGTGTGTGGGGGGGGGCGGTTTTTCAAGCATTGCCAGATGAGAGTGAGTGTTTGTGGCGTGGGTTCAGGAAGCACTGGCAGATGAGAGAGTGAGAGAGTGAGTGTTTGTGTGTGTGTGTGGTGGGGGGGGGGGTTCAGGAAGCGGGGCCAAATGAGAGTGAGTGAGTAAGTGTGTGTGTGTGTGTGGGGGGGGGGGGTTCAGGAATGGCTGCCAGATTAGTCAGTGACTGTGTGTGGGTGGTGGCAAGGGTTTCAGGAAGCGCTGCCAGATGAGACAGAGTGAGTTTGTGGGGGGGTGGAGGGGGGTTCAGGAAGCGATGGCAGATGAGATTTTGAGTGAGAGAGTGTGTATGTTGGAGGGGTGTGCTGGTTGTGTTGGGTGGTTCAGCTTGGAAGAAGAGGGGTGTGTGAGTGTGGGGGGGGGGGGGGGTCTGGAAGCACTGCCAGATGAGTGAGTGTGTGTGTGTGTGGGGGGCGGTTTATCAAGCGTTTGCAGATGAGAGTGAGTTTGTGGGGGGGGGGGGGCAGGAAGCGCTGCCAGATGAGAGTGAGTGTGTGTGTGTGTGTGTGTGTGTATGTGTGTGTGTGTGTGTGTACGGGTATTCTGGAAGCGCTGTCATATGAGACAGAGTGGGGGGGGGGAGGGGGTGTGGGGGGGGTTCAGGAACCGGTGCCAGATGAGTGAATGTGTGTGTGTGTGGGGGGGGGGGGCAGGGATTTCAGGAAGCGCTGCCAGATGTGAGAGTGAGTGTGTGTGTGGTGGGGAGGAGAGGGGTTTGCCAGATGAGTGAGTGAGTGTGTGTGTGGGGGGGCAGGGTTTTCAGGAAGCGCTGCCAGATGAGAGAGTGAGTGTGTGTGTGGGGGGGGGGGGGTTCCGGAAGCGCTGCCAGATGAGAGAGTGTGTGTGTGTGTGTGTTTGTGTGTGTGGTGGTGATTGGTGGTTCAGGAAGTGTGGCCAAATGAGAGTGAGTGAGTAAGTGTGTGTGTGTGGGGGGGGGGGGGGGGGGGTTCAGGAACGGCTGCCAGATTAGTGAGTGACTGTGTGTGGTTGTGGCAGGGGTTTCAGGAAGCGCTGCCAAATGAGAGTGAGTGAGTGTGTGTGTGTATGTGTGTGTGTGTGTGTGTACTGGGTTTCTGGAAGCGCTGCCATATGAGACAGAGTGTGTGGGGGGGGAGGGGGTGTGGGGGGGGGTCAGGAACCGGTGCCAGATGAGTGAGTGTGGGGGGGCAGGGGTTTCAGGAAGCGCTGCCAGATGAGAGTGAGTGTGTGTGTGGTGGGGAGGAGAGGGGTTTGCCCGATGAGTGAGTGTGTGTGTGTGTGGGGGGGCAGGGTTTTCAGGAAGCGCTGCCAGTTGAGAGTGAGTGAGTATGTGTGTGTGTATGTGTGTGGTGGGGGGGGGGGTTTAGGAAGTGTGGCCAAATGAGAGTAAGTGTGTGTGTTTGGTTGGGGGGTTCAGGATCCGCTGCCAGAGTGTGTGGGGGGGCACGGGTTTTTGGAAGCGGTGCTTTGAAGATGAGGGAAGGTAGCGCTGCCAGATTGCAGGGGTTTTTTCGTTTATTGCCGTCACTGCCTCCTCCGCGTGATGTTCCCCCCCCCTGCCTCCATCCCACCCACTGCGATGCCCCCCCTGCCGCTATCCCACCCACCGTTGCGTTACGTAGTTTTGCTGGCGGGGGTCCCAAAATCCCGCCAGCAGAAGTCCTTTGTTGTCTGCTGACTCCGCTTGATCTTCGGCATTGCTAGCCTTTGCTGGGCGGGGTTCTGTGCGTCTGACGTCCTGCACGTGCATGACGTCAGACGCACAGAAGCCCTGCCTGCATTAGGCTAGTAAATGCTGAAGTTCACGCCAGAGTCTGAAGACAGGACTTGTGCTGGCGGGGTTTCGTGTCCCCCGCCAGCAAAGCAACGCGATGGTGGGTGGCTTTGGGGGGGGGGGGCGGCTCGGGGGGTGGGTGTTGCTCCTCCATCATTTTGTGGGCTGGGCTTCTTTGGTTGTTTTGGTGGGCGGTGCGCGACGGGGGGGCGGCGCAGTGGGGGGTGGTTTTGGACCTCCGTCATTCTGTGTGCGGGGCCTCGGGTGGTTTGCGAGGTTGTTGCCCAGCGTTTCCTAGGCAGGGGGAGGAGTAGGGAAACACGGTCCGCGTGTTTCCCTACTCCTCCCCCTGCCTGGATGCGGTCCCTTCTTTCATTTATCTTTTGGTTTTCTGCCCTCGACGTCATTACATTTGACGCGAGGGCGGGGCAGCGAGTCATGGTCAGTGGCTTCACCACCATGAACTTACGAACTGTTCTAGGAGTCTGAGTGACTTCAGAACGTTGTCCTCAGAACGTTGAGGGTGAGTTTTATTATATTAGATTTTTATATTTTTTAATGTTTTTTTTATTTATTCTTTAGTGTAAGTTATTGTTGATTTTTTTTATTTGGATTAATATTGGTTAATAGAAATAAAATTTATATAATAAGTCCTGGATGCAATTTGCTTCAAATTAGGTGCCACAATAGGGCATGAGTGCAAACTTTATAATTACTGAATACTAGCACTAAATGTTAGATACAATGGGGCCGATATTCAAACCATGGGAGTTAGCCTGGCTGCCTTCTGTGGTCGGCGGCGAGCCTGGAAATTCAATGCTGGGCCATATCCAATAGCATTGAATTTCCAGTATTTTTTAGCCACTATCCCCCGGATTCTATGTAGCATGCTTAAAGATCCGTGCTGAAATCCAAGAGTATTCTGTAACAACGCATGTAACTTAATTGGCGTAACATAGTAGATGACGGCAGAAAAAGACCTGCACGGTCCATCCAGTCTGCCCAACAAGATAACTCATATGTGCTACTTTTTGTGTATACCTTACCTTGATTTGTATCTGTATTTTTCAGGGCACAGACCGTAGAAGTCTGCCCAGCACTAGCCCCACCTCCCAACCACCAGCCCCCTTGATTTGTATCTGTCTTTTTTCAGGGCACAGACCGTAGAAGTCTGCCCAGCACTAACCCCGCCTCCCAACCACCAGCCCCGCCTCTGCCATCCAACCTCCACTAAGCTCCTGAGGATCCCTTCCTTCCAAACAGGATTCCTTTATGTTTATCCCACGCATGTTTGAATTCCGTTACCGTTTTCATCTCCACCACCTCCTGCGGGAGGGCATTCCAAGCATCCACCACTCTCTCCATGAAAAAATACTTCCTGACATTTTTCTTGAGTCTGCCCCCCTTCAATCTCATTAACAAGCCAATCAGCGTTGTTAACAGTACTCAACAACCAATAATGATCACTAATTGGCATTAGAATTTACGCACACAACTCACTAAGCGTATTCTGTAATGCAGTGCGCCTGTTCTAACATGCGCAGGCAAAAAGGGGCGTGGTTATGGGTGGGTAAATGAACGTTCTGTGGGTGTTCCAAAATTTATGCGCGTTGTTATAGAATATGGCCCAACGTACCTAAATCTACACACCGGGATTTACGCCTTGTTTTCGCTGGTGTAAATGGATGCGTGTAGATTTAAGCGCTGGAATGTCAATTAAGTGTATACTATATACCGCGCCTAAATCTAGGTGCTGCTTATAGAATATGCTTAGGCGGATATGTTTTCTGTGTGGATTTTTTAGGCACCATATAGAATCCCCCCTATGCACACACCCTGATCGGCTATATTATAGCGACCACAGATAGCTGAATATTAGCGCTTAGCTGGTTTAAGGCTATTTAACTGGCCAGGAGCCATCCCTGGCCGGTTAAATAGCGCTGAATATCGGGCAGAATCACTTATACCAGGCCAATAGCTCGTGTAAATGGGCGTGTCTTCTGAATCATGCAACTGGTGCGGCTAATAGCATTCTATTCCTAAATGTCTTTCCAGCACAACTATCCAATCAGATCTAAAAAGGGGAAATGACTGCGAACTGAAACATCATATGATGACTTGTTAGAGCTACAAGCACGACTGTTGATCGTTTCTACAGCACTCCTAGCCATGTGTAACGGCTGTACATATATAGATACAAGAGATGTACATTTAAACAATAGAACCCCTTACCCAAAGCCAACCTGTTTTCTGCTGCACTGATGTAGACAACACAATCAAACAGTTTGAAATCTTCATCCTTGGCCTACAATGCAAACATTAGAAAAATTTTAACTGAATTTTCCTAGGGAAAGGTAGTGTCACAAGCTTAGGGAGAGAAGCAGAGAAGCAGTAAGGTATCCATCCATGGGTGTAGTTTGGGTGGGGGAAGGGGGGCATTGTCCCCCCCCAAACGAGGTGCCTATATCTGGGCAGGGGTAAGGGCACAGGCCTCTGACACTGACTTCCTCTTGGGACGCTATTGCGGCGGCCTGGAGGAACTACGAGCTGCCCTGACTCTCTCTAGTGCTCACTCACTGACCCTCACGACACCAAATTACATAGTAACATAGTAGATGACGGCAGAAAAAGACCTGCACGGTTCATCCAGTCTGCCCAACAAGATAAACTCGCATGTGCTACTTTTTGTGTATACCTTACCTTGATTTGTACCTGTCCTTTTCAGGGCACAGACCGTGTAAGTCTGCCCAGCACTATCCCCGCCTCCCAACCACCAGTCCCGCCTCCCACCACCGGCTCTGGCACAGACCGTGTAAGTCTGCCCAGCACCATCTCCGCCTCCCGCCACCGGCTCTGCCACCCAATCTCGGCTACGCTCCTTAGGATCCATTCCTTCTGAACAGGATTCCTTTATGTTTATCCCACGCATGTTTGAATTCCGTTACTGTTTTCGTTTCCACCACCTCCCACGGGAGGGCATTCCAAGCATCCACTACTCTCTCCGTGAAAAAATACTTCCTCACATTTTTCTTGATTCTGCCCTCCTTCAATCTTATTTCATGTCCTCTCGTTCTACCGCCTTCGCATCTCCGGAAAAGGTTCGTTTGCAGATTAATACCTTTCAAATATTTGAACGTCTGTATCATATCACCCCTGTTTCTCCTTTCCTCCAGAGTATACATGTTCAGGTCAGCAAGTCTCTCCTCATACGTCTTGTAATGCAAATCCCATACCATTCTCGTAGCTTTTCTTTGCACCGCTTCAATTCTTTTTACATCCTTAACAAGATACGGCCTCCAAAATTGAACACAATACTCCAGGTGGGGCCTCACCAACAACTTATACAGAGGCATCAACACCCCCTTTCTTCTGCTGGTCACACCTCTCTCTATACAGCCTAACAACCTTCTAGCTACGGCCACCGCTTTGTCACACTGTTTCGTCGCCTTCAAATCCTCAGATACTATCACCCCAAGATCCCTCTCCCCATCAGTACCTATCAGACTCTCCCCGCCTAACACATACGTCTCCCGTGGATTTCTACTCCCTAAGTGCATCACTTTGCATTTCTTCGCATTGAATTTTAATTGCCAAACCTTAGACCATTCTTCTAGCTTCCGTAGGTCCTTTTTCATGTTTTCCACTCCCTCCGGGGTGTCCACTCTGTTACAGATCTTAGTATCTTGAACCCTGTTCTAGCCAAGCTTGTGTTTGTTTCCTGCCTGTTTGAGACTCTGTACCTTGAACCCTGTTCTAGCCCAGCTTGTGTTTGTTCCCTGCCTGTTTGAGACCCTGTATCCTGTACCCTGTCTAGTCAAGTTTGTCTTGATCCACTCTGTCCAGTAAGTCCTGTCGGCTGCCTGCACCTAGGGGCTCAACCCCTAGGGAACGGCGGTCAAGCGCAGGTGAAGTATTGTCCAGTCAAGCTAGTTCCTGTATCCTGCTTGAGAATCCTGTATCCTGTTCAGTCCTAGTTGGTGGGTTTTTGCCTGCTGCTGCCACTCCTCATCAGCAGCCCAAGGGCTCACGACTCCAGACTTATCCGTGAGAACCTGACAGATTGCAAAGGCCATGAGCTCGGCAAGATCACCCAACCAGCTGGGTTCCAGCTCAGTCATTGTTTGTGATCCTTTCATGACTCTTCATAAGTATCGGGGTAAACTTTTGTCTCATCCGGTTTGGAAGAAAACCCCTGAAGCAGCAGCAGAGAGGAGGCGCATCCAGCAGCTTCCTCTAGGAAAAAAATCCAGTTTCTGATATTGACCCCTTTATCACACTCTCTGAATATCGCCGCAAACATTTCTTGAATCCAGCTTTGTGGGATACTCCTGAAGCTGTCGCTGAAAGGAGGCGTCTTGGAGATTCCACGCTCTGGGCTCAGCTACAGTCCAGCCAAGCCTCGGAGTCCGGTCCAAGTGGCGCTTCCAGCCAAGCCTCTGAATCCGGTCCGAGTGGCGCTTCCAGCCAAGCCTCTGAGTCCAGTCCGAGTGGCGCTTCCAGCCAAGTCTCCGATTCCAGTCCGAGTGGCGCTTTGAACCGAGCCTCCGATTCCAGTCCAAGTGGCGCTTCCAGTCAAGCCTCTGAGTCCAGTCTGAGTGACACTTCTAACCAAGCCTCCAATTCCAGTCCGAGTGGCGCTTCGAACCGAGCCTCCGATTCCAGTCCAAGTGGCGCTTCTGGCCGAGCCTCCGATTTCAGTCCAAGTGGCGCTTCCAGTCAAGCCTCTGAGTCCAGTCCGAGTGGCACTTCTAACCGAGCCTCCAATTCCAGTCCAAGTGGTGCTTCCAGTCAAGTCTCTGAGTCCAGTCCAAGTGGCGCTTCCAGTCAAGTCTCTGAGTCCAGTCCGAGAGGCGCTTCTACCCGAACCTCCGATTCTTGTCCGAGTGGCACTTCTAGCCGAGCCTCTGCCGAGTTCCAGTTCCAGCCGAGATACTGAATCTACGCTGAGTTCCAGTTCCAGCCAAGATGCTCAGTCTACTCCGAGTTCCAATTCCAGCCGAGATGCTGAGTCTACTCCGAGTTCCAGTGCCAGCCGAGATGCTGAGGCCACACCGAGTTCCAGTTCCACCCGAGTTGCTGAGGCCACTCCGAGTTCCAGTTGAGACGCTGAGTCCACTCCGAGTTCCAGTGCCAGCCAAGATGCTGACTCCACTCCGGGTCCCAGTCCGTCTCCTGAATCCAGTCCGAGTTCCAGTCCGAGTGCCAGTCCTGCTTCCAGTCCGAGTTCCGGTCCTGACTCCAGTTCTGATTCAAGTCCTGATTCAAGTCCTGATGCCAGTCCGAGTTCTAGTCCGAGTTCTAGTCCTGATTCCAGTCCTGATGCTAGTCCTGATTCCAGTCCAGGTCCCAGTCCAGTTCTTGATTCCTGTTCAGATTCCAGTCCAGCTACCCATGGTCATGTTTGGAAACTCCTCCGTAGGTTTCATCATTGTTATCCATGGAGACCTGAATCACCCGTGGAGACCCGGGGGGGGGGGGGGGGCATTGAGGAGGAGGTGCTGTCACGTTTGTGACTTCTTCTTGGTTTGTGCTCCTCTCGCCCTCTGGTGGCCAGAACCGGTGGCTGCCATAGACTTTCCAGACTCTCTTTTCGGTCCGGTCCAGATATTTTAGCCCTCCAGTCTTGCTTGGACGTTTGGCAGCTAGCCTCACCCTTAGCTGCCTTGGGATTGCTGCAGCTGAGCCTCAGCTGCTGATGGGCTTATTAGCCACCTGGAAACTTTCTGCTTTGCCTTTGCAACGCCAAAGGTCCAGGTTGGTGTTTGTGCTTAATGCACTTTCGCCTTGTCTTGCTTAGCCTTGTTTCGTAGTTAGTGTCCCTAGTCTGTATTCCTTGCCTGTTTGAGTCTCCTGAATCCTGTCTTGAATCCAGTCCTGATTGCTCCTTCCCTGTCTGCTTTTGGCTTCCCTTCCCTTCTGGTTGTGAACCTTGTGTTTGCTTCCTGCCTGCTTGAGACCCTGTACCTTGAACCCTGTTCTAGTCAAGCTTGTGTTTGTTTCCTGCCTGTTTGAGACCTGTACCTTGAATCCTGTTCTAGCCAAGCTTGTTTGTTTCCTGCCTGTTTAAGACCCTGTACCTTGAACCCTGTTCTAGCCAAGCTTGTGTTTGTTTCCTGCCCGTTTGAGACCTGTACCTTGAACCCTGTTCTAGCCCAGCTTGTGTTTGTTCCCCTGCCTGTTTGAGACCCTGTACCTTGAACCCTGTTCTAGCCCAGCTTGTGTTTGTTCCCCTGCCTGTTTGAGACCCTGTATCCTGTACCCTCTCTAGTCATGTTTGTCTTGATCCACTCTGTCCAGTAAGTCCTGTCGGCTGCCTGCAGCTAGGGGCTCAGCCCCTAGGGAACGGCGGTCAAACGCAGGTGAAGTATTGTCCAGTCAAGCTAGTTCCTGTATCCTGCTTGAGAATCCTGTTCAGTCCTAATTGATGGATTTTTGCCTGCTGCTGCCACTCCTTGTCAGCAGCCCA
This sequence comes from Microcaecilia unicolor, assembly GCF_901765095.1. Taxonomy (NCBI): domain Eukaryota; kingdom Metazoa; phylum Chordata; class Amphibia; order Gymnophiona; family Siphonopidae; genus Microcaecilia; species Microcaecilia unicolor. Next base: position 19,110,972 of record NC_044034.1, read on the forward strand.
AGGGCTAACGACTCCAGACTTATCCATGGGAACCTGACACTAAGCTTCATTTTATGAATGATCACAGAGTTCTCTAAAAGTCTCAATCAGGTTAGCGTATCCTCTAAAACAGGCAAATGTTCTGATAGCTCGGAGAAAGCTAAACTCCTGTTTAATAGTAAGAAGGAAGCTTACTATACTTACCGAGGTTAGATTTTTGTCTCTCAAATCCACATAGCACAGGTCTGAAGGATTGTTAACACTGGTCGTCTTCATCTACAATTAAAAAACAAATACTGCTAAATGTTCAGTGTTCTGCAAGTATTAATAACAGAAAGGATTTAGCCCAGGATGTTCACTGTTTGTTCCTTCCTGCACTATGCTACAAGATTATGGAACAAAAATCAAAATAGCGCATATCTGTGTGATGGTCTTGCAAAATTCCTGAACATTTGGTAATTCTTCACAAACCTCAAGCCCCCTCCCTACCCATCTTCAAAGCCTTACTCAAAGCCCACCTCTTCAATGTTGCTTTCGACACCTAACCTCTATACCTTCAAGTAACCTAGACTACCCCAATTTAATGACCCCTACTTAACTAACTGTATATTTGTCCTTTAGATTGTAAACTCATTGAGCAGGGACTGTCTTTCTATGTTAAATTGTACAGCGCTGTGTAACCCTAGTAGCGCTTTAGAAATATTAAATAGTAGTAGTAATTACTTAATGTAACTGAATATGGTGGCAGTTAAGCACTGGGCAAGCCCATCTAGTATTCCCAATCCACCTCTTGTCTTTTCTGTACTGTTCTGGATAATAGGACTGTACATATTCATCAGGCTGTAATGAACGTGTCGCTTTCAGGTGTGTATCTTTAAGTCCCACTTCAAATGTGTTGTGTTTAGCTAGAGTGGAAGGTTGTCACAGCAGGGTATTCTCTCTGCCTGGGGAAGCTTGGAGTAGAGGAGTAGCCTAATAGTGTAATGGGCCGAGAACCTGGGGAACTGGGTTCAGTTCCCACTGCAGTTCATTTGTGATCCATTGCCCAAAGGTACAAAGGATTGTGACTCATTAGGGACAGAGAAAGTACCTGTATATAATATAGAAACCGCTTTGATTGTACCACAGAAATGTAGTATATCAGATCTGTGACCCTTCACCCCCTTTACTGTTAAGGTTGACTACAGAGCTCATTTTCAAACACACAGACTTAAAAAATTACATAAAGGGGCATTTTCGATAAAACATCTAAGTCCAATTTTGGACGTTTTGCTGAAAACGTGCAAAAATCAAGGCGGTGAACGTAGCTATTTTCAAACCTAAAATACGTCTATCTTTTTGTTTCGAAAACGGCCATTTGCTTAGATGATTTTAGACATTTTGTGCCCAGTGCATTTTTCTTTTGTGACCATTTTTGAAAAAAAAAAAAAAAAAGTCCAAGTGAAAAACGAACAAAATCAAGCCATTGGGATGTAGGAGGAGCCAGCGACTGGCCACACAGATATCCCAGCAGAGCAGTGGGGCACCCTAGGGGGTGCTACAGTGAACGTCACATAAAAGCTCCCAGATACACATCTCAATGTTACTCCCTTATTGTATGGTGAACCTTCCAAAACCCACCAAAAACTTACTGTACCCAAACTATAATAGCCTTATGGCTGTAGGTGTCACCTATATGTGGGTACAGTAGGTTTTTGGTGGGTTTCGGATGGGGGGACTGACACTTTCCACCATCAGTGTACCAGTTAGAGTGGATTATGGGCCTGGGTCCCTTTTTCTATAGTGCACTGCAACGACCACTAGGCTACTCCAGGGACCTGCTTGCTGCTCTAATAAGACTGGCCATAACATCTGAGACGGTCACAGAGGCTGGTATGTAATGTTTCATTCAAATCTTTGGGGAGGGGGTCAGTGATCACTGGGAGAGTAAGGAAAGCTCATTCCTTTATTCCTCCAGTCATCATCTGGTCATTTATGACACTTTTTTGTGGCTTAGTCACTATTAACACAGAACTAGACCAAAACATCCAACTTTTAGCCCTGGATGTTTTTATTTTGTTTCATTATGGCAGAAAAATGTCCAAGTATTAGCAACACCCATATCCCACCCTTAACCCCCCCCCCCCCCCCCCCCCCCCGACATGCCCCCTTGTAATTTGGATGCACTGCCGATGGACTGCATAGAAAAACATCTAAAAATGGAATACAAAAATAGTGATTTGGACGTTTTGGGAAGAAATAGCACTTTATGCCATTTTTTAGACATTTTTCTCTTTTGAAAATTAACCCCATAGTAACCTATGGAACTTTGTAAGTCTATATGTTTTGAAAATCAGCCTCCACTTTGTGCCCTGCCTGCATGCATAGAGAGAAAACCTGTCTTGATAAAGATAAGCCAGTTTTGAAAGCAGAGAGTCCAAGATGGCCGCTGATTGAATCAGATGCGAATGTGAGCTCCTGTGATTTTTTGACCTTGACTATGCCTAAGAGACGAGGCCGACCTGCTGCCGTGTCCTCTCAGCAGCGGAGCCCTGTGGCTCAGTCCGGCTCCATTGAACCTTTCATCTAGCGAGCCCCGATTCCAGTGGCATCGGCGAGCAGCCCGCTAGCTCAGCCAGGAGTTGATGGAAGCCCCCCGGCTGAACTCTGGGCTAAAGGTTACCCTCAGCCCCGATGTTAGAGCTCCTCCCTCGCAGCCGAGCGGAAGCAGCTCCCCGATGGCGGTGTCCCTAGCCCTGCATCTGGAAGGTACACCAGGGCTAGCGCGACAAGAGGCAGAATGTGATCCTCGTGGAACAGAGGGAAGTTTAGGATTTCAAATAAGATCTGAAACGGCGATTACAGCACCGGGGGACATAGAAACTGCAAGTACAAGTACAACTACTTTGGGAGAATTTCCTACACAGCGTTCGGAGGTAACGAACACCCAGTTTCTTTTGTTAAACCCTCAGAAGTCACTTTAGATAATTTATGCTGCTTGAGAGCTGACCTGGCCAAAACATTGTGTCCTCAGGTACAGAAAATAAGTCAAGGTCAGTGGCGTACCAAGGGGGGGGCGGTGGGGGCGGTCCGCCCTGGGTGCACGCCGATGGGGGGGGTGCCACGCCGGTCAGCGTCGTCGGTTTCCATGCTCCCTCTGCCCCAGAACAGGTTACTTCCTGTTCCGGGGCAGAGGGAGCATGGAAACAAACGACGCTGACCGGCGTGCAGCACCCCCCCCCCCAAGCGGCGTGCACCCGGGGGGGGTTCTTTCACCGGGGGGGCGGGTGTCCCTTCGCTGGGGGGGTCGCGCTGCATGGAGGGTGGAGCGCTGCACCCCGGGGGGGCGGGGCACATTGGCGATCCGCCCCGGGTGTCAGCGCCCCTCGGAACGCCACTGGTCAAGGTATGACTGTTTTGGAAGTAAAAACTAAAGAAACAGAAGGTTTAAAATCTTTGACCTTAAATGTTCAATCACAAGAGAAAACCCTCCAGCATATGCAATTGCTTCAAAGTAATATGCTGAAAGATTTAACTAATCTGAGGAGGAAAACAGAATTTCTTGAAAATGACTCAAGAAGTAATAACTTGCAATTTTTGAATTTTCCTCAACAATTTGCTGTTTCCCCTCGTGAAATATTAAAGAAAATACTGGAGGTTCCGGAAGAGAGTATCCCTCCCTTCACACAAGTGTATTGCCTTCCTGTTAAAAAAAGACAGTAACCAGCAAACTCAAGTAAATCAGTCGTTAGATGTAACTGCACTTCTAGACTCTTCAGATACAGAACAAGTCACAGCAGCCACTTTGTTGGCTACTGTGGCGTTGGCTCCCGATAAAGATAATGAAGATGTTCTTTAAAAATAAAGGAAAGACCTTTAAACGTCTAAAAATTCAAATATTCCTGGACATATCAAGAGCTACCCAGAAAAGACGGCAACAATTCCTCCAGATGAAAACTGAAGTGCTTCAGATGGGAGCTACATTTTTCCTAAGATACCCCTGTAAATGCGTGGTTAAATACCAATCTTTTAAATATGTTTATTACGAACCCTCTCAGCTTGCTTTTCTCATAACATCAAAAAGCTCTAGTTAATGTAAGGAGAAATTAGATCTTACCTGCTAATTTGCTTTCCTTTAGTCCCTCCGGACCGGACCAGGATTGGACTGATGGGTTGTGCTCGCCTACCAGCAGGTGGAGACTGAGAAAAAACTCTGACTCTAGAGAGCCAATAGGAGCCCTGGCCATGTGACCTTAGCCTCAGTATTTGAATAACAAAGCAGGAAAGAAAGAAAGACCTTCTGTGCCGTATGGAATCCTAGCAGCCACAAAGCACTCGGCAATGCCAAGTATCAGAGCTCACCAGCAACTCTCACCAGAGAAGTGGTATGGCCCGATATGTATTACAGCTCACCAGCAACTCTCACCAGAGAAGTGGTATGGCTCACTTGTACTATAGCTCACCAGCAACTCTCACCAGAGAAGCGATATGGCTCACATGTAATATAGCTCACCAGCAACTCTCCCCAGAGAAGTGGTATGGCTCACGTATAATATAGCTCACCCGCAACTCTCACCAGAGAAGTGGTATGGCTCACTTGTCTTATAGCTCACCAGCAACTCTCACCAGAGAAGTGGTATGGCCCACTTAAGATTTTATATATATTCCATCAACTGAGCTTACCAGCAACTCTCACCAGAAAAGTGGTAAATCATATTTAAGGTTTTATAGATATTCCAGCAACTGAGCTCAGCCACAACTCTCACCAGAGAAGTGGTATGGCGTATTTAAGGTTTTATAGATAGATTCCAGCAATTGAGCTCACCAGCAACCACCAGAGAAGTGATATAGACCACGTAAAGTTCTGTATATATATAGTATTGTTCCACGAATCGTAAAGGAATGAATACACTTCCTACTGAATACACTTCCTACTTAATAAAAGAAGCTAAAGAGTAGAGAGAACATGGGAGGGGCCTGGTCCGGTCCGGAGGGACTAAAGGAAAGCAAATTAGCAGGTAAGATCTAATTTCTCCTTCCTTAGCGTCCCTCCGGACCGGACCAGGATTGGACTGATGGGAAGTACCAAAGCAGTAATCTGAAGGGAGGGACCCTATGAAAACTGCAGAGAAATGTTCATGCTGCATAGGCCACCTGGCGACAACTAACATGTAGTGTGTCCCAATGAGCAAAATAAAATGAAACTAGGACTAAGTTGCCAACTTACCAATGTGCACCGAGAGCACCAAAAATCACCGTAGTAAGAATAGAGCCCGCTTCTGAAGTTGTGGAATATGTTGTAATACGCTGTGGAACTGCCCTCTCAGCGAGAAGAGAAATAGACATTCTCATTTCCTTGATCCTTCGCGATATAGCGGGTTAGAAACAATGAAAAACTTTTCCGCCTACTGGCTAGAAGGACAAAACCAATAAGAAAAAACCGATTGGGAAAGGTGAAAACTTTAAACTACAGCAGACCGAAAAGAAGTTACCAACCGTAGAAGTATTCCACACATAGATCTTCTTGCTGCAATGGTTACTAGGAAACACTGCTTGAAGAGGAAAACTTTATAGAAAAAGTTATGGCTACTAGAAAACAGAACTTTAAGAGTCTGTTCACCTAGTTCACCTAGCTGGTGGACGAAGCGGGGGGTACAGGTGCAGGACTCCTTTAAGAAACCGCTTTGACAGTGGATGCTGCATAAGCGTGCGGTTGTCAACAGTATCATGCATCACTGATAGAGCTGCCAAATGAACTCTAATGGATGAGCAAGACAGACAAGATTTCGCAAGATGCAGAAGACATTCCAAAACATGCAAAATGGATACTGTTTGTGGAATGAAGTGGCGAGAGGAGCACCACAGAGTGAACTGTCGCCACTTTGATTCATAGGACTTTAATGTAGATTTCTGTCTGGAAGCAATTAAAACTTGAAGTACTTCCTGCGAAAATATCAAAGATGTTGCGGACCCAGTAACCACGCCATAAGTTTGAGTGACTGGGGGTCCGGATGTAGAAGGATGCCTTGGTTCTGCGTAAACACCTAGTGAGATAACGGAAGAAACGCATAAAGAAGGTTGAAAAACCCCTGCTGGATGTTGGCATCTGTCCCTGTCTCCGTCAAGACTGCTGCTGAACGGAAGAAGCAAGAAATGTTCGTGAGCCTGAAGGCAAAAAGAGATAGCCCTGAAGTGTCGCAGTGAGGAAGTAAGGCTGAAAAAATGAGAGTCCATTCACCTAAATGCAGGGTGACACAACTAAGAAAAAATGAGTACAAACTCAAGAGTATACTCTTAACTCCTCCTTGGCGGATGACATAACCCATTGCCATGGCAAGGACCAACATAGCTCTCTCCGCCTTGTTTGTCAGTAGGGAAAACAAAATTCACCCGAAGGTAAAACGAATTGCTGAGGTCCCCCAGAAAAAAAATATATACAAACAAGCTTCTGCCAAAAAGTGTACTGCACGAAGCATCCCAATGACAGAACTAAGGTTCTTGAGATAACTAGATGACACTTAAATAGCGCGATTGATGACCCTGAGATTCGCAATAGGATGAAGGAAAATTCCTTCTTGGGCATTAGAAAGTAAAATTGCATTCTGCAGAATAGAGCGAGGAAATGGCCGAAGGCCCAAGGTCACCAAGAAAAATATAAACTGGGATGTTTGCAGAGGAGACAAAAGACTGTGCGCCAACCTGACTAAACAAAGAGAAAATCAGAGATATCTGATGAGAGATCAAATGAGAGATCAAATGAGAGGCCTGGCTACAATCACCACCCAACCTAGAGACTGTAAGAAATGCAACACCCGGTGCGTGACCTGAGAACTCTGCTGATAAGACTTTCTCCAATTAGGCAGTCGTCTAGGTAAGAATGAAATGACCCTAAGAGCGCAATGAACATCCTCTTAGATCTATAAAAGAACGGAAGAGAGAGTACTGCTGAAATGACCGGTTAATGCATAAGCAAAAAACTAGCCATTCTCTGGATCCTGAGGAGAAGAGGAAGGGTGACCAAGGACACCAGTTAAATAGGGCTACAAACTCCAACCCTCTCTCTATGGCGTTCCATAGTTGGGTAAGTTCTGAATATAGAAAGTTCTGAATATAGGAGTCCACCAGCTATGGTAGTACGCTCCGGACAGAAAAAAATTGTCCCAGTATGAACGTCTGATTCACCGGCCTGTAATTTCTTGGATCTCCCTAATCCACATACCACACTAATCCACGTACCACGGTCATGCGTCCTCCCTCACTGAGATGTAGATTGTAAGCTCCTTTGAGCAGGGAACGTCCTTCTTTGTTAATTTGTACAGCGCTGCGTAACCCTAGTAGCGCTCTAGAAATGTTAAGTAGTAGTAGTAGTACCAGACTCACACCCAATAGATATGAATGTTGAGCATGTTTTTAAGGTTAAAACACCGAACCTAGGCCCAGAGTCCCCAGTGTTCCTAGTGGTGAACAGCCATGGCAAATATTGTATGCGTTAGTTTGCAGAATTACTGCAAAGCCTTGCTTTTGGAGCAGAGATTTCTGTTCGATACTCTCGTGAGAGGTTTTTTTTTTTTTTTTTTTTTTTCCTTTTTCCTTTAATGCTGTTCTGGCTGTAGAAAGGTGGACATTTGAGCTTCCCCAGAATGGCAAAACTTATGTACCTATGCCCATTAGATATGAATGCTGGACTTGATGGACTTTAGGCCTTACCCAGCATAACCATACTTATGTACCTATGGCATAAATACACAGGAAGTGAGTGAATCCCCTTCCAATTGAAAGAACACTCTGGAGTGAAGGCGCATAGAATGAAAATGAAAAAGGACAAACTTGGAAATTACCTGTAACGAAAAAAGTGAAGTTGTGCCACAGCCACTTGGTGAAGGCAGTGTAGACAAGACTGTATCTGAATTCAAGAAAGCTTGATGTAACATCAGGTCTCTAAGGAAGAGGAAGAGATAGCAGATGGTATGTATAGGCATACTGGACCAAACCAGGATGTTTATAATCTGCCAATGCTGAACTGATAGAGTAGAGACAAACACGAGTAGATGGTTTGAGGACCGTCCACTATCTTTAAGTGAAAGGATGACTTTATTCTCTAAGTGACCATATGTCCTGTAAAAACCAGAAGAAAGCTAAAATGAAATATGAGAGGCTTCAAGGCAGTTGGAAAAGAAGGGAAGACATGAATAAAGCATGCCTGCTAAGGCAGCTGAGTGATTGGGAGCTTGGTAGACAGGACTGTCCCTCAGAGAATATGAAAGAGCTGATATATCCCTATGGCATCTGAACAATATACTGTATGCCTCTAGAGAAGGCTTCTTAAAGTCGGAAAAAGAAAGCACTGTATAACACTACAGCCATTGAGAGTGATTGTCTGTTAAGTTCTTAAAACACTATATAACATCATAGGCATGGAGTAAAATGCTTGAAAGGAACTAAGATATTATGGTCAGAATTGCAAAGTATCAATCAATTGACTCTTAGACAATGTAGTCCTATTCACCAGGGAATGAGACAGACAGAAATTTACTCTATGCCTATAGAGAAAGTTTCTAAAGTTCTTAAAACACTGTATAATACTACAGCTATTGAGGAAAATGCTTGAAATGAATTATGATATTATGATAAGATGTAGATTTTCCACCAGGCAATGAAAAATGACTGAACACCAGAAAAAACTAGTGTTAACAGCCCCGTGATACATAGAAATTTAAAAGAAGAAAAGCTTGTTATATATCCATATATGAAAGGAGCCCCCTTTCAACCAAATATTGCCTGCTGATGTGAAGAGCATTTTAGAATATGCCGTTCAGCACATACAAAAGTGTACACATCTTGGAGCCGAACTGCTCTATGAACTGCAGCCTTACCTTCAGCAGAGAGATCCCTGACTGATAAGATGGAGGGAGAAACAAAATGGCCGCCGTTCGCGCCACTGGCCCCGTGGCGATCGTCGACAGCGCGCCCAACACCTCCGAACAAGCGGAGCCCAGTGGAACGGCGAAGAAACAACAGCCGGCGAAAAAGGCCCCGAAAAAACCGGAGGCAGCACCGGACCCGAAGAAACCTTGAAGGGAGAGCAAAATTTACACGTTCCGGCTGCGTGAACTGCGCGACGCTGACCGAATGCAGCTGTTTGAACTTTTAAGCCATATCGGAAAAAACAGGTGGCCGCGCTTAAGCGGTTTGCAACTTTCTTTTTTTTTTTTTTTTTTCATTTGTTTAAACTGCCGCCGCCAAAACGCAAGAAAATGGAGGAAATTAAATCTGACGAGAAAAATCGCTGTTTAAAGTCACAGACACTGAATTATTTTCTTCTGTTTTTTTTTTTTTTTTTTATAACCCCTCAATCATAATAAAACACTGGAGCTGCCTGCTCGTTAGAAGTCTGGGGAAAGAAAGGCTGCTTCTTTGAATTTCCTTTTATTTGATTTAATTCTTTTAAAGCAGCTGCCTGTTAAAAGTGGCTGCCTCTCCCAAAGACGGTACACCTTTCCAGAGAAAGGGACGGCCCTTCCCTGCTAAGCCAGGGAGATGGGGAGGAAGGGGGGTGGACTCGAGACACCCGAGTTTAACACCCCCGAGGCTGTCAAAGAAAGAAGAGAAAGGAAACCCTGTCAAGCCTCTAAATAAGATTCCAGGCACAGAAGAATTATCACAAATATCTGTAATATCTAAAGAGAAAAGGAGAGAGACTAATGGGCTCACTTCCTACCTGCTGGGAGACTGAGAAAATACTGAGGCTAAGGTCACATGGCCAGGGCTCCTATTGGCTCTCTAGAGTCAGAGTTTTTTCTCAGTCTCCACCTGCTGGTAGGCGAGCACAACCCATCAGTCCAATCCTGGTCCGGTCCGGAGGGACGCTAAGGAATAAGGAATTGGTTCACGTCTGATTACAAATGTGTTTAAAAATTTCCTAAATCTCCACTGTTTAGGAATCTTAGACTCTTATTGTGGACTTGAGATTGATTAGAGATAATAGAGTCAGTGGCGTAGGAAGGGGGGGGGCGGTGGGGCGGTCCGCCCCGGGTGCACGCCGCTGGGGTCGTGTCGTCTCCGTTGGTTCCTTGCTCCCTTTGCCCCGGAACAGGTTACTTCCTGTTCCGGGGCAGAGAGAGCAAGGAACCAATGGAGCCGATGCAGCTCCCAGCGACGTGAGCTCGGGGGCGGATCGGCCCTCCCGCCCGCCCCTCACTGCCAAAGTAAGGTACAATGCGCTCCGGGGGGGGGGGGGAGGGTGCGCGGCGGCGACCCGTCCCAGGTGCCAGCCGCCCCCGCTACAGCACTGAATAGAGTTAATTATTTTCTTCCTCCTTTTTTCCTTAGCTTAATTTTTTTAAGACAACCAATCTTTTCTGTACAAGAAATGCAATGTCTTGTTTAAAAATAGAAATGCTTGTAAATAAAATAAATAAATAAAAAAAAAGATACGCCAGTTTACGCTCCTCCCTCCAGATGCAGTCTAATCCCTATAACCTTGCCAGCAAAACTTGGCAAGGAATAGATGTAAGTAAATACACTTTGATTTTATGAAAAATGTGCCACCAATTAATTGCCAGTGGCCCCTGGATGTGGGTTTGGGTTGCACTCACCAGAAAGAAAAAATCCAGGGTGTTCCCCTTGATCTCCAGCTCTTCAAAAATATCCTCTCTTGAGGTCTGGTCCCTCTGTTTCTCCTCTGGGCTTTTTGACAGATTGAACTGTTCTCCGCCTTTTGAACAGATCATGGCATTAAGCCTCTGCTGCTGGAGAGCCCTGTGGGCCACCTTCCAGTGACCAGCTCCTATCAGGGAGAAGGTCGTTAAAAATAAATAAATGAATAAAAAGACAAAAAAAAAGCTTGTTTCTGATTGATCTCTCTCTAAACATCCAGGGCCCTTCCACCCACCACACACATAAATACACACCAAGACATTAGCAACTGGATCTAGGAATATGTAGCAATACTATACACATAATATGGGAAGGTTTTGTTTCAATTACTTGTAAATATTTGACATGAATGAATGGGTCCATTGCCCAGATAAGCCAGACTGTACAAACCAGACTAGGGTTGTTCTCAGTTTATCGCTAAAACTGCATTCTTACTTATTGAAATGTTATGAGCATAAGTCTTCAAAACCTTTTCCGCTGTACATGTATTTCCACTTTGTCACCCCTGCAAATAGACTAGAAATGATACAGATGTGACTATACCTGCTGACTAGACTAGGCTTTTTCATGTGTTTATGCCACTATATGTATGTAAAAGACTTGTTATAAGATTACCCTATGCATACATGCTTGGGGGAGGAGTTTGGGCACAGTGTGGGCGGAGTAAATGTCCACAGCCACATTTTAGCTGCAATTCCAGCTGCTTTTCTGCTGATATTTTATAAAGCCACATCGGTAGCTATGGTGGTCATTTTAGAAGGTTTATCCCCCAGATTTATATAGCATGCCTTGAGATCTGCGCCAAAATCCAAGCAGATTCTATAACAGCGCGTCAAGCTTAACAAGCTAATGAGAGCTGATAACAGCACTTAACAAGCAATAATGAGCACTAATTGGAACTAATTACAATTCACGCGCACAACTCGCTAAGTGTATTCTGTAACCCTGGGCAAGTCACTTAACCCTCCGTTGCCCCCAAGTACAACAGTAGTACCAGTGGCGTAGCTACGTGGGGCTACGGGGGCCTGGGCCCCCGTAGATTTGGCCCTGGAGAACCCTACCGACGACCCTCTCGACCCCCCCTCCCACTGCCAACCCTCCCCCGCTGCTGCAATCGGCTACTTTTGCTGGCGGGGGTACTTAAATATTTATCTTTATTTATTTATTTAACACATTTATACCCCACATTTTCCAACTTAGTTGCAGGCTCAATGTGGCTTACATAATACCGTAGAGGCAGTTCAGTAACATACAAATACACAAAATAGTAGTAAACCTATAAATAACATTATAAGGTGATAAAAAGTTCAATACGGTCCATAGTTTTGCTGTATCACAGGAAGTAGAAAATTAAGTTGGGTCTGAGGGGTAGGTCTTCTTAAACAAGGTGGTTTTCAGTGACTTCCTGAAGTTAAGATGGTTATGAATTGTTTTCACATTTTTACAAAGCTGGGATATGCACATCAAAATCCCAAGTGCATGCAAACGGTAAGGGGACGTGGTCTGGGTGTGTTTTGGGCGGGACTATGGTGTGCCTACAAGCAGTGGCGTTCCTAGCCTCGATGACATCCGGGGCGGATCGCTGATGCGCCACCCCCTCCGGGTGCAGTGCGCATCAGCTCAAAGAGAATGAAAGCAAGGCTTCTGCTACAATTGTAATCCACTGCCGATGCAGGAAAAAAGCTCAGCGTATTCAATTGCATCGGCAGTGGATTACAATTGTAGCAGAAGCCTTGCTTTCATTCTCTTTGAGCTTAATATTCGTATATTTATATATCACAAGACTCCTGAAGAAGGCGTCCGTAGCGCCGAAACACAGCTGTGTTGAGTTGAGTGTATATTTAAATAAAGAGATTGTTCCTATCTACGTCGCCTACTGGTGTTTTTCAAGAGCCTACTCCTCCTACTCCCCCTTTCCTCAGATTCTACTTTTCGTAGGAATTTGTGTACCTCCACCCTTGTGGTGGTTTGGCTTGCTTGCTAAGTTTTGGTAGACCTACTCCTATTAGAGCTCACCTGAAGTTGGCTGCTCGGTTTTGGTAGGAACCAGAACTGAAACTGTCCCCCAACGTCCCCCACTCCAACAAAAAAGCCCCCTCCTGAGCTCATCCCCACCCCCCAGTGGCAGCCCCACTCATTGTCAACCCCTCCTCCCCCGCGATCACTTTCTGCCAGTCCCCATCCTGCCTCACCACTGACAGGCCCTGCCCGGGCCTACTTTAAGAAGAAAGCCATAGTGGTCTAGTGGCCTCTTTGGAGGAAAGAACAAACCCCACTCAGTCCTACCCCATGCCGCTGCTTCATCAAAATGGCTGCCAAGACTGCCGAAGGAGGGTTGGTTTTTTTTTGTTACATTTGTACCCTGCGCTTTCCCACTCATGGCAGGCTCAATGCGGCTTACATGGGGCAATGGAGGGTTAAGTGACTTGTCCAGAGTCATAAGGAGCTGCCTGTGCCTGGTGTGAATCGAACTCAGTTCCTCAGTTCCCCAGGACCAAAGTCCACCACCCTAACCACTAGGCCACTCCTCCACTGTTGCTACTATTTGAGATTCTACATGGAAGGTTCCTATTCCACTGGCAACATTCCATGTAGAAGTCGGCCCTTGCAGATCACCAATGTGGCCGCGCAGGCTTCTGCTTCTGTGAGTCTGACATCCTACACGTACGTGCAGGACGTCAGACTCACAGAAACAGAAGCCTGCGCAGCCTTCTACATGGAATGTTGCTAGTGGAATAGCAACATTCCATGTAGAATCTCCAATAGTAGCAACATTCCATGTAGAATCTCCAATAGTATCTATTTTATTTTTGTTACATTTGTACCCCGCGCTTTCCCACTCACTGCAGGCTCAATGCGGCTTACATGGGGCAATGGAGGGTTAAGTGACTTGCCCAGAGTCACAAGGAGCTGCCTGTGCCTGAAGTGGGAATCGAACTCAGTTCCTCAGTTCCCCAGGACCAAAGTCCACCACCCTAACCACTAGGCCACTCCTCCACTCAGTTTGTGTTGCTCCTGCCCTCCTGCCTCCACCTTGTTGTAAAGGTACAGGGGGACGTGGGTCGGGTGCAGGAGGGAGGGTTGCGTGCCTGCGCAGAGGAAGGGGTTTAGTCCACTGGACTGGACCACCAGGGAAAGTTTGAAAAAAAGGTTCTGGGGTCACGGGGTGGGGGGCTCATGGTCCACTGGACCACCAGGGAATTTTTGTTTTAAATTCGGGGTGGGGGGGGGGGGAGGTGAGAGGTAGGAAGAACTAGCAGGTAGTCTTTATAGCTTCCTGCTTGTGCTTCTCTCCTCTCCAACACCTCCAGAGCAATCGTAAAATTTGCTCGTTAAATTATGGCTGCTCTGGAGCTGTGCATCCCCTGGAATACATGTTAGATTACAAATAAGATCATTAGAATACTAATGATCTCATTGTAATACATTTGCATGGGGTTCTTGTTAGCTGCCACGAGAACCCATGCATTGCTAGATACGTAAACGTTTGCTTTAGACTGGCTAGAACCAGTCTAAATCAAACATTAATAGCAAGGTAAGCTTTGTGCATCTGGCCCTGAGAGCCTAGACACTGTGATGCACATTACGTATAAAATATAGTTAGGCAGTATCTTGAACAAAAGAAGAAATAGGAGATCATTTATTGGTGAATTTATGTATCTTATTGGATTTCTTTGCTAGATATACTTCAAATTTACAGGTGATGCATACCAAGCGCCACCATTGATTATAATGAATATTAGATAGAGATTTTTCCATGAATTTAAAATCATTTTTAGAGCAAGAGATAGCAAAGAATCCAATAAAGAGCATTCGGTTTACTACAGATATTTTCTTTAATATGTACAACTGCTGTCCATTAATGTGGATTATCATTTCTTTTTATTTCAATGGAAATGTATATAAAAGTTTCACAAATAAAAAAGAAAGTGTGAAAAATCACCTTTTAGGGTTTCACTCCATAACTGTCTCCACTTGTATGAAATGGGGCCCCTATACATATAGGAAGCAATTCGATAGCTGGGCTCCAAGAATTAGGCACCATATTTGTGAGGGAAGCAAAGCCTAGTCTAAGAATACTTAGGGGTGAAGTCTTTAAATCGCACCTAAAACAAATCGGTGCCAAAACCCCCCCACTTAAGTAGAATTCTATAAGTTGCATCTAACTTCAGGCACGGTTTATAGAATAGCGCTTAAGTGCAAGGGTCATGCGTAAATTTAGATTCGTCCATCTGCACCAATGAAAACGTGGTGCAAATGCCCCACCTAAATTTACATGTGGAATCCCCTTATTCTATAAATACGCATGTAACTTGAATCCATGCCCATGCTTCATCCTGAAAAGACCATGACCCTCCCATTTCCATGCCCCCTTTTCCGGGACGCCTATAAAATTTAGGCATGGATCACGCACCTAAATATTAATTGATTTCAATTAGCACTAATTGTTAAAAACAATTATTGGTGCTAATTGGCTTGTTATTCAATTAAAAAAGTGTGTAAATTAGGCACACACTCAAATTTGCGCACATATTTTTTGACCCTTTTACTAAGCTGCTAACATGGGGTTTACTGTGCAACAGAGAAGAGAGAGACCCAGGTTAAAAAGGCAGCCGCTGCAGAACTAATTCCATATTAGCTGCCTAATGTGAGAGTGGGTGGGATCTGTGTGCGACATGGGTGGGCAGAGGTGTGGCCAACTGTGACAGCTTGTGCATGGGTCAGTAACACAAGCTAGCTGTCATGACTGCTGATAGCATGGCTACATTTACTCTCACCTCAAGGAGGCGGTAAGTGCAGCCACGCTACTGGCAATTCAGTAGCACAGCTGCTGTCAAAGGTCCCTGGCAGTGCTCCAACCTGCACTGCCTCCCCAACACTCCCTGACGCAACAAAAAGTTCACAATCCCCTCACGGCACATAAGAAAATAAGTTTTCCCATACTGGGACTGACCGAAGGTCCATCAAGCCCAGTGTCCTGTTTCCTTTCCTACAGTGGCCAATCCAGGTCACAAGTACCTGACAAGATCCCAAACAAGTAAAACAGATTTTATGCTGCTTACCCTAGAAATAACCAGTGGATTTTCCCATTTTAATAATGGCTTATGGATTTTTCTTTTAGGAATTTATCCAAATCTTTTTAAAACCCTGCTAAGCTAACTGCTTTTACCACATTATCTGGCAACGAATTCCAGAGGTTAATTACACATTTAGTGAAAAAATATTTTCTCTGATTTGTTCTAAATTTACTACTTACTAGCTTCATTGCGTGCCCCCTAGTCCATGTATTTTTGGAAACAGTAAACTAGCGATTCACATCTATCTGTTCTACTCCACTCAGTATTTTATAGACGTCTACCACAAAGAGGTCCCAATCTCCTCCTTCCGTTTATTAGTTTGTCTGTTCAAATAAGGTCATAGAACATCTAAAGAGGAGACTATAGGACTCATTTTCGAAACACAAAAATGCCCAAGAAGCGGCACAAAGCTGCAGATGGATTTTTTTTTTTTTTTTGGGGGGGGGGGGGGAGAGGGTGAAGGTGCCAAAACATCCAAATCGCTATTTTTTGAAACCCATTTTTAAGATGTTTTTCTATGCAGTTCATCTGTAGTGCATCCAAATTACAGGGGGTCATGTTTGGGGCGGGATATGGGCGTTCTCAAAACTTGGACATTTTTCCGCCGTAATGGTACAAAGCAAAAACATCCAGGACTAAAAGTTATATGTTTTGGTCTAGACCTGCTTCAGTCACGACTAAGTCACACAAAGGCGCCCTAAATGACCAGATGACCACTGGAGGGATTAAGGCATGACCCCCTCCTTACTCCCCCAGTGGTCACTGACCTCCTCCCACCCCCCACAGATGTGAAAGAAAGAGTACATACCAGCCTGTATGACAACTTCAGATGTTATGACCAGTTCTATTATTACAGCAGTAAGCAGATCCCTTGAGTAGCCTATTGGTCGGTGTATTGCACTTTAGAGAGGGGGATCCAGGCCCACATCCCTCACTAATTATTACACTTGTTGTGGAAAGTGTGAGCCCCCCCAAAATCCACCACAAATCTACTGTACCCGCATATAGGCGACACCTGGTGTACAGTAGGTGGTTGTTGTATTTTGAAGGGCTCCCCATACAATATAGGAGGGTAACTATGAGATGTGTACCTGGGACCTTTCATGTGAAGTCCACTGCAGTGTCCCTTAGGGTGCCCCACTGCTCTGCTGGGATGTCTGTGTGGCCAGTCTACAAAGAAGGGCGACGAAAATGATAAAGGGAATAGGATGACTTCCATATGAGGAAAGGCTGAAGCGGCTAGGGCTCTTCAGCTTGGAGAAAAGACGGCTGAGAGGAGATATGATAGAGGTCTATAAAATAATGAGTGGAGTGGAACGGGTAGACGTGAATCATTTGTTTACTCTTTTCAAAAATACTAGAACTAGGGGGCATGCGATGAAGCTACAAAGTAGAAAGTTTAATACGAATTGGAGAAAATCTTTCTTCACTCAACGTGTAATTAAACTCTGTAATTCGTTGCCAGAGAATGTGGTGAAGGCGGTTAGCTTAACAGGGTTTTAAAAAGGTCTGGATGGCTTCCTAAAGGAAAAGTCCATGGAGCATTATTAAATTGACTTGGTGAATTTATGCTGCGTATTTCTGGGATAAGCAGCACAAAATGTTTTGTACTTTTTTGGGATCTTGCCAAGTATTTGTGACCTGGATTGGCCACTGTTGGAAACAGAATGCTGGGCTTGATGGACCTTGGGTCTGTTCCAGTGTGGCAATACTTATGTAATGCTGGTCCCCCATACATCCCAATGACTTGTTTTTGTGCATTTTTCCCTTGGATTTTTTTTTTCTGAAAATGGTCACAAAAGAAAAATGCACAGAGCACAAAATCTGTAGAAAATAGCCATTTTCGAAACAAAAAGATAGACTTTTTTCTGGTTCGAAAATTGCTATGTTCACCACTGGATTGTTGGACATTTTCAGCAAAACATCCAAAATCAGATTTAGACGGCATATCGAAAACGCCCCCCTAAATCCGTCTAAATGCCTAAAATGGGATAAACTCTAATTCATAGTTTTATAAAATATTACAGTGAAAGCTCTCAGCTACAAGATAAATTTGTTTTATCTTGTTATTAAAATGGTTCTTGTTCCTTCTGAAGAAAACTGAATGTTGCTGAAAGATGCCAGACTTAAAGAACTGAAAATGTATGTCCTCCTTTCAAGCACAGCTGAAATTATTGAGAGGGAAATTAAAATATTACCTTCACCACGAGGCCGAAAAAGGTTTCTGACAGGGAAACAGTTGTCTGGAAATGTTCCAGTATCATTAACTTGAAGCCAAGTGGTAGTCATTGTTGCAGCTGGTTCACTAAACAATTCAAAACTGAAATAATGAAATTACATTAATACCACCCGAAACATCATCTTTCTATATAGATAAATAGATATAGATATATTTGATCTCCAACATATCACATATTACCTTGCCCTGAACAGGATCTGAGAAACACAGGTAGTTTGTGACATTATTATAATCAATAGGGCCTCCTCGCCTAACTATTAAGATGTTTCATTGTATTGTACGAACAGCGTTAGAAATCACATCTATGTTATTTGAATGTTCTAATGTGTTTCATTGGTATTATGCTGATATTGTAAATATCACATCTATGTTATATGAATGCTCTTCCATATTGCATATTATAGTATCACTAGGGAAAAAGGCCCGTTTCTGACACAAATGAAACGGGCGCTAGCAAGGTTTTCCTCGGAGTGTGTGTGTTTTACAGAGTGTGAGAGTGAGTGTGTGATAGAGAGAGAGTGAATGTGTGAGTGTGTGTGACAGAGAGAGTGAGACTGGGTGCGAAAGTCTGTGTGTGAGAATGAGAATGTGTGCCAGGGGCCCCCCTCCCTCCCTCTCTCCCAGTTCCACGGTTTCCCCCTTCCCTCCCTCCCTGTTGCAGGGTCACCCCCCTCCCTCCCAGTTCCAGGGTCGTTGCCCCCCCCTCTCTCCGCCCCCCTCCAGCCAGCCTGCAATGTTTAACTGTAAAATTAGGGAGCTGTGTTGTGTAATAAAACGCACCTGGAACGTTGTGAAGCTGACTCCGTGGCTTCACTGAAGTGAAGGGTTCGTAAGGTTCGTCAGTCTGTCACCATCTCTCTCGGCCCCGCCCTCACGCCTCTGATAGGTCCACCGCCCTCGACGTCATCACATTTTGACGCGAGGGCGGGGCCGAGAGAGATGGTGACAGAGTGACGAATCTCACGAACCTTACAAACCCTTCACTTCAGTGAAGCCACGGAGTCAGCTTCAGAACGTTGGAGGTGCTTTTTATTATAGTAGATTTGTATTCTGTCAACATTTATCATATTTCAGTTATATGATGCTTTCTTATAGTGTGACTAAAAGGTTTATATTTCTGATACTGTTTCATGTTACTCTTATTATTAGGAGTCAGGGGCCCTTTTACTAAAGAATGTTAAGACCTAATGTGCACTTAGTGCAGGGGAAACAGCTTAGTGCAAAACACATTAAAACACTGTGCAGCAATGGCGTAGCAAGGGAAGACTGTGCCTGGGGCAGAAGGCGATGGCAGCATCCCCACCCCCCCCCCTTACTTGGGCCCACTTATCACCAGTACAGCCAGCAGACAAAGTGCAGCAGGTTCATACTGAGGCATATTTTCAAAGCACTTAGCCTTCCAAAGTTCCATAGGTTTCTATGGAACTTTGGAAGGCTAAGTGCTTTGAAAATATGCCTCAAAGTGTACGGGCAGAATGGCAAGATTATCAATTATTAGTTAAAAGGGAGACGGAGCAGCGAGCGCTCACACTAAAAATAAATAAACAGAGATGCGGGGGGGGGGGGGGAGTTGACTCTAAATGTCTCCCAATTATCGTTCTTTTATTTCCCATGTGCCTGGCTGCAGGGGGCTTGAGCACAGGGAAGAGGAGGGGGCTCGGTTTGTATGCAGCTGTGGCCCCACACTCATCTCAGTCCACAAAGCTGCACCACTCAACAGAAGGTAAAGGAGTTGGCCTGTCTGCAGCCCGGCATGGTGCTCTCACCACACACTCTGCCTGCCTACTCCTCTCTATCAAAGAGACACAGATAGGCCTGGAGCATGCAGGAGGCTTTGCAAAGACTGGTATACCAGCTCATCCCTCTTTACACCCAGTACTCACAAGCTTCTACTCAGCGAACGCCACAGCCCCCCCTGTACCAGAATTGGTAAAGCAGTAGGCCTCAGCTCCCCTACCACCTTCTGGAAGCACATGGCCCTGCCAACTTTACTCAGTGCCATGCTGGAATTGGCAGAGGCTTGACATGCTGGAGGTGACGCTGCGGGCTCATCTTTGTCTCAGAACTACCAATTTGCTTCATTCCAGGGACAGTTGTGTATTATGGGACTTGCAGCACTGATTTCAACGGGCAGGATGAGGCACTACAAAAATCCCATACTGCCTAGAAGAGGCCCAGCCAGACCCAATACAGCCCGACCTTTCCTGCTGCCCGGCGCCTCACGGCCTTGCTTTGCCGTCCTGCCCTTCCGCAACCCAATGCACAAGACTTCCAGGTTCATTGCTGGAGAGGGAACACCAGCACAGCAGAAACACCTCTTCCTCAGCCAGTGCTGCCCAGACAGAAAATAAAACTGTAACCCACATGGGTTTATTTATTTTATTTATTTAATTGCATTTGTATCCCACATTTTCCCACCTATTTGCGGGCTCAGTGTGGCTTACAATACATTGTAAATGATGGAAATACAGTTTGTTACATTACGATTATGGGTTACATTGTGAATAGTTAAGGAAGACAGAGTCAGATCAATCACCTTTGGGGCGTAGAAACTAAAGGATATGACGTTGGGGAATTACTACGCTGATCGAATAATAGCAAGAGAGCGATGGGGTAGACATTTTTTATCTGTGGGTAGATTGTTGAATGGGAGAGAGTACGGGGAAGTGGAGTACATGGGGTAATATCTTGAGGCGTTGTTATGGTGTATATGGGATTTATATGTTTTGATCCTTGCGGTATGTTTTGTCAAAGAGATAGGTCTTCAATCGTTTGCGGAAGTCTGTCAACTCATAGACCGCTCTCAGGCCACGTGGCAGTGCGTTCCAGAGTTGCATGCTCTTGTAGGAGAAGGTTGATGCATGTAGTACTTTATACTTTATGCCTTTGCACTTAGGGAAGTGGAGGTTGAGGAAAGTTCTGGATGATTTTTTGGCGTTTCTAGGTGGCAGGTCTACCAAGTCAGACATGTATGCAGGGGCTTCACCGTGAATGATTTTGTGCACTAACGTGCTTATTTTAAAGGTGACACGTTCCCTGAGTGGGAGCCAGTGTAGTTTCTCGCGTAATGGTGCTGCGCTTTCGTATTTTGGTTTTCCGAAGATGAGTCCGGCTGCTGTATTCTGGGCTGTCTGAAGTTTTCTCATTATTTGTTCTTTGCAGCCTGCATATAATGAGTTGCAGTAATCTAGATGGCTTAATACGAGTGATTGTACCAGGTTGCGGAAGACAGATCTTGGAAAGAATGGTTTTATTCTTTTTAGCTTCCACATGGAGAAGAACATCTTTTTTGTTGTGTTGTTCGCGTGAGTCTCAAGTGTAAGGTAGCGGTCGATTGTTACTCCAAGGAGTTTTAAATTTTCTGAAATTGGCAAGTTTAGTTTAGGTGTGTTGATAGCAGTAAATTTTGTTGTGTTGTATTGGGAGGTTAATATGAGGCATTGAGTTTTTTCTGCGTTCAATTTCAGTTACATTACTGCCCAATTGCTGCCCCTGCTAAGACTGCACCCAGGGCCGTCCGCCCCCCTCCTTTTACTACACTCAGGGGTTTTTTTGAAGGGGTACTTAGGGTTACTGAGTACTGGCACCTTTTCCATTGTCTGCTAAAATTGACCCATGGACCCCAAGTTTTAATGAAAGAGCTCAGGCTCTACACACCAATTCTGCCTTGTCATAGATTCTGTAACTGGTTGCAGGGGGCCTGGCCATTGTGGGGTGGGTCTCTCAGTGATCACCCTACCCCTGAAGGGTGGCCTAGCATTTGAGTACCAGCACCTTTTTTGCTAGAAAAAACACACTGACTACACTACACTACACTACACTACTGTTTTACAACAATCTGCCTGTTAGTGCATGGTAAGCATGTGTTACTTATATTTTTAAAAAAGATTTTTCAGGGGGAGCATTGCATGGGCGTGGAGGCACTGTTCCCTCTAAGCTGAGTGGGCAGGAAAAATCTGCATTGCTGCCAGTAGGGGGTGGTGCTTCAATATTGTGTTTTCAATCGCTATGGGCAGGCTGGTTCTCTGGAATCCTGCACAACTTGCCTGTCCCTCGCTATTGAAAATGTGATTGTGAAATAGCGCCCCCACTGGCAGGACTATAGATGGAGGACTCCCTCTCAGCTTAGACGGTACAGTGCATGGAAACAATATTCAGTGAACATATTTGTTCTGCACATGATAACTGAATAATGCAGACTTAACATGGAAGCACTTAGCATCTCCTAAATAGGATGATGATGATGATGACGACAGGTACTTATAAATACTGGTACCAATTTATCAGAAATATACAATATAAATCCACAAGATTACAATATATTGAAGGTTTCATTGCACAAAGTTTGAAACTTTGCCACTGCCATTGACCAGGAGGAGAGAGAGGGGAGTCCTAAAAATTGGAGATCCGCTGGCTGTGAGAGGCAGGTTGCGACTCTAATAAGTGGCAACCAGGAGATATTGTGCTACGGGTGGGTAGAAGAGGGCCCAGCCCAGGAGCAGGGGACCGGAGCCAGGGAGAGCTTGACAAGGGTGGACCAAAGGTGTGGTTACCGCTGGGAGAGGGTCGGATCGAGGGAGGTCTGAGCCCACAAAAGTAAATCAGTGTACAGATGAGGAGTACAGCCTTTGGGGATAATATTCCTTTACAGGATAGGCACGTGCAGGAGATGCTGTAAATACCTGTAAATATAACACCAAGTATCCTGTAAATATAATTCAGGGAAGAAGTGGAAAAGGGAGTTCCCTGTTGGGGATAACAACAAGGAATACTTTGGATTGATAATTTGCCAGTTGCGTTCAATTAAAGGTTTTGTACTTGTTTGAGACTTTTCAGTACTGCCTGGTTTGTGGAAGAGAGAGCGCTAAGGGAACCGATCAGCTCCAGAGGGTAAAGCATAGGCTCCCAAACTCCCAGATCGATATTCCGGACCATTGACCCATCCCCAAGCTTGACTGAATGTGGGCTGGAACTGATGAGTGAGGCGGGATTGGCCCTGAATGTGAAACTGAACTGAGATCTGGTTTGTGGCGCGGAGCCGGAGCTACTGCACAGGTGAGACCCGGCCGGGTTACACATGCAATAACTAATGTAATCTAAAAGTCCTCTTAATTTATTTATTTTTATTTATTACATTTGTATCCCACATTTTCCCGCATAGCAGTAGGCTCAATGTAGCTTATGTAAACTGCCCAGAACTAAAGGTTGAGGAGGTATACAAAATTCCTGTTGTTCTTATACTTAGATTTGAACATTTTACTATTATTTATACTGTTAAGAAAATTGTAAGTTTTATGTCAAGCAGTACCTGCTGTACACTGCCTTGGGTGAGCCTCTTCATAAAGGTTGTTAAATAAATCCCAAAACATAAATAAGTTGTGAACTTTACTAACAGTTCCTTGGCATTCTGGAGAAAACCTGAGCAATAAACTTTTCAAATAATGTGATTATTGTTTCCAAAGTACACATGAAAAAAAAAAGAGAGAGAGAAAGAAAACACTCAATGCAGAGTGTACAGCTTCCTTTCAAATAATAAAGAGGGCAGACTTTTAGCAAAAGAAATATCTAATGTAATTTTTGTATAAACAGAGCAGATGCAAGGGTAGTGGACACCCTGGGCAAACATTCCCCCTCCCCCTAGCCTGCAGCTGTAACCCATGATTTTGATAATTAAAATCCACAACCATGATCACACAAAAATCCTATGATTAATTTGTGTAGCTGTCAGGACTTACTATTATCTTGCTTTTGACTGCAGCTGCTCTTTGCTAACCCCTCGAAACCACTACCCTAGATGACTGCCTAGTCATCATGTCTAATGGTTGGTCCAGCACTGCATATAAAATCCTATATAATAAAACTCACCTCCAACATTCTGAAGCTGACTGCATGGCTGAGGCATTCCTGCTCTCTGTATCCATCTCCTGAATTGAATCACGTACTTCCGCGTTCGTCACAAGCAGAAGTGACCAACCACACAAGGTTTCTCGGCTTCAGAATGTTGGAGGTGCATTCTATTAAATAGGATTTGTCAGTTCCTTGAAGCACAGCCAGAGCTCAGCGTCCTGCACAGTAACACTCAGACACCAGAGAGAGGGAGGAGGGGGGGGGGGGCTGACACCAGAGAGAGGGAGGGGGTATCTCTGTCACACACTGTCTCACACTATATCACATTCACTCTCTATGTGTCACACAGTTACTCACACACTCTCTTGGTCTCATACACTCAGTCTCACAGAGAGTCTGTCTCTCACACACACACTGTATCTGTGTGAAATACACTCTCTCTCTCACACACTGTGTCTCACATACGAACTTGCACACACTCTCATTCTCACACACACACTCTCTCTCTCACAGACACACTCGCACCCAGACTCACTCTCTCTCTCACACACACACACACTCGCACATTCATTCTCTCTCTCTCACACAGTCACTCTCACATACACTCTCTCAAACATACACACTTCAAGGAAAACCTTGCTAGCGCCCGTTTCATTTGTGTCAGAAACGGGCCTTTTTTACTAGTAAAATATAAACCACATACCTGATACAATAGGATCACAACAATGTAGAAAGAACTCCTGCCAAACTATCCAAAATAAAGTTGTAACAGAGTTGCCAACGATTCCCTCAACAGGGTTGATCCAGTCCTGGGTTTACCCCACTGCATGCAAGGATTTGTAGTTCTGATTTCCCCACTGCATTCCCTATGAAAAGCAAAACTACAAGTCCCTCCTTGCACGCACAGTGGTAAACAGAGGACTGGCTCAACCCTGTCGGGAATCTAGATCCAGTTAATAACCTGTGAGGAACAGAGCTGCCAAGTTACCCATTCCAGGAGGGCGACTTTTTGGCCGGTCCTGGAATTCTGTCAACCTCATCCTGGTGCATTATGGGACCTGCAGCACTGATTTCAATGGATAGAATCATGGACTACAAAAAAATGGAAGCGGTGCAAAGAAAAGCTACGAGGATGGTATGGGATTTGCGTTCCAAAACGTATGAAGAGAGACTTGCTGACCTGAACATGTATACCCTGGAGGAAAGGAGGAACAGGGGTGATAGGATACAGACGTTCAAATATTTGAAAGGTATTAATCCGCAAACGAATCTTTTCCGGAGATGGGAAGGCGGTAGAACGAGAGGACATGAAATGAGATTGAAGGGGGGCAGACTCAGGAAAGATGTCAGGAAGTATTCTTTCACGGAGAGGGTGGTGGATGCTTGGAATGCCCTCCCGCGGGAGGTGGTGGCGATGAAAACAGTAACGGAATTCAAACATGCATAGGATGTGCATAAAGGAATCCTGTGTAGAAGGAATGGATCCTCAGAAGCTTAGCTACAATTGGGTGGCAGAGCAGGTGGGGGGAAGAGGGGTTGGTGGTTGAGAGGCGAGGATAGGGGAGGGCAGACTTTTATACGGTCTGTGCCAGAGCCGGTGATGGAAGGCGGGACAGGTGGTTGGGAGGCAGGAAAAACTGCTGGGCAGACTTATACGGTCTGTGCCCTGAGAAAGACAGGTACAAATCAAGGTAAGGTATACACATGAGTTTATCTTGGGCAGACTGGATGGACCGTGCAGGTCTTTTTCTGCCGTCATCTACTATGTAAATACTACACTGCTTTGGAATGCACGTTAAAAAAAAAAAAACCAGGACCGGCCAAAAAGTCTCCCTCCTGGAACGGGTAACTTGGCAGCTCTGGAGGAACGATTTGCAGTCTATTGCATTCTGATAACGGAATAGCCAGAACTTTTACTCCGTTTTTACAAACTTTGAGAAAGTTGTCTCAGAGACCTATCAGTAACTCCTCTATTGCAAGTCTTCGGAAAAATGCACAACCTGCTGCAGTTTTCTTTGGAAAAAAAAAGAAAGAAAAGAATTAAATATTCAAACAAATTCGTTTTCATTTGACTCCAACATTTCTAAGACATTCTTTACAAAGAATAAATATACCTCCTCTGCAATACTTAAGCAACCTGAGGTCTTCTTTTACTTTTTTTTTTTTCCCACAGCTTCCCTCCGACTCCTAGAGTTGCGCCATTTTCCTCTATCACGACGACCGGTCTCCTAGCAACCGGAGACGCTCTCCACACTTCCCGCTGATTGGCATTTCCCATCAGCAATGTCCAAAACTTCCCACGGAAGGCCAACAAACCACAACTCCCGGCAGCCCTAGCGGCGGAAACGTCACTATAGCGAGACGCATCTCCCCGGGAGTTGTAGTTCCCGCTTTCCGCTCTTTCCGCACAGAGCGTCGGCGCAAGAACTACAGAGCGCGCACAAAAAAAAAAAAAAGGCACAGGAGGACAACCGAGCCAGCTCCGCGCTACGTCATCCTCCGCAACTGGCCAATCAGCGGTGAACAGGTCGAGAAACTGGGGAGCTTTTTTTTTTTCCCTTCCCTCCCCCCCTCACGGAAAATGGCGACGACGAGAGGCGGAAAGAATGGGCTGCTGGAGAAAGTAAGAGCCGGTTCGTTGGGTTTGTTTCTGCCTCGCGGTTTTTTTTTTAACCTCCCACCGTGCTCCGACCGACCCGGGCTTCACCCCTGGCTTAACAAACGCTTCTAGCGTCTCCCTTTCCCCCTTCGGTCGCTACGAAGTCCTCGGGCTGAGGAAACGGAGGCCCCAGCGGGCCAAAGTGCAAATATTGCCCGGGGGGAGGGGAGGGGGTAGGAAGGTGGCTGCTGTTTGCACTGGAGCCAGGAGATTGGAGAGTTGATGCAGGTGTTCGCATGGGCGTTGCAGGAATTGAGTTTTTATTATTTTTTTTTTTGGGGGGGGGGGGGGGACGGTCGGGAACAGCAGCATTTGACAGGACTGGCTCTCTAGGGAGGGGGATTTCCAAGACTTAACCCCCACCCTATGGCGCCAGTCACGGTAACTTCTGCTTTTTCTCAACACAAGATGGGCGATCTTTGTTGGAGCCATAGGAGCCAACTTTTCTAAATTATTGGGGGTGCTAAGCCCAATGGAAATAACCCCTCTCTGGACCCCCCCCCCCCCCACAAGCAATTTTCTCAATATTGGGGGTACTCAAGCACCCACAGAGTCGACTCCTATGGTTGGAGCCGACTCTGGGGATGCTTGAGAGCAGCCCCAAATTTTGAGAAAATTCCTTGTATGTGGCCAGGGATGGGGGTTATTTCCACTGGGCTTAGCACCCCCAATAATTTAGAAAAGTTGGCTCCTATGGCGACTTTATCCCATGAAAAAAAAGAAAGAGCAGGGCTGGTAGCTGGGCTTTCGAATAACAACAAATGTTGGTCCTGTGGCTTGCACACTGGTTTTTGCTTCATATGAGTTTTGATTGTAGAATAATTTATGAATTATGGTGTCAGGTGTGGTCTTTTATTTCAGATATTCTTCCTGTACAGGCTCCACTTACTCCTTCAATTATTATGTTAGGTTCTGTGCTATTCCAAGATCAATTGGATGTTTCCCAACAAACATTACTGACGAGCTTGCAGTTGATGCAGGTGTTCGCATGGGCGTTGCAGGAACGGAGTTTTTATTTTTTGTTGGGGGGGGGGGGACGGTCGGGAACAGCAGTATTTGACAGGGCTGGCTCTCTAGGGAGGGGGATTTCCAAGACTTAACCCCCACCCTATGGCGCCAGTCACGGTAACTTCTGCTTTTTCTCAACACAAGATGGGCGATCTTTGTTGGAGCCATAGGAGCCAACTTTTCTAAATTTTTGGGGGTGCTCAGCCCAATGGAAATAACCCCTCTCAGGACCCCCCCCCAAGCAATTTTCTCAATATTGGGGGTACTCAAGCACCCACAGAGTCGGCTCCTATGGTTGGAGCCGACTCTGGGGATGCTTGAGAGCAGCTCCAAATTTTTGAGAAAATTCCTTGTATGTAGCCAGGGATGGGGTTATTTCCACTGGGCTTAGCACCCCCAATAATTTAGAAAAGTTGGCTCCTATGGCGACTTTATCCCATGAAAAAAAAAAAAAAGAGCAGGGCTGGTAGCTGGGCTTTCGAATAACAACAAATGTTGGTCCTGTGGCTTGCACACTGGTTTTTGCTTCATATGAGTTTTGATTGTAGAATAATTTATGAATTATGGTGTCAGGTGTGGTCTTTTATTTCAGATATTCTTCCTGTACAGGCTCCACTTACTCCTTCAATTATTATGTTAGGTTCTGTGCTATTCCAAGATCAATTGGATGTTTCCCAACAAACATTACTGAGGAGCTTGCAGTTGATGCAGGTGTTCGCATGGGCGTTGCAGGAACGGAGTTTTTATTTTTTGTTGGGGGGGGGGGGGGGGACGGTCGGGAACAGCAGTATTTGACAGGGCTGGCTCTCTAGGGAGGGGGATTTCCAAGACTTAACCCCCACCCTATGGCGCCAGTCACGGTAACTTCTGCTTTTTCTCAACACAAGATGGGCGATCTTTGTTGGAGCCGTAGGAGCCAACTTTTCTAAATTATTGGGGGTGCTAAGCCCAATGGAAATAACCCCTCTCTGGACACCCCCCCCCCCACAAGCAATTTTCTCAATATTGGGGGTACTCAAGCACCCACAGAGTCGGCTCCTATGGTTGGAGCCGACTCTGGGGATGCTTGAGAGCAGCCCCAAAATTTTGAGAAAATTCCTTGTATGTGGCCAGGGATGGGGGTTATTTCCACTGGGCTTAGCACCCCCAATAATTTAGAAAAGTTGGCTCCTATGGCGACTTTATCCCATGAAAAAAAAGAAAGAGCAGGGCTGGTAGCTGGGCTTTCGAATAACAACAAATGTTGGTCCTGTGGCTTGCACACTGGTTTTTGCTTCATATGAGTTTTGATTGTAGAATAATTTATGAATTATGGTGTCAGGTGTGGTCTTTTATTTCAGATATTCTTCCTGTACAGGCTCCACTTACTCCTTCAATTATTATGTTAGGTTCTGTGCTATTCCAAGATCAATTGGATGTTTCCCAACAAACATTACTGAGGAGCTTGCAGTTGATGCAGGTGTTCGCATGGGCGTTGCAGGAACGGAGTTTTTATTTTTTGTTGGGGGGGGGGGGACGGTCAGGAACAGCAGTATTTGACAGGGCTGGCTCTCTAGGGAGGGGGATTTCCAAGACTTAACCCCCACCCTATGGCGCCAGTCACGGTAACTTCTGCTTTTTCTCAACACAAGATGGGCGCTTTGTTGGAGCCGTAGGAGCCAACTTTTCTAAATTATTGGGGGTGCTAAGCCCAATGGAAATAACCCCTCTCTGGACACCCCCCCCCACAAGCAATTTTCTCAATATTGGGGGTACTCAAGCACCCACAGAGTCGGCTCCTATGGTTGGAGCCGACTCTGGGGATGCTTGAGAGCAGCCCCAAAATTTTGAGAAAATTCCTTGTATGTGGCCAGGGATGGGGGTTATTTCCACTGGGCTTAGCACCCCCAATAATTTAGAAAAGTTGGCTCCTATGGCGACTTTATCCCATGAAAAAAAAGAAAGAGCAGGGCTGGTAGCTGGGCTTTCGAATAACAACAAATGTTGGTCCTGTGGCTTGCACACTGGTTTTTGCTTCATATGAGTTTTGATTGTAGAATAATTTATGAATTATGGTGTCAGGTGTGGTC
The DNA here is from genome assembly GCF_901765095.1 of Microcaecilia unicolor. NCBI lineage: Eukaryota > Metazoa > Chordata > Amphibia > Gymnophiona > Siphonopidae > Microcaecilia > Microcaecilia unicolor. The sequence goes on from NC_044034.1 coordinate 19,140,486, forward strand.
TTTTATTTCAGATATTCTTCCTGTACAGGCTCCACTTACTCCTTCAATTATTATGTTAGGTTCTGTGCTATTCCAAGATCAATTGGATGTTTCCCAACAAACATTACTGAGGAGCTTGCAGTTGATGCAGGTGTTCGCATGGGCGTTGCAGGAACGGAGTTTTTATTTTTTGTTGGGGGGGGGGGGGGACGGTCGGGAACAGCAGTATTTGACAGGGCTGGCTCTCTAGGGAGGGGGATTTCCAAGACTTAACCCCCACCCTATGGCGCCAGTCACGGTAACTTCTGCTTTTTCTCAACACAAGATGGGCGATCTTTGTTGGAGCCATAGGAGCCAACTTTTCTAAATTATTGGGGGTGCTGAGCCCAATGGAAATAACCCCTCTCTGGACCCCCCCCCCCCCACAAGCAATTTTCTCAATATTGGGGGTACTCAAGCACCCACAGAGTCAGCTCCTATGGTTGGAGCCGACTTTGGGGATGCTTGAGAGCAGCCCCAAATTTTGAGAAAATTCCTTGTATGTAGCCAGGGATGGGGGTTATTTCCACTGGGCTTAGCACCCCCAATAATTTAGAAAAGTTGGCTCCTATGGCGACTTTATCCCATGAAAAAAAAGAAAGAGCAGGGCTGGTAGCTGGGCTTTCGAATAACAACAAATGTTGGTCCTACTACTACTTAACATTTCTAAAGCGCTACCAGGGTTACGCAGCGCTGTACAATTTAACACAGAGGACAGTCCCTGCTCGCACACTGGTACTTTGCTTCATATGATTTTTGATGTAGAATAGCTTATGAATTTTGGTGTCAGGTGTGGTCTTTTATTTCAAATGTTCTTCCTGTACAGGGTCCAGTTACTCCTTCAATTATTATGTTAGGTTCTGTGCTATTCCAAGATCAATTGGATGTTTCCCAACAAAAATTACTGAATATTTTACTGGTGGCTGCGCTAAAACTGGTTCTTATGCATTGGAAAGATAATTCTAATCTCAATCCTACTTTTTGGTGGCATTCAATTTTACAGATTCATAAATTTGAAACCTCCTGGTGCAGACAAAACGGGTGAGATGTTTTACTGCTAAAACTTGGGCTCGTGGATAATCTGAAATCTTTTAATTTTAGATAACTTGCTTAAATGTTTTTTTTTTCTTCTCTCGTTTGAATTCTGTATTGATGTTATTGATTGATGACTTGTCTTTTTTGTAAAACCAATAAAATTCTTGGACTTAAAAAAAAAAAAAGAGCAGGGCATCAGAAATCTTTTCACATTATTGAGGGTCTAAAGTCAAAACAAATAGTCCCTCGTTGAATACTGTGAAGGAGTATGCTCAATATTAGGACTGTGAAGCGACACCCATGGCTGCCCTGAAATGGGGGCGGTGGGGGCTGCTTGAGTACTCCTGTGTTCAACATACTCTTTCACGGTACGCAGGAAGGGAGGTGTAAGTTATAGTTGTTTAGCAGCACCTCCAGTTGTTTTCAAATTCAGCAGCTGTGTGACAAGTGGGCTTACTTGGCATTTATTTCCAACTAGCAGAGGTACCGTAGGAGTAAGTGGGACAGAATAGAATGACAGAAAATATATGTATATTGCATGCCATTTTTAAAATTATTGTTGTTTCAGAAAATAAATATGTGACGTAGCTTTTTCTTTGATAGCTAGACCTTTGATTTTATGCATGCATATGTTGGAGCACTTCTATAATTGCCTGATTGAGCATGTAAAACTAAAAAAACTGTTATGCTAAAGTCACTTATAAAATCCCCCCCCCCCCCCCCTTTGTGTTATGAAAAAAGTTGCACGGGTGCTTCCTACAACAGACACTTGCATGCTAACTTCCATAGCCAGTGCCCCTAAAAGAACTTCCACCAGATCTCTATTAATATGGCAGGCATGCTCTTATTCAGAAGATAGTTACTGGTATTTCACCCAAGAAAATGTAAGTGACAAAACAGATTCTTAACACTCTGAAGTGATTTGCCTTACACAGTTGAGATTTTTATACATCTGTAACTTTAAATTCTGTCTGCATCTCTAGTCTGGAGAAGCATGATATATCAGTTTAGCTTGGAAAATGTTCAGTAATTCAAGAGACATCTACAGCTATCAAATGGGATGTGTTTGGTAGAAGTATTGGAGCTGAATTAGAGGTAGGATATGGTTGCAGATAAGCTGCCTGGAGATGAATACAGTAGTTCTGTTGAACTTAATTTTGCAGAAGACTGCCAAATCAGATTTAAAATGTTAAACATGTATATTTGGTAAAATAAAATTCTGTAAATGAGGTAGACACACGTATATGCTTATCCAAAAGATAAGCTGTTGCTTTTATTTTTGATGACGGTAGCCAAAGGAAGCAGAAGCAGCCCTGTTTCCTGTGATTCCATCCATTGATGATAATGTTTGGGAACCGCTGACTTAAATACAATAAGGTCGGTGCCCAAAATGTCATCCACGAACTTAGGGGATATGTTTACTAAGGTGTGTTAGCGTTTTTAACGCACCTTTAAAGTTAAGGCGCGTTAAATGCTAACACGCCTATACATTTCTATGGGCACATTAGCGTTTAACGTGCATTAACCATTAACACGCATTAACAGTAACGCGCCTATAGCGCTGCTTAGTAAAGATAGGCATCAGAATGGGGAGCACACCTTTGACAATCGGAGCCACTGTGTATGCCTTCTGAGTATTCTTGCCAAGTATGGGAACACTTTGCTCATGTGGCAAATCTAGCCACTGTGAAATGACAGCTGTTTAATTAAGGTAGCCTGTGATCGTTTATCTCAACAGTTTGTGTATCTTTGTTTTGGCCCGACAAGAGGTTTGATCTGTGTTTTGTAGCTTTCTCAAGCCCAAAAGTATACTGCATTAACAACAATCTTGTGTTGTACGTAAAGTTATGAAAGCGTGATAAAGAAGAGAATCTTTATTCTTCCTGCCACACACCCCCAGGGCCATAAGTAGAACTTTTTTACTCTTGTGTTTCAACTTTTTTATTATATTATCATAATGGCAAACCGTTATACATACACCAAAATTAGTACATATACATCTCAGTCAACTAAGTATAACATCAACAATATTTTGTAATAATTTTCCCCTTCCTTTTCCCCTCCCCTCTGATAAGCTGACATACTATTGTAAGATTGTTGACAAAAAACATCAATTACATAATAAAATATCTTCCTCCACTGCCTTATGTTTTTCGTTTGTTACCCATTGATCTCAGCTGTATGATATAACCAATATTACAACTTGGTCCAGGGACTCCCCTCCCCCCTAGTGACCTATAGATGAGTCTTCTGTTACCCCAATTGATACCCAAAAATATTACAGAGTATTAAGATTTCGACTTCTTCCTCTGTGAGTCATCCCGTCCAAATAACACCCCCAGATTTTTAGAAAGCGCACTTTTCGCTTGAACTTTTTTACTCTTAAAACAAGCAACAGAATGGCTACCCCTCAGAGGAATAGGTCATTTATTTGATATACTGCCTATCCATGGTACAACCAAAACAAGTTTACATTTATTATGTGCAGGTACTTTCTCTGGCCCTAGTGGGCTCACATAAGTTTTTATATCTGGGGCAGTGGAGTGGACTTGCCCAGAGTCACAAGGAGCTACAGTGGGAATTAAACCCAGTTCAACACCTCACCATGTTGCACAGCATTGAAACAGATTATGACAGACTGCAATCAGAGAGGAAAAGAGATCTCAGTATCCACAGCATTCAAACCACTACTACTACTTAACATTTCTAGAGCACTACAAGGGTTACACAGCGCTGTACAGTTTAACAAAGAAGGACAGTCCCTGCTCGAAGGAGCTTACAATCTAAAGGACGAAAGAGGTGGGCTTTGAGCAAGGATTTGAAGATGGGCAGGGAGGGGGCTTGACGTATGGGCTCAGGGAGTTTATTCCAAGCAAGGGGTGAGGCGAGGCAGAAAGGGCGGAGCCTGGAGTTGGCGGTGGTGGAGAAGGGTATTGAGAGGAGGGAACCACTTTATTATTTCACTGCCAACGGTGATTTTCTTTCATCAGTCTTCTTAAAAACACTTTTTCTTTATTCTCAGTCTGTGTAAATCACTTCTGCTCAATTTTCAAAATGTAATATATATACTATTAAGTAATCAAATTTTCAAAAAACTGACTCAAACTTCAAGCGCACTTAAACAACACTGAAGCACTTATAGTGTGAAATGGAAGCTCTGTTGGGTTTCTGCAAATAACTAGCTTCCTCACTGGTGGTTGGGAGGCGGGGATAGGGCTGGCCAGACTTATACGGTCTGTGCACTGAAGAGAACAGTACAAATAAAAAAAGTAGCACATATGAATTTATCTTGGGCAGACTGGATGGACCGTGCAGGTCTTTTTCTGCCGTCATCTACTATGTTACTATGTTTGAATATCCATGTGATTTGTGCTCCTATTTTGTATTTTGACCAGTGCTATTCTGCAAAACTGAAAAATTAAAAAGACTCTTCGGTCAGTCGCAATCTTAATCCATCTGTTCAACCTCATAATGCCCATGGAACCCTTACATGCAGCTTTCTTCATGCCTAACCTCGAAAATGGAGCTCCTGACGTCAGATGCTCAAGCATTATAAGAAGCAGATGACTCAGATCATTTCTGATTGCTCATTCATGTTCCAACCAAGTTCACCCAATTGGAGCAACTGAATGAAAGATCATATAAAACTCTCCAATCAATCATGGTATTTACGCATTCTGGCTCCAAAGTACTCTGTACTTTTATTCCATTCTTTCTCTATACAGGGATCTTATCCTATGCCTTTTTGAAAAGTCATCACTTTCATCCCCACCACCTCCTGCAGAAGAGTATTCTAGGCATCTACCACCCTCTCTGTGAAAAAGCATGTCCTGATGTTGCGTCTTTCACTTATTTAAATATCTGCATCATATCTCCCCTATTCCTTCTCTCCTCCAGAGTATTCAACTTTTCAAGTCTCTTCTCGTACAACTTCTGGCATAGATATGGACTCCAAAAGTAAATTACTTCAGATGCTGTTTCACCAATGCTTGACAGTTAAGCTTTAACATAAAGAAAAGTAGAGTGACCCATTTAGGGTGCAGAAATACAAAGGAGGTGAAACGCTGATGTGCACAGACCAAGAAAGGGACCTTGGTACGATAGTGTCTGAGGATCTCAAGGTGGCCAAAGCCAGAAGGATGCTTGGATGCATAGAGAGTGGCATAACTAGCAGAAGAAGGTTGGAGGTGACAATGCCCCTGTACAAGTCATTGGTGAAACAGCATCTGAAGTAATTTGCTCACTTTTGGAGTCCATATCTTGCCAAGGGCATAAAAACAAGAGGAAATCTACCAAAATGGTATGGGATCTATGCCAGAAGTGGTATGAGAAGAGACTTAAAGAACGTCCTTCTCGTATATCTTGGAACAGGAAATCATGACATTTTTCCCTGTTCCAAAGTGGCTATGCTTTGGACAGGGTTTTTTTTTTGGGGGGGGGGGGGGATGTTCTGAGCAGGGCAAAAATGCTCTTCTATGCATCAAATATTCTGGATCTAGATGTTGTGAATGCTGGTTTAATGTATAAAAGAAAGCAGTACTGGTACAACAGTTCCCCATTTTATGCTACTTTCCAAAGGAAAAATTGATCTAGGAGACCTAGAGGCATATTTTCAAAGCACTTTGGGAGGCTAAGTTCCATAGTTTTCTATGGAACTTTGGGAGGCTAAGTGCTTTGAAAATGAGCCTCTTTTCAAAGCACTTAGATTTACAAAGTTTCATAGGTTACTATGAAACTTTGTAAGTCTAAGTGCTTTGAAAATATTCCTCCTAGTGACCTATCTACATCAGATTTTCAGGTCTTGTCAGAGGGAGAATGTGGGATTCTGACAGGGCCCATAAACAATGCACATCCTGGCAAACTGGTTGTATTAATACTAGAGATATTCTGTTTGAAAATATTTATAAAATGTGTTAGCTATTAGTTCTTCTGTTACGTTTTTTGTAAATTGACCATTTAGGTGGTTATTTTTCTGCTAATTAAGGATTGCTAAAGTGGTGTGTGTTCAGTTTTTCTTTGATGCAGATGCTAGTGCTAAGTGCCATTTGGCAATTTAATTAGATGCTTGGTGGTTGTAACGCTGTAACATGCAACATTTCCTGTAATTTAATTACTCAAAATAAAAACATTTTTCCCAAAGAGATTTTAAAGATTGGCACTCAATAACTTTTGACTTGTGCAGATCAGCACAGCCCAGCACTCCAGCTCTAGGGGATTATCAAAGCCCTCGCCATCACAATCCCTTGACTGTAGCCCAGTCGCTTTTTAAAAAATTTCCTCAGCCTTTATAGCTTTCTCTCTCCCACACCCCTGGCCCTATCCTACAACACGTTGATCCAGATAACTAATGTTACAGGTATTGCCAAAGTAAATGTATGTAAGTGGTCTAGATAAAATAATCATAGTAAAATTTTATTATTGGATTTAGCTCAGACCTTTTTCAGTAGTAGTTCAAGGTAAGTTAGTCAGATTCAGTAGGTATTTCCCTGCCCCTGAGGGCTAACAATCTAATTTTGTACTTGAGCAAAGGAGGTTTAAGTGACTTTGTCAGGTGTATGTTTATGGTATACCTATAATGTTACTGTTGCATTAGTAAAATATTCAATAAAGACAGTCAAAAAGTTTAAAAAAAAATTACAGGTTACAGAGAGGGTAATAGACAATCCTCAGGTTTTGGTGCTGGTCTATATTAGGCTTATTGTATTTGATAGAACCCACAGCAAACCATAACACAACACCTTCCAACTTTAAGTAGAATGTATCTCTCCACAACTGCTTCATCAAATCCTTTTGTCTTCCTTGACTTCTTTGTAACACCAAATGTATACTTCATCCTGTATGGCGATGCCACAACAGGTCTTTGTAAGCCACATTGAGCCTGCAAATAGGTGGGAAAATGTGGGATACAAGTGAAATAAATAAATACCTTTCATATTATCAGCAAAGTGGTTTATAATAACTACAAATATTTAAAATTCAGAAACCCCAAGGTGAAACATGGCCAACAATAAATCAGACAAATGGCTTCTAGTACAAATAGCTCCAATCTACATTCCCTAATATAGAAGATAAGATCTGACAACACATACATACATACATAACATACATAGTAACATAGTAGGTGACGGCAGAAAAAGACCTGTACTGTCCATTCAGTCTGCCCAACAAGATAAACTCATATGCGCTACTTTATATGTATTCCTGACCTTGATTTGTATCTACCATTTTCAGGGCACAGACTGTAGAAGTCTGCCCAGTACTAGCCCCACCTCCCAATCTCTGCTAAGCTTCTGAGGATCCATTCTGTTTGAACAGGATTCCTTTATGTTTATCCCACGTATTTTTGAATTCTGTTACCGTTTTCATCTCCAAACAGTGGATCCAAAAAAACCTCTCACAATGAGTGTCTTCCTGAACAAGGTCTTTATTCAAATCTGCACAAATGACCCGACACGTGACGTGTTTCGGCCACAAGGGCCTGCGTCAGGGGTCTAAAAAATAAAATCCATAAACATATAATATACCTAAGAACATATACATATAATATTTGAGTAAAATATACATGTACAAGAAGAATATAAGAATATGTAAAATATAAAAAATACAGAGTAAACAATTTAAATATGGATATATAATAAATCAATGTACATAGAGATAAGCAAAACAAACAATTACATAGACATGATCATGTATTGCAAAAAAGGAAAACGTATCTAATAATATTTGATGCAATCAAATACCTTGTTGATCAGATGAAAAACAGCCCAATAAACTGCTGACAGAGATAACTAGAACAAATATATATATATGAGTGTGTATGTACTGTACATCAAATAATATAATCATCAAAACATATATGCATATATAAGTATAATCATAAAAATAAGACCATAAAATATATAATGAAACAATATAAAGAAGAAATGTCCAGCTTATGCTTATATAGAGGATCTAAACCATAAATAGGGATCTCAGAAAATATGAACCTATATAGATGTGTACGACAGTGTTCAAAAAATAAAAATAATCATGAAAAAATAAAGGGAAGGAAAAAAAAATATGTGGACATATGTTTATGTATTTTATTTTTTAGACCCCTGACGCAGGCCCTTGTGGCCGAAACACGTCACGTGTCGGGTCATTTGTGCAGATTTGAATAAAACCTTGTTCAGGAAGACACTCATTGTGAGGGGTTTTTTTGGATCCACTGTTTGCTCGCTTGTCTTTGCTTCTCCTGTGGAGATATTACCCTCTGTGGGTGTTTGCACCGTTTTCATCTCCACCACCTCCCGCGGGAGGGCATTCCAAGTATCCACCACTTTCGCCGTGAAAAAATAGTTCCTGACATTTTTCTTGAGTTTGCCCCCCTTCAACCTCATTTCATGTCCTCTGGTTCTACCGCCATTATAAACGGCTTCCACCGAGAAGGCCAACCTGGTGCCGAAGCAGAAATCTCCTCAATGGAAGCATTGCCGGTGCCTCAGAAATAAGAGTACTGAGCTCTTCTTAGGAAAATAAGCTACCAGTATGGCTTTTGCCTCCCCCCCCCCCCCCCCCCCCACGCACACAAATAAGTAAAAGTGACAGTGGCCTTCCTTGCCTGGCAGGAAAGAACTCATTTGCTGCTGTAGCTTCTGTATCTCCTGTTTACCCCAGTATTAGGAGTAGCATACTGGTTAGTAGTGGCTTGGGAACCAGGAATTCCCACTGCAGTTCCTTGTGACCCTGGGCAAGTCACATAACCCTCCATTGCCCCAGGTACAGTTAAGGTCAGAGAATGGATCTACGGAATCTTAGCGGAGATTGGGTGGTGATGCCGGGATTTGGAAAGTAAAACCGGTGCAGGGTGGACTTCGGTCTGTGCCTTGATCGTGACTGATTAGATATGGATGGGCTGGAGTGTAAATTTTAAGGGGCTTCAACGTTAGCTTCAGAACTTTTAGTAAAGGAACAGAGCTGGGCAGACTTTTACGGTCTGTGCCCTGAGAAAGGCAGGGACAAATCAAACTCTGATATACATAAACTCATTTTACATGGTATGTAATACTTTTTATCTTGTTGGGCAGACTGGATGGACCCATTACCTCTCCGCTCTCATCTCTCCCTACATTCCTCCCCGTGAACTCCGCTCACTGGACAAGTCTCTCTTGTCCTCCTCCTCCTCCTCCACTGCTAACTCCAGGCTTCGCTCCTTTTCTCTCGCAGCACCATATGCCTGGAATAGACTTCCTGGACCTATACGTCTAGCTCCATCTCTACCTGTTTTCAAATCTATGCTGAAAACTTACCTTTTCACTGCTGCTTTTAGCTCCTAGCCACAGTTGCCCTCCCCTTGTCCCTTCCTCCCTTCTCACCCATTACTTCCCTCACCCGTAACTGTCTTGTCTGTCTGCATTATTTAGATTGTAAGCTCTTTTGAGCAGGGACTGTCTTTGTATCAGGTGTTCAGCGCTGTGTGCGTCTGGTAGCGCTGTACAAATGCTAATAATAATAATAATAATGGACCGTTCAGGTCTTCATCTGCCATTTTTTTTACTATGTTGCTATGTTACAAAGCACAGAGAAAATACCTGTATATAATGTGTAAACAGCTTTAGTTGTACCATAGAAAAGATGGTATATTATAAATAACTTGTCTCTTGTGATAAGTCTCTTAACTTTCTTTGTTAATTTTAGGAAGTGCTCAGCTCTGTTATCTCGGTATTTTGCAACAGCCCCAGCACAGAATCATCCCCCCCCTCCCCATAGCACTCATATTGCCCAGTCCCTCGTTAGCCTACCTTTACCAGCCACTACTTTACTGCTGGTCCTTATGTAGTTACAGGAAGAAAGCTCGATCAGCGATCTTTAATTTTTTAGAAAATAAGAGTATTGGGTACATCAGTGGACTCTAACACTTTTCCTCATTTATGTTTAACAGTGGAAGATTGATGATAAACCTGTGAAAATTGACAAGTGGGATGGATCAGCTGTGAAAAATTCTTTGGATGACTCTGCCAAAAAGGTAAAAGTATTTCTATACTGAGCAAATTGTCCCCAGAAGCTGCTCTCTGTACAAATGCTTATCGGAGGGAACTGCTCGGTACTTGACCTGTAATGACATGAGTAGCGGAAAGCAAGCACAAGAAGTAGTTAGTCAAATGGAACAAGATTTTTTTTTTTTTTCATTTCTAAGATTTTGTGGAACACTTTAATGTGCAATCTAGCTAATGTGGCTAGAATCATCTAGCAGTGATGCCAATCCTTTTAAATCTCAAAGAGTTGCTCCATCCCTTTAATCATTTTGGTTGCCCTCTTTGTACCTTTTCCAGTTCCACTATATCCTTTTGAGATGGGACGACCAGAACTGCACATAGTACTCAAGATACAGCCATACCACAGAGTAATTTAGAGACATTGTGATTATTCTTTGTTTTATTCTCTTTTGTTTTCCTAATTTCTAAAATTATTTTACTTTTTTGGTGTCCACCACTGCATATGGAGCAGAAAAATACAACATAACGTGTCCACAATAACACATGTCCTTTTTCTTGGGTGGTGATTCCTAATGTGGAACTTGGGGGCCTGATGCACAAAGCTTACCGTGCTGTTACCCCTTGCTTTAGACTGGTTCTAGCCAGTATAAAGCAAACTTTATTCAGAGAGTAATGCACAGAGGGGTTTTTTTTTTGTGGCTCTGACGTCTTCCATTAGCAGCTACTGAGAACCCTATGCAAATGTATTACTATGAGCTCATTAGTATTCTAATAAGCATTCCATACCATGCACATCTCCAGAGCGCCTAGCATTAATGAGCTAATTTACAGCTGCTCTGGAGCTGTTGGAAAGGAGGGAAACACAGGCAGCTGCAAAGGCTGCCTGCTTGTTCTCCCTACCTCTCCCCTGATGAATCCCCCCAAACCAAAATTCCCTAGTGGACTGCCTCCAAGCCCCCCCCCCCCCACCCAGGCAAAAGAACCCTGGTGGTCTAATGACCACCTCCTGCCCCATTGTAACCATCACTCCCTGGTGGTCGTGAACCACAACCCCATGTACCTCAAATGTGGAGACAGGAGCAACACTTTCTTCCTCTGGACCCAAATTCGCGGCACCCAGCCCCTGCCTGCAGCATCCTGGGATGCACTAGGAAGGGCTAAACACCTCTGGATGTCTAGACTGGTGCTCTAACCACCGGGCTACTCCTCCGTTACTATTGTGTAATGCTATGTACTGTAACGTTACTGTTTTCATCTTTACCACCTCCCGCGGGAGGGCATTCCAGGTAACTACCCCACCTCCATGAAAAAGCGCTTCCTGACATTCCTGAGTCAGCCCCTCTGCTATCTCAATTTATGTCCTCTAGTTCTACCACCTTCCTTTCTCTGGGAAAAGTTTGTTTGTAGATTAATACCCTTCAAATATTTGAATGTCTGACTGTATCATACCACCCATGTCTCTCCTTTTCTTCAGGGTATACATGAAAATACTTTTAAAAGAAATGGGAGGAAATATTTTTTCACTCAATGAATAGTTAAGCGCTGGAACTCTTTGCCGGAGGAGTTGGTAACAGCGGCTAACGTATCTGGGTTTAAAAAAGGTTTGGACAAATTCCTGGAGGAAATGTCCCTAGTCTGGTATTGAGAGTGCTTGCCCTGAGATTGTAGTATGGAGTGCTGCCATGATTTGGGTTTCTGCCAGGTACTTGTGACCTGGCTTGGCCACTGTTTGGAAAACAGGATACTGGGCTAGATGGACCATTGAGATCTGACCCAGTATGGCTAGTCTTACGTTCTTATGTCCTTAAGTCTCTCTTCATACAACTTGTGGCACAAACCCATTTGCAGAGTTGGATCATGAGATGTCTCCAGTATATCTAAATGACTTAGAGCCTTGTTTACTAAGGCATGCTAGCGTTTTTAGCTCATGCTAACAATTAGCATGCACTAACTGTGTAGACGCCAATAGGAATATTATGGGCATCTACACGGTGCAGCAGACTTTGATCCTGGGGACTGGGTTTGATTCCCACTGCAGCTCCTTGTGACTCTGGGCAAATCACTTAACCCTCCATTGCCCCAGGTACAAATAAGTACCTGTATATATTATGTAAACCACTTTGAATGTAGTTGCAAAAATAAAACAGGCAAAATATCAAGTTCTTTTCCTAACAGCTGTATTTCCCATTAGTCCTGTTCATGCTGATACACAGCCCGGGAGATACATTTTCAGTGTGAAAGGGTTCTTGGGATTTTTTTTTTTTTTTTTTTTTTTTTGGGGGGGGGGGGCATTTGATATTTTTATGTTGTTTTTTTATGATATTTGTGCTCTTTTATGAGTGTTGTGTTGTACTCTCTTACTAGAGCAAGTCCTAGTTATAAAATCACTTTCTGCCACTGACAGCTAAATGCTCTCTTTCCTGGTGATCCTGTTCATTCAAAGCAATATGGAGGCTGCCAGAATGGAGATGAGACTGCTCCACTTAGTCCATGGAGTTTTCTGTTTTATCCAGGAGACCTTGTTGCTCCAGTGCATCACAGGAGCTGCCAGAATGGGGATGGGACCAGGAAATTTTGAGTCAATGAACTGGTGAGCAGCTTCGAGAACCCCTAGGTTTAAGTTTTGTGTTTGCTCACAACGGGCTGCTCATTAGTTCTGCGATACTATCGAATGCCACAGTCTCATCGGTCAGACAGGTGGGCTGTCGCAGGCAAGGTCTAATGTTTTGTTTTGTTAACCAAAATAGGAATGAGAGGATGATCCCTCAAATATTTGTTACATTTGCTCATACTGCATCTAAATGCATGAAGAGCAAACAAATCATGTGAGAATCTGGTAACTGTTGACAAAAACATTTGCATTCATCTGCATTTCAACAGTGCCAGAGCACAGCTATGCAGTCTGAAAAGTGAACTGATGGGAAAAAATACCTTATGAAAGCATGTAGTTTGTTTATTTAACTTGGTTCGCTTTTTGTTCTCAGGTTCTTCTGGAGAAGTACAAGTATGTAGAGAATTTCTGTCTGATCGATGGCCGCCTCTTCATTTGCACTATCTCCTGCGTGTTTGCCATTGTTGCGTTGGTTTGGGACTATCTACATCCATTTCCAGAATCCAAACCCGTCCTTGCCTTCTGTGTCATATCATATCCTTTACACACAGCTTGCCATTGCTTTATTTAATAACATGTTTCAAAATCATCAGGTAACTATTGGCTTAAGTTTCTAGACTCGATTCTGACAAACCTTAATGTGTGCCCTTTTATTTTTTATTTATGTATTTAATTTATTTTAATCTCTTCTATATCGTACAATCCAAAAGATCTTGACGGTTTACAATTTACAAACTTTAAAACAAAAATAAACCTAAAAACATAATGACTGCTACTAAAATCTTGTTCTATTCTCAAGCTCCATAAGCCTGCATAAAAAGGTAGGTTTTTAGCTTTTTCTTAAACTGTACTAGAGGAGATCCGGGAAATTATAGACCGGTGAGTCTGACGTCGGTGCCGGGCAAGATGGTGGAGGCTATTATTAAGAATAAAATTGCAGAGCATATACAAAAACATGGACTGATGAGACAAAGTCAACACGGATTTAGTGAAGGGAAGTCTTGCCTCACCAATCTAATGCATTTTTTTGAGGGGGTAAGCAAACATGTGGACAATGGGGAGCCGGTTGATATTGTATATCTGGATTTTCAGAAGGCGTTTGACAAAGTGCCGCACGAAAGACTCCTGAAGAAATGCAGAGTCATGGAATCGGAGGTAGGGTATTATTATGGATAAGACTGGTTGAAAGATAGGAAGCAGAGATTAGGATTGCGTGGCCAGTATTCTCAGTGGAGGAGGGTAGTTAGTGGGGTCCCGCAGGGGTCTGTGCTGGGTCCGTTGCTTTTTAATGTATTTATAAATGACCTAGAGATGGGAATAACTAGTGAGGTAATTAAATTCGCCGATGACACAAAATTATTCAGGGTCGTCAAGTCGCAGGAGGAATGTGAACGATTACAGGAGGACCTTGCGAGACTGGGAGAATGGGCGTGCAAGTGGCAGATGAAGTTCAATGTTGACAAGTGCAAAGTGATGCATGTGGGTAAGAGGAACCCGAATTATAGCTAGCGTCTTGCAAGGTTCCGCGTTAGGAGTTACGGATCAAGAAAGGGATCTGGGTGTCGTCGTCGATGATACGCTGAAACCTTCTGCTCAGTGTGCTGCTGCGGCTAGGAAAGCGAATAGAATGTTGGGTGTTATTAGGAAGGGTATGGAGTCCAGGTGTGCGGATGTTATAATGCCGTTGTATCGCTCCATGGTGCGACCGCACCTGGAGTATTGTGTTCAGTACTGGTCTCCGTATCTCAAAAAAGATATAGTAGAATTGGAAAAGGTACAGCGAAGGGCGACGAAAATGATAGTGGGGATGGGACGACTTTCCTATGAAGAGAGGCTGAGAAGGCTAGGGCTTTTCAGCTTGGAGAAGAGACGGCTGAGGGGAGATATGATAGAAGTGTATAAAATAATGAGTGGAATGGATCGGGTGGATGTGAAGCGACTGTTCACGCTATCCAAAAATACTAGGACTAGAGGGCATGAGTTGAAGCTACAGTGTGGTAAATTTAAAACGAATCGGAGAAAATTTTTCTTCACCCAACGTGTAATTAGACTCTGGAATTCGTTGCCGGAGAACGTGGTACGGGCGGTTAGCTTGACGGAGTTTAAAAAGGGGTTAGATAGATTCCTAAAGGACAAGTCCATAGACCGCTATTAAATGGACTTGGAAAAATTCCGCATTTTTAGGTATAACTTGTCTGGAATGTTTTTACGTTTGGGGAGCGTGCCAGGTGCCCTTGACCTGGATTGGCCACTGTCGGTGACAGGATGCTGGGCTAGATGGACCTTTGGTCTTTCCCAGTATGGCACTACTTATGTACTTATGTACTTATTTCTTTCAGGTTTGTTAGCCTTAATGGTAAACCATTGTATAAAATAGGGCCTGCCACATAAAATATTGATGTTCTACACTCTTGCAATCTTATTACACAATGTGATAGTACATCTAGATAAACCTTCTGTGCAGATCTCAATGATCTTGAGGATTGGTAACACTAACGTTTGCAGCTAATGCCTCTGATACCTGTCCAGTCAAAATCTTAAGCACCAATAAAAGTATTTTAAATTTAATACGAAATCCAATTGGCAACCAATGTAAAGATTTCAATATAGGTATACCAACCAATAATATATAATCCCCAATAATGCCACTGGTATACTTACAATCAAATAAGTCACAACAAACCAGGGTGTACAGTATCAAAAGTCAAGAAGATGAGAAAGTACCACTGTATCAATGTAAATGAACAATATATGGCTATATTCCAAAAATATCAAGAGAAATATGAAGGAGAAATTCTCAAATAGCTCACCTAAACGGAATGCCACCCTAAAGTCAAAGGCTCTTGCTAGAGAGTGGATAAGTTTCTCAATCATTGAAAATCTCGTTATACAAATGTTTTAATCATAAATGTGAGTACAACTTGTGCTCCCAATCCATTTTGATATATCAAGTCATGCACTTTGTATAAAAATGATTAACCATATCACAACTTTCTCAGTGACTATAACAATTCAAACATGTAGCATTCACAGTATAGATCAACCCTTACCCATGTCCTTCCACCAAAGAAAAGCACAAATTCACTCAGTCATTCATCAATGTATAACTAAAGAGCTAAAGCAGGCAATCTTCCCAATCTTTCACAGTTTTGTTGTTACTCTAATAATCATTTACAATCTTATTCAATCTTGTATCAGACTCGTTAAACAATTAACAGTTTCATTTATCACCCATATATGACACATTCCAGAGTGTCTGTTGTTAAATATTTACCTACATTTCTCAAAACTCTTAACCAGGTTGGGTTTAGCAATTTCTTTAAATGTCTTAACAATTGTAATTTTAAAAACACTACTTCCACAACTTTATATGCTGTTTCATATTCAAACTTTAGTCTACTATAACACCTAAATCCCTCAAATGTTTTTCAATCACTATTGGTAAACTTTCAGACTGAAAAGAATCTGGAATATACAAAGAGTTTGAAGATAACACTAATATCTTTGTCTTAAATTCAGTTTCAAATAATTTGCTGTCGTCCAAAACATCACAGTTTTTAAAATCACTGTTAGTTTTTCAAAGGCTTCTTGAAATGAACTGTCAGAAGTATAAATTTGATGTCATCAGCATAAAGCGTGAAATTTAAGTCCAAACAATGCAATAATCGGCATAATGGCAATAAAAATATATTGAAAAATACAGCTGATAAACAAGAACCTTGTAGTACCCCAGTATCCAATTGCTTCCATTCTCACATATTTTCACCTAATACTACCGAGAAATTTGTACTCTTAAGAAAGAGGCAAACCACTGCAGCACCTTATTGCTAATCCCTATTGAATACAGTCTTCTGTTTAATAAGATGGTATGATTAGTTGTCAAATGTGGCAGAAATATATCCAATGTCATCGGAGTCACGTGATGCTAGGCGAGGGATAGGACGCCGCAGGGGAGAGCTCTGAGACCCCGGTGTAACATCAACCCCTCTAACGGCCGAAAGCGACAAGAGAACAACCCATACGGAGCATAAATAGAAACAGAACATTACCAGGGAGAAAGCTGAGAAGATCCGCCGAAAATATCAATAGTATGGCATCCAAATCGCTGCGGAAAGATGGAGCACGAGGGCGGACTGGAGAAGGCAAAATGGCGGACGCGGGCCCCTCGGGAGAAACTGTTAGCTCTATCTGGGCGGCAGAAATAGCGGCGGAGGTCTCGCAACTGCTGGAGTCATCAGTAGATGTTAAATTGCAGAGAATCTCCGAAAAGCTTGATAATATGGATGGCAAGCTAGAAGGACTAAAGAATGATATGGCGGGATTCCAGCAAAGACTGTCAGAGTTAGAAGATCGGAGTGCACAGCAGGAGGGCCGTGATAAGGACTGGCAGAAGAGGATTACCCAACTAGAAACGAAATTGGAAGACTTGGAGAACAGAGCAAGAAGAAACAATCTCAGACTAGTGGGGATCCCGGAAGCTGTAAGAGAAGTGGATCTGCGCGAAGTTTTAGAGTCCTGGCTACCAAAGGTCTTGCAAGTTAAAGCCCTGGAGAATAACCTAAAGATAGAGCGTGCACACCGCTTGGGACAGTTGAGATCGGGAGAGATGCGTCCACGAGTTGTAATTTGCAAAATCTTAAATTACACTCATAAACAGGAGATCTTGAGAGCTTGGCGATCCCTGGGAAAAGTATGTTATGAAGAGCAGAGGGTGTTGTGTTTCCAGGATTTCTCAGCTGCAGTGACGGCGCAGCGCAAGCAATTTGTGGGCCCCTGTACGGAGCTTCATCAACGCCGAGTTCGCTTTGCCTTGTTGTACCCGGCACGCCTGAGGGTTCACTATGATGGTCAGACACGATTATTTACTGCCCCAGCGGAGGCGATGCAGTTCGTCAAGGAGATCAAAGGAGGCATGGTGCAGAATGCGGAGGAGACAGCGCGCTGACAGAAGCAGAGATACCCGTACAGGAGTTTGGATGGTGGGGATCAGTCGGAATAGACGCAGGAGAAATGGACCCACTTTTACAGAGCTGGAGCAGAAACTGGAGAATACGGTCGAGTAAGACCTCACATGCAACAGCAATAGAGTCCCATGTTTGGGGATTTAAAAGTTTGGAATGTGTTTTTATAGTTTAATAAACCAATTATCTGAGGGAATTGTGGTTTGAAAGGGACTTTTAGGCTAAGAGGAACTACATTAGCTTAAATATGGGAGGAGGGTTTAAGCAATTCACGAAGACATGTTGAAAAGGGTTGTTTGTGTTAATTTATAGTTAAGGTTAGAGGGGACGGGGTAGAGCAGACACGTGACCAGTTCTCAGATGAGAACACTATCTGGTGGTCTGGGGAGAGGGGAAGGGGGAGGGGAGGGGGGGAGGGGGGAGTTTTGGGGTTTTTTCTTTGGGAATGCATTTGCTGTGTTTGATATTATTTGCTCGCTGACTGTATACATTAGAGGGGATCCATGGAGGACACAATGGTTAAGAGGGGAGGCACTTAAGGGCTGGGAGGTGCGTTCCCCACCTGATAGGAAGGAAATCACACGGAGTTATGTGCTACTTTGGAGTGATGGGGCAGGTTAAGTTGATATCGTGGAATGTGGGGGGGGTCTCATCGCCCGTAAAGCGGAAGAAAATTTTACAGGCTTTGCAGCGTCATGCAGCGGACGTTGTGTTTCTTCAAGAAACACACCTGACTTCAGTAGAGCACAATAAATTCCGGCAGGGGTGGGTAGAAACAGTAGTCGGGGCCCCAGCTCACAATAAGAAGGCAGGTGTGTTGATTTTGTTTCGAAAGGGGCTGCGGCTGGTCATAAAGTCAGTTAAGAGGAGTGCAGTGGGCAGGTTCGTATTGGTAGAAGTAGAGATGGGGGGATGCCCTACATTTTTTGTAATATATATGCACCAAATGTATATGATAAGAAATTTCACAAAGAAATCATAACATTGTTGATGCCATACCAGAGGGGGAATGTGGTGCTTGGGGAGATTTTAATATGGTGTATAACCCATTAATGGATAACACAGGTCGGGGGGGCTTGAGCTCTAGTCACTACTCTAGGGGACTACCGTTTTTGTGTTCCACATTAGATTTGATAGATGTGTGGAGAGTGCTACATCCAGGGTGCAGAGATTACACGCACTTATCTCGAGCTCACTCTTCCCTATCCCGAATTGATTACATCTTTGTTTCAAACCCCCTTTTTTCTAAAACAGTGGAGGCAGAGATTGGGCCCAGCGAAATATCGGACCACTCCCCCATATGGGTGACTTTAGAAGGCATAGGAGATAGGAGAGGGCATGGGGGGTGGACATTTCCATTTGAGCTTTATCGGGACACAAAATTCCAAGAACTTTTACAAGAAAAGTGGAGGGACTATGAGTATCATAATGGAGGGCACGTAGAACAACCTGGGTTGTATTGGGAAACAGCAAAAGCGGTCCTAAGAGGTGAGATAATCGCATATAGGGCATGGAAGAGGAAACGGAGAGACAAAGAGATACTGAGGTTGGAACGGGAGGTGAGAGTGCACCGGAAGAAATATGGGGCAGTTCAGACAGAAGAACAGAAGTTAATATATTTGGAGGCCCAGAGGGAATTGAATGAACTCATACAGGAGAGGGCACAGAAATCTATTCTGTATTATAAACATCAGATGTTCATGTACGGGAATAAGGCAGGTATTTTGCTAGGCAGATTAGCTAAGGGGAAAAGAGGTACATCTAGGATTTTGCAAGTGAAGAATCAAGAGGGCAGGCTGCTTAGACTGGAACAGGACATAGTAGATAGTTTTAGGCAATACTATGGAAACCTGTATAAGGAGAACACAGACATAATACCTGATAGTGCACTGTTTTTGGATAATATTGACCTCCCACTGTTGACAGACTCCCAGAAACAAAATCTTAATGCCCCCATTGGAGAGGGGGAGCTGATTTTAGCGTTACAACAGCGCGATATTCACAAAGCGCCAGGGCCCGATGGGTATAGCATGGCTTTTTATAAATTGCTACAAGAACAGGTGACTCCGCCTTTATTAAAGCTTTTTAATTCCATGGCGGTTTCCGGGTCGACCCCAGAGACTTTAAGTATGGCCAAAATGATTGTGTTGCTAAAACCGGGTAAAGACCCGGAGGATATGGGTTCATATAGGCCAATATCCCTATTAAATTGCGATGTTAAACTCTACGCAAAAATTCTGGCAAACCGGTTGGCACGGGTGCTGCCGGGTTTGGTAGCATCCCCGCAGGTGGGGTTTGTAAAGGGTAGGTCAGTGGTAAGCAATGTGCGGGCTCTGTTAGCCTCATTAGAACATGTGGAGGAACAAGGACAGCCTTCTCTGCTAGTAAGTTTCGATGCAGAGAAGGCTTTTGATCGAGTGGTTTGGCAGTTTATGTTCGCAGTTTTGCAGAAAGTAGGTATAGAAGGTTTTTTCAGGAAGGCGGTAGAGGCTCTGTACTCGAACCCTCAAGCGTTTTTGTGGATCAATGGTGAACGGTCGCAGACGCTCTCAATCAGGAGAGGGGTGAGACAGGGATGCCCTCTCTCCCCATTACTTTTTGTATTAACACTGGATCCCCTGATTAGAGAGATTGAGTCCCATCCGGAAATCGCTGGGGTAGAATGGGGGAAGGTCGGATTTAAGATATCCGCATTTGCGGACGATATTCTGGTACATATCACAGACCCCAGGAAATCTCTAGATAATTTGTTGGAATTATTCAGGGAGTATGGGGACTTTGCTGGATTTCAGGTCAACTTCTCAAAATCTTTGGCACTAACAACATCGGATAAAGTGCGGGGGGAGAGGGGTTCCCATTAAAGTGGGCTAACGAAAGTTTGACATACTTAGGGGTGCAGGTTGCCATGAAAACTACGGCCTTCTATAGTCTTAATCTTACTAAGTTGCTGGACAACATGAGGCATAGGTTGCAAAAATGGGCAGTATTACTGCTCTCGTTACATGGAAGAATTCAGCTGTTTCGCATGGCAGAATTCCCCAGGTGGCTGTATGTTTTGCAAGTTTTACCGTTACGTTTGAGCAACAAGGATCTGAGGCAATTTCACAAGCATCTACGACAGTTTATCTGGGGGGGGGGGGAAAGCCCAAACTATCATTGGAACTCTTAATGGGATCTTGGAGGGTGGGAGGTATGGGGATCCCAGATATTAAAAAATACAATCAAGCATGTTTGCTACGACACTTGAGAGACTGGTTATTAGATAAGCAGGATTTCACCTCAAGGGAGCTGGAACAGGCTTTTTTCGCACCATTTCACATACATTACCTACTGCATGGCCCACAGAGCTCGGTGCCCCATAAATTTAAGGATAGTTTACTATTAGGTCCTATGAGGGCGGTTTGGAAGGATTTGAATGGGTACTGGGGATTGGCAGCGGACACATCTGATATGTTGCCACTGCAAGGTAATCCTGCGTTCACACCTGGTTCCGAGAATAAGGTATTTAGAAGGTGGGCATCTATGGGTATAACAAGATTAGAACATGTATTGGGGACTAGAGGGGGATTGATGAATCTGGGGGCGTTGGGGGTAGGCATAGATGTTAGTCATGAGTTTGCGCATCAGCAATTAGCCCACTGTCAGAACCCTAAATGTGGAACAGTTGAATAGTGGGCATGGGAGGAAAGTAAGGGAATTTTTTAAGGAAATCCCGGGGTCACGGATCTCGATCTCAAGTTTGCACAAGCGACTGTGGGAGTTGAGACCCCAGAGAGATACAGCAGTAATCACAGCCCGTTGGGCACGAGACATGCAGAGACCTAGTTTGAATTTGGATTATATAAAGCTGGTGTCCCGTATACCAGGGATCTCGGTACATGCGAATCTGAGGGAATGCCAATTTCGTATCCTACACAGAGCATACATGACTAAACCACAGGTGTTCAAGATGGGAGGGGTACCAGATCCATTATGTTCTAAGTGTCAACAGCGGGAAGGTACACTGTATCACTGCCTTTGGGAGTGCCCGGGTACACAAAGATATTGGCAATTGATTATAAAGTATTTGGAAGGCTTGGTAAAATCTAGAATAAGCTGCACTCCTCTGGGGATTTTATTCGACAAATATGAACTCTTTGTCTTACAGCGGGGGGGCCAACGGCAATTGATTCGTAAGGCCTGCCTGATAGGGAAGAAGGTGATCCTGAATGGGTGGCTGACTGTAGACCCACCAGATTTTTGGCATTGGAGAAACAGATTTCATGACTTGCTGCTGCATGAACGCCGGGCGGTGGGACCCTCGCAAAAGAAAAGAACACGTTTTTTGGAGGTCTGGGGGCCTTATGTTCAGTCCCTGTCTCCAAGGGCACGAAGTTTAGTACTAAATGGTTTCTAGTTTGTTTTTTGTTTTTTTTGGGGGGGGGGCTTCGTGGCTTGGGAATGGGGCTCAAAGAAGAATGGGAGGTGATAAGACAAAACCCTCCCATTTGTTCTACATTTCTCATACGGGCCCTCTACTAGTCTTTTGTGATGGGGGTATGCGGTCTTATAGTGTATAAGGTCAGGAGATTAAGTTATAGATCATAATCTGTGTGCTCCTCGAGCTATTGAAGTATTGGGTGGGGGAGGGGGGAGGGACTGTTTATGCACGTCAAAAGTTTATCAATGTGGTAAATGTCAGCTTTTGCTTAGTCTGATTTGTTTAAGGTTTTCGATTCATTGTATATTGAACTTGGGGGAGGCATTCTTTGTTACATCATCAAGAACATTTGTTGGAATTTAATTGGGGGGGGGGGAAGGGGTGGGTGGGGGGAGGGGGGATAAACATGGGGGGGGGGGAAAACTTGTATAGTGACTGGAGTTATGACATGGATAATTTGTAATGGTCTCTTTTCATAGCATACTCTGTATTAGCTCTGTTACTATTAATAAAAAGATTTAAATATATCCAATGTCATCAACAGAAAATGTTTACCCTCTCTAAAACCTGTCCAACAACATCAAATAACGACAACAATAATGTTTCTGTATCATGATTTGACCTAAAGGCAAATTGGTTGACATCCAAGATGTTATGAGTTGTTAAGAAATCAACTAAACCCATGAAGTATATTCTTTCGATTACTTTCACCAAAAAAGGCAAATTAGAGATTGGTCTAAAATTATCCACATTGTCCTTACTCTCCCTTTTATCTTTCAAAAGAGGTCGAACTACTGCCTTTTTTAACTCAACTGGCATACATCCCATGTCCGAACTTTTGTTCACTATCATTACAAAAGCCGGAGATACCAAATCTTTCATAGCGTTCGACACCACAGGTTGACAAATATCCAATTTACAATAGCTATTTTTAACTTTATTAAATATTTACATAATCCCATCTACTATCCTCATGGTAAACTCAAACCATCTTTCCTCATCATGCAAACCACGTTCCAGTTCCAACGTAACTGCGTATAATGAAATTGCTCTGTTATCCTTTCTACTTTTGTATGGAACGCAACTGCAGACTCTTCACAAGAAATAACAGGCAAAGAGTCACCATTACTATTCACATCCTTAGTTAATTTTGTGACAATAGTAAACATTTCTTTGATGTTAGACAAAGCCAGTTCAATGGATTTATTTTTAAAAAATCACACTTTATTGATTTCTTCGCTATAATCTACTAATTTCTTCAAGTACTCGACTTGTGTATCTCTAGATGGAAATTTCCACCATTGTTTCTCATCACTACGCAATTTGCATTTCATTTTATGTAAATCTTCATTAAACCAAGGTGCCATATGACCTCTTACTATTTTCTGTTGTTTAAAAGGGGCCACTTCATCAATAACTCAAAATAAAATATTATTCCAATTACTAAGACAATCAGCAACTGTATCGGCCACTCTGCAACTTCTCTAAATCCATATTCAATTTATCTTTTAATACTTGAAGTTCAAATAGCTTTCTTTTCCTAACCTAACTCTGAGATGACTCGTACCACACTTTCTCTCGCAACCTAATATTCACAGCTACAACTTCATGATCAGACCATGGAACAAAATAAACGTCTTCTAAATTGTATTGATTTCTATGCACGTTATCACTTTGTACAAAAACTAAATCTAAAATACGAGTGGTGGTGTGTGTGGGTTGCATTACTAGTTGATATAACCATCCCAGTCCTTCTAAAGAAGCAATAACGTTTGACACAACATCCTCAACTTTACACAAGTCAACCTGCATGCTAAAATTGCCTAATAATACAGATTTTTCCCAGTCCAAATTGGAAATTGCTAATAGTTCAGTCAAATAGGAGAAACCAGGAGCTGCATCTACTAAAATTACATTTAAATTCTTAGATGTTATTATTAGCATCTCTTTCATTCGCTATACCTTCTTTCTTCAACTCTAACAAACTCCTAAATATAAATAAAATACCACCACCTCTCTTATCCAATCTTGATTGGGAATAAACTGTATAACCTGCTGAACAAATCTGATTGAGCAATACAAGGAGGCATATTTTCAAAGCACTTTGGGAGGCTAAGTGCCATAGATTTCTATGGAACTTTGGGAGGCTAAGTGCTTTGAAAATAAGCCTCAAGGTCTTCATTAGTTCTCCAAGATTATGTTAACAAAGAAAATCATCAATAATTAAATCAGAAATAGTACTTTATTTTTCCTGACCTTTGCATTAATCAATTGCAGGGTTATACCTTTATTCCTATCTTTCACTTCACTATCATCTAATTTGATGTTAATCAATTTTTTATAAACAGTCCTTTTTCTGCCTGTATTAACAACCAAATCCCCATACCGACTCCTCTCTACCAATACCGGTATTTTAGCAAAACACATTGTTTCTTTCTTCGACACAAATTGCTTAAAGTCCGCATGAAGGAGCTTTATCGCACGACAGTCAGCGCACGCCTGCTCCAAATATACTCTAAACGCTCCCATTGATGTCACCAGGGGGTGGAGTCAAGATGTCCTGGGGAGTAGCAGCCGGCACAAATTTCTCTGCTGTATGATGGTAAAAAAACAGCGTCTAAGTAGATATTCCCACTGCTTCTCAGGCACAGTTCAACAAGGCAGATGGCTCTCACTCCGGCACATTGGAGCTCCAAATATACTCTAAATGCTCTCACTGATGTCACCAGGGGGTGGAGTCAAGATGTCCCAGGGAGTAGCTGTCAGCACGGATTTTTCTGCTGTATGATAGTGTAAACAGCGTCTTTAAGTAGATATTCCCGCTGCTAGCTGTACAGCATCTCGGCTGTGAAGCAATTGAATGTTAAGGTCCCACTTCCTTTGTTACGACAGGATAAACTAGAAAATAGTTTAAGTAAACATTCCATTACGTTACTTCCCACTATTCCAGAACGTGTGAGTAGCTATGTCCATTGACCAGCAGATGGAGATAGAAAACTCAGAACTGAACTGTCCAATATTTATACTCAGCCACCCAGCCCGCCCAGTTCTCCAGTATTTACTATCTCCAGGAGATGGATGGATGTGCTTTTCTGCTCCTGGTTCTGAGGCCTTGCTCCTGGCCCAGCTGGTCAACTGGTCTCCCAGTCGAGCCCAGTAGGTAAACAGGTTACTGGGAGTTATATCTGGTGGTGCCAGATCCCTGTCTCTGGTTCCTGCGGAGCCCTGCGCTCTCTTCTTCCCCTGTGCTCTCTCATGCTGCCTGGCCACAACTTTAAAGCTGTAAAAAAAATAAAATAAAAAGACCCTGAACAACTAAGGATAAGAGAAAGGCGGGCTCTCTTTGTTGCAGCAGCTTCCCGGAATGCGGAGCAGGCAGTATGGGTCTGTGCTCAGGTGGAGCTCCAGGACAGCCCCCAGTATTGGGGCTGGGAGGTGAGCGTGTGTCTCGGAGGAGAGAGAGGGTTGGTGGGGTCCTGCCTTGAAACCATGGTCTCTTCTTACCGGTTTAGGAGCACTTGTGGCTGGATTTCCATGTCAGCTGGTTGTTGCTGCGGAGTCATCAGTAACTGTTGAATTTTTAATTTTGTAGAATAGTAACTGAAAGGCGACGCTGTTAGAAAAGTGAGCATACGGGCTTCAGCCCAGAATGTCTGACGTCGCAATATCAGAAGTTTGGTATAGTTCTCCACTAATAGAGGATTTTAGATTTAGAAGGCAGCTTGTTGGTGGTTGATACCATATTCAATGTTGTTTTCTTCTGTGCAACTTGAATGAACATTTGAATACTGGGGGGGGGGGATGCTAAGCATTGATGGTGGAATTATTACCTTGCTCTTACTCAGCTTGTTCCATGCCAAATGGTTGTATACTGAACTCGCTGATTGTTAATTCTGGTGCATCATCAATAAAATTGTTGAAACTTTTTTTTTTAAATGGTCCCAGTTTCTCATGCTTGGCGGTAGCTGTGGAGTCACCATTTTCCCGCCTGCAAGGTGCCGGGTGATGCAGCTACGGCCACTTGAGGCAGGGCCTGTACCCTGCTTTGTGCGCATTCCCCCTTCGCAGCGGGGTTGTTTTTATCTGTTTAAAAGAAAAAAAAACCTGTGTGGACACTGGAGGCACCAGCAGAGGAGTTCTCTAGGCAAACGAGAACAGCGGAGGTTATGTGCAGCATCTTTTTAGTGCTGCTCTGTCAGCTCCTGCCCAAGGGGTCCTAGGTAGCAGTTCAATGGCTGTGCTTCCCTATGGCGGTGTCTCCCCTTCCTGGGCATGCTTTCTCGGTGCTGGGGTCAGTCCCAATCGTTCCAGGTCCCAGCCCTTCTTGTCTGCATTCTGTCTTTGATCTGAGTCAGCTTTAGACTCTGGTGCGCCCTAGAGGGCCGGCGTGCCACTGTTTAATTTCTAGTGTTTAAAAAAAAATGCCTTACTAAGCGCAAGGCAGTTGCGTGAGCTGTGCCCGGCACGTTGTGTGGGCTCCTTGGAGTCGGTCTGGCGTTCAGGTGGCAGGAGTCCTCTGGCCGTTCGGTCAGCCCGATGTCTCCTATTTTTGAGCTACTGCAGGTATCTGTGCCTTTCCGATTTCTTCTTTGCAGCCATTCTCTTTGGGTTATGGTGGTCACCCAGGGGTTCTGGCGCCTTGAAGTCTGGGCCCCTGCTGCGATTTTCCCCTTCA
Source organism: Microcaecilia unicolor (assembly GCF_901765095.1). NCBI lineage: Eukaryota > Metazoa > Chordata > Amphibia > Gymnophiona > Siphonopidae > Microcaecilia > Microcaecilia unicolor. The sequence goes on from NC_044034.1 coordinate 19,167,181, forward strand.
CTGTCGCTGGGGTTCTCTAACAGCTGGCTGTCTCCTTTTTTTCAGGGCTGCGGTGGTCTCTTCCGTTTTGGGTTGCAGACCTTCCTGGGTTTCGGAGTGACATCAGTATTTCAGGGGGCCGATGGCAAACCCATAGCAGTCTCTTCTCTCTTGGGAATTGCGGATGCCCTCTAGATTTCTCACTGTGGCAGTCTCCCCTCTTTGGACTGGTAGAGGCCTCCTGGTCTTCACGACCACGGCATTTTCCTCTTGTTGAAGTTGCAGGTGCCGCCTGTTTTGTACAGTTCCGGCTGTCTCCTCTCTACGGGGTAGCAGACCACTACTTGGCTGCCCGTCCACATCTATCTTCTCTCTTAGGCGTGGCAGCCGGCTCCTGGTCTTCGCAGCTTCTGCTGTCTACTCTCTCCTGAGTTGCAGACACATCCTGGGCTTCACTGCTATAGCAGTCTCCTACCTTTGGCGTGCCGAACGTCTCCTGGACTTCTCTGCCACATCGGTCTCCTCACTTTGGAGTGACAGAAGTCTCGACCTGTGCCACGTCGGTCGCCTTGCTTTGGAGTGACTGAAGTCTCGACCTCCCAACCATGTGGCAGTCTCCTCTTCGGAGTCGCAGGTGCCTCCTGGGCTTCCCAGCCGTGGCGGGTCTTCTCTTCAGAGTCGCAGACCACTCTGGTAATCCTTAGCCTTGGCAGTCTTCTTTCCTGGAATTCAGTGATTTTCATCTCCAGGGGGTCAGAGTTGTGGTCTGTTGGGAATTGAGGTCCTAGCTTCCGTGGTTGCTGCTCTTCTGCTTTGATGCTGTTGGTGGTATTTGCTTGACTACAGGCTTCCCAGCTGGGAGCAGTTGGCTCCTGTAGTTCACAGTGGTGGCTGCGGCAGTCTGCTCTCTCCGGAGTGGTGGACGTCGAGCAGTTGGAGGTTGTCAGCTTCTGCAGTCTTTGGACTTGGGCTGTCTTCGGGAACGGCTGGCTCATGATGCTTCGGTGACCAGCCTGTTGAGCTCCTGTTGACACTCAAGGGGAGCGTGTTTCTTCATGGCTCTGCAGCACAAGCTGCTGGTCAGGCGGATCCATTTGATGCTCCGTCCTAGTGCCTGGAGGTCTGTGTCTGTGACTGGGGATGTGGCTCCCTGGAGGGGAGGGTGTGTCTGTATCTGTGGTGGCTCTCCCTTCTTTGTCAGCAATTTCCAGTCTCCCAGGGTTTTAGCCGGCAGTGGCCTTGGGGTAAGTCCGCCAGGCAGGGCATGCGCTGGGGTTGTTCCCGCAGCCGCCATTCCACACAGTTCTGTTTCCCATTACACATTGGGAGCTGTGGACCACGGATGCCATTCCTTAGGGTGGCTGTCTTTGCCCGACTGCTGAAGGGTTCCCCGGTGCATGTGTTCTCCGCCGGGACAGCAACTGTGGCCTACTGCTTCACCCAGAGGGCCGTGCTGCACTCTGCTGGCTTCAGGGACCGGGCTGTTCCTGGTCTGGGTGTAAGAGCCTCTTCCTAGTTTGTCAGAGGCACACTGTGAGAGAGCTCTGTGCGTGGTGGCGATCTTCCTCAGCGGACCCTCTTTCAGTCAGGAACAGAGGAGTTGTCTGGCAGGGTCTTTCTGCTCCTCGTGAGTCTCCGTGGGTTCCTTGAGCCCCATAGCTTGGTATCTAGGGGGCATACCTAGATTCTGCAGCTTTTCTGTCACTGGCAGTAGCAGGTGCTCTAGATCTGGCTGTGCTTTGTTGGGGAAAGAACAAAAAAGAAGCAACACTGGGCCTTTAGGGTTGAGATAATCGATGTCCTTTTTATTATATAAATGACCCGACACGGGCTTTGTTTCGGCGTATAAATGCCTGCCTCAGGGGTCAGAAAATCCTAGTTATGGTTTTCATAGAAATATAGCCTTGACCAAACGGTCAGGATGTAGTGCCTCTAATGTAGGCAGAGTCGTCGTGCTCCAAAAAAACGCTGTCGGGTCATTTCTATAATAAAAAGGACATCGATTATCTCAACCCTGAAGGTCCAGTGTTGCTTCTTTTTTTGTTCTTTTCCCAACAAAGCACATTTGCTATGTTTCTATGAAAACCATAGCTACAATTTTCTGACCCCTGAGGCAGGCGTTTTTATGCCAAAACACGGCCCGTGTTGGGTCATTTCTATAATAAAAAGGACATCGATTATCTCAACCCTGAAGGCCCAGTGTTGCTTCTTTTTTGTTCTGTACTCTTTTGTGTGCTGTTTTACCCTCTCTTTTGTGACTGTGCTTTGTTGGGGGCCAGATGTGGGGCTCCCGCTTGTCTTTCCTTTTTCCATTGATAGGCCGTCCGTGGTGGTGCATTGCTCGTCACAAGAGGACCAAGTGGTCTTGGTCACCCCAGTCTTTCCGCACCGACCTTGGTGCGTAGATGGCTTAGTTGTGGGGTGGTGGTCCCCTTTGTCTTCTGCAGGATCAGAGCCTGCTTTGATAGGGAGTGGTCCTTATGGCTGTTTCCTTTCCCATTGGTCTTATGGCATGGCCCTTGGTAGGGCTTGGTTGACTGGGGGGGGGGGGGATAGAGCCCTGGCCTAGTGGTTCAGGTTCATTCTTTTAAACTGAATTTTGTGGGTTCGGCTCCTGCTTTTGGGGGGCTCCGAGTCCGTTCCAGCATTTCTGCTTTAGGTCTGTGAGTGCTCAGCTTCCCAGGTGTGGTGTACGTTTGAGGGCTGGGGCACAGAGCAGTGTTTGTTGCTCTTCTTTCACTCAGTTCTTGGTGTTTCTTCGTCAGGGGTCCAGAAGATGTGGCCTTGGATTCCTTGCTGGTCCAGGTGGCTCCCTTGTCTTGTTTTTTGGGCCGGCTGCGGCTTTCATCCTTGGCTTTCCATTTCAGAGGTGGTCCCTTCTTGAAAGGGGTGGGTCACCTTTGGCATCAGTATCACAGGTGAAATGTAAAAAGATGCGTAATTTAATTTATCATTCTCTTATTGGTCAGCTAGAATATGGAATTCCTTACCAAATGAGGTGAGATTAGAAATAAGTTATCTGAGATTCAGGAAGAAGTTGATATCATTTTTATTTGTCCATTATTTGAATAGTTAAATTGTAAGTTAAACCTGCTATAATTTCGCAGTTTAAATCAATTAGTTGTTCTCCACAATGAACCTGACAAGTAATTGCCGAATATAAGTGTAATGTAGTAAGAGGTGAGTTTTCATTAGAGTTTTAATTACATTTCATTACTTTCTGAGAAGCAAACACTAAGTAAATTGCAAAGTATATCATATAATCTTAAGGCTCTTTATATTAGTCTAATATCTCTAGTACCTTCACAAATTTTAATTAAACAACTCAATAATACCAAGATGCAGACAGCAGTCCAGCATCAAGAGGGGTGCTATACAATCTCTTGCATTGAGTGTCATATGTATGATATATCTCCCTATTGGCAAGAGGTTATATGTGTGTGCTCAATGCAAAGAGCTCCTAGCTCTCGGAGAACTAGTGTGTTCTCTTGAGGCTAGAATAGCAGACGGTGGAGCTGAGGGAGACAGAAGTACATAGAGGAGACCTACAGGGACGTTGTTGAGAAGTCCCACCTCCAGTCTGGCAGCCCCAATGCTGCCTTGAAGGAGGGAGGTCTCCTAAAAGGAGAGCATCACCCTGGTGAAGTTGGAAGTAATCCTGTAGTCAGGACCTGCCCACCAGGGGATGGAATATCCTCTCATACCAAGGATGTGTCTCCAGGTGCTTCTGCCCAGGAGGGAAGGGTTAGGATAGTTGTAGTTGGTGATTCAATCATTAGGCATGTAGGTAGCTGGGTGGCTGGTGGACATGAGGATCACCTGGTCACTTTGCCTGCCTGGTGTGAAGGTGATGAATCTCACGCATCAACTAAGATTTTAGATAGTGCTAGGGAGGAGCCAGCTGTCTTGGTACATATGGGTACTAATGATATAAGAAAAAGTGGGAGGCAGGTTCAGGAAGCCAAAATTAGGCTCTTAGTTAGAAAACTGAAATCCAGAGCTTCTGGGTAGCATTTTTGGAAATGCTCCCTGTTTCACATGCAGGACCCAAGAGGCAAGCAGAGCTCTGAAGTCTCAATGCATGGTTGAGATGATAGTGCAAGGATAAGGATTTAGATTTGTTGGGAATTGGGCAGCATTCTGGGAAAGGGGAAGCCTATTCTGAAAGGATGGACTCTTCCTTAACTGGGATAGAACCAGGCTATTGGCACTAACATTTTAAAAGGTGATAGACCCGCTTTTAAACTTAAATGGGGGAGAAAGCCGACAGTCTCACCCAGGAGCGCATGATTCAGTGTGGAGTATCCTTTGGTTTACCTTCGAAAGCTAATCAAAAAATGTATTGTTAGTCCAATAAAAAGGTATCATCTTATTTTGTTTTATTTCTATTGATTAAAAAACCTTTAAAAGTGGACTAACACGGCTACCACATCTCTCTACTCACAATGTTCTTTGTAACATAGTAGGTGATGGTAGAAAAAGACCTGTACGGTCCATGCAGTCTGCCCAACAAGATAAACTCATATGTGCTACTTTATATGTCTACCTGACCTTGATTTGTATCTGCCATTTTCAGGACACAGACTGTAGAAGTCTGCCCGGCACTAGCCCCACCTCCCAGCCACCAGTACTGCCACCCAATCTCTACTAAGCTTCTGAGGATCCATTTCTTCTAAACAGGATTCCTTTATGTTTATCCCATGCATTTTTGAATTTTGTTACCATTTTCATCTCCACCACCTCCCTCGGGAGGGCATTCCAAGTAATCAGACTGTGTGAAATATTTAGCACATGTTATATCTGGTCACTAGAGAAACCTGCTGACCACATACAACTGGAGGGGAGGGGGTGGGGTATGACATCCAACATCTTGAACTTGTGCTTAATATATGCTAAAATGAAGTAGTAATTTTTGTGTTGTGTTTCACTCATGTTCCCTTTGTCTAATATTCTATTTTGTTTAAAGTAGAGGTCAGAAACCATTCAGTGTGACAATCCTATATAATAAAACTCACCCTCAACCTTCTGAGGACACTGATGTCACTGTCAGGTCATCCAGGCACTTCCTTCCGGTTCGAAGCCTTCGTGGTGGTGAAGCCACCGAAAACACTGTGTTGGGGCCCCGCCCTCATCAAACGTGATGACGTCGAGGGCGGAGCAATGGCGTCAGTGGCTTCACAACCAACGACGCAGCAGATTGAAGGTGGCGTGCCGAGGTCCGCAACAATGGCGGGCAGTGCCACCAGAACGCCGAAAGGGGTGAGTAGGGAGATGGGGAGGATCGGAAGGAAACCGTGCTAGCGCCCGTTTCATTAACGCAAGAAACGGACATGTTTTACTAGTATTCAATAATAGAGAAGAGGCAGGGGGCACACTTTCACATCTCTGTAATCAAGTCTACTAGCACAACTGACCTTAAGCAATGTTTGAACCAGTTTCTGGTGGATAGATTTCTTAAGTTTAAAAGCCAGATAGACTTGGATGTCACCATGCCACCCTTCTAGCTGTGAGCAATAGGGAATTGACATTTCTATTAAGGTCTGCTGGGTCCTTCAATGTGATTCAGACTAACTACTCTCAGAAACAGGATGCTGGCCTTAATGGTCCATTGGTTTGTTTCATGAGGTTTACATTTATTTTTTCTTTAACTTCTGTGAACATATTTTGTGATGATGGGAGTACTAACCATCTATACTTCATACAAGGAAAAAAGCATCTTTCTAGTTGCTCATCGGAAAGATCCTGCAGGAATGGACCCCGATGACATCTACCATCTTTCCTCCAGTTTAAAAAGGTATTGTCCATCAATATATATAAAAGGCGAGTGTCTTACTCACTCGCAAATGCGCAGTAGAGACCTTCTCTGCCCCGCCCCCGCGTCAATACGTGATGACGGGGGGCGGAACACAGAGGGTCTGTACTGCGCATTTCTGAGGGAGGGACACCGCCGTCTAACGCTCCCCCCACCGAGTCGCCACCGCACCCACCTTCTACCCGGTCGGGCCCTCGCTGCACTATTGAAACAGCGAGGGTCCGGGAACGCAGCACTGAGCTCTGCTGAGCTGCCGACATCGCCCTTCCTTCTTCTCTGCCTGTGTCCCGGCCTTGACGACGTTACATCACACGAGGGCGGGACAGGCAGAGAAGAAGAAGGAAGGCCGACGTCGGCAGCTCAGCAGAGCTCAGTGCTGTGTTCCCGGACCCTCGCTGTTTCAATAGCGGAGCGAGGGCCCAGCCGGGTGGAAGGTGGGTGGTGACGGCTCGGGGGGGGGGGGCAGCGGTGAACTCGGCGGCGGGGGCGGGCCTTTCAACCCCCCCCCCCCTTCCTATAATAGCCCGTTTTTAAGGGCTCAAAGGCTAGTTCCTTAGTGTCCCTCCGGACCGGACCAGGATTGGACTGATGGGTTGTGCTCGCCTACCAGCAGGTGGAGACTGAGAAAAAACTCTGACTCTAGAGAGCCAATAGGAGCCCTGGCCATGTGACCTTAGCCTCAGTATTTTCTCAGTCTCTCAGCAGGTAGGAAGTGAGCCCATTAGTCTCTCTCCTTTTCTCTTTAGATATTACAGATATTGTGATAATTCTTCTGTGCCTGGAATCTTATTTAGAGGCTTGACAGGGTTTCCTTTCTCTTCTTTCTTTGACAGCCTCGGGGGTGTTAAACTCGGGTGTCTCGAGTCCACCCCCCTTCCTCCCCATCTCCCTGGCTTAGCAGGGAAGGGCCGTCCCTTTCTCTGGAAAGGTTGTACCGTCTTTGGGAGAGGCAGCCACTTTTAACAGGCAGCTGCTTTAAAAGAATTAAATCAAATAAAAGGAAATTCAAAGAAGCAGCCTTTCTTTCCCCAGACTTCTAACGAGCAGGCAGCTCCAGTGTTTTATTATGATTGATGGGGTTATAAAAAAAAAAAAACAAACAGAAGAAAATAATTCAGTATCTGTGACTTTAAACAGCGATTTTTTCTCGTCAGATTTAATTTCCTCCATTTTCTTGCGTTTTTGGTGGCGGGCAGTTTAAACAAATGAAAAAAAAAAAAAAAAAGAAAGAAAGGTGCGAACCGCGTAAGCGCGGCCACCTGTTTTTTCCGATATGGCTTAAAAGTTCAAACAGCTGCTGTCGGTCAGCGTCGCGCAGTTCACGCAGCCGGAATGTGTAAATTTTGCTCTCCCTTCAAGGTTTCTTCGGGTCCGGTGCTGCCTCCAGTTTTTTCAGGGCCTTTTTCGCCGGCTGTTGTTTCTTCGCCGTTCCACTGGGCTCCGCTTGTTCGGAGGTGTCGGGCGCGCTGTCGACGATCGCCACAGGGCCAGTGGAGCGAACGGCGGCCATTTTGTTTCTCCCTCCATCTTATCAGTCGGGGATCTCTCTGCTGAAGGTAAGGCTGCAGTTCATAGAGCAGTTCGGCTCCAAGATGTGTACACTTTTGTGTGTGCTGAACGGCGTATTCTAAAATGCTCTTCACATCAGCAGGCAATATTTGGTTGAAAGGGGGCTCCTTTCATATATGGATATATAACAAGCTTTTCTTCTTTTAAATTTCTATGTATCACGGGGCTGTTAACACTAGTTTTTTCTGGTGCTCAGTCATTTTTCATTGCCTGGTGGAAAATCTACATCTTATCATAATATCATAATTCATTTCAAGCATTTTTCTCAATAGCTGTAGTATTATACAGTGTTTTAAGAACTTTAGAAACTTTTTCTATAGGCATAGAGTAAATTTCTGTCTTTCTCATTCCCTGGTGAATAGGACTACATTGTCTAAGAGTCAATTGATTGGTACTTTGCAATTCTGACCATAATATCTTAGTTCCTTTCAAGCATTTTACTCCATGCCTATGATGTAATATAGTGTTTTAAGAACTTAACAGACACTCTCAATGGCTGTAGTGTTATACAGTGTTTTCTTTTTCCGACTTTAAGAAGCCTTCTCTAGAGGCATACAGTATATTGTTCAGATGCCATGGGGATATATCAGCTCTTTCATATTCTCTGAGGGACAGTCCTGTCTACCAAGCTCCCGGTCACTCAGCTGCCTTAGCAGGCATGCTTTATTCATGTCTTCCCTTCTTTTCCAACTGCCTTGAAGCCTCTCATATTTCATTTTAGCTTTCTTCTGGTTTTTACAGGACATATGGTCACTTAGAGGATAAAGTCATCCTTTCACTTAAAGATAGTGGACGGTCCTCAAACCATCTACTCGTGTTTGTCTCTACTCTATCAGTTCAGCATTGGCAGATTATAAACATCCTGGTTTGGTCCAGTATGCCTATACATACCATCTGCTATCTCTTCCTCTCCTTAGAGACCTGATGTTATATCAAGCTTTCTTGAATTCAGATACAGTCTGTCTACACTGCCTTCACCAAGTGGCTGTGGCACAACTTCCCTTTTTTCGTACAGGTAATTTCCAAGTTTGTCCTTTTTCATTTTCATTCTATGCGCCTTCACTCCAGAGTGTTCTTTCAATTGGTAGGGGATTCACTCACTTCCTGTGTATTTATACCATAGGTACATAAGTATGGTTATGCTGGGTAAGGCCTAAAGTCCATCAAGTCCAGCATTCATATCTAATGGGCATAGGTACATAAGTTTTGCCATTCTGGGGAAGCTCAAATGTCCACCTTTCTACAGCCAGAACAGCATTAAAGAAAAAAAAAAAACATCTCACGAGAGTATCGAACAGAAATCTCTGCTCCAAAAGCAAGGCTTTGCAGTAATTCTGCAAACTAACGCATACAATGTTTGCCATGGCTGTTCACCACTAGGAAACACCGGGGACCCTGGGCCTAGGTTCGGTTGTTTAACCTGAAACAAGCTCAACATTCATATCTATTGGGTGTGAGTCTGGTACTACTACTACTACTTAACATTTCTAGAGCGCTACGAGGGTTACGCAGCGCTGTACAAATTAACAAAGAAGGACGTTCCCTGCTCAAAGGAGCTTACAATCTACATCTCAGTGAGGGAGGACGCATGACCGTGGTACGTGGATTAGTGGTATGTGGATTAGGGAGATCCAAGAAATTACAGGCCGGTGAATCAGACGTTCATACTGGGACAATTTTTTTCGTCCGGAGCGTACTACCATAGCTGGTGGACTCCTATATCAGAACTTTCTATATTCAGAACTTACCCAACTATGGAACGCCATAGAGATAGGGTTGGAGTTTGTAGCCCTATTTAACTGGTGTCCTTGGTCACCCTTCCTCTTCTCCTCAGGATCCAGAGAATGGCTAGTTTTTTGCTTATGCATTAACCGGTCATTTTCAGCAGTACTCTCTCTTCCGTTCTTTTATAGATCTAAGAGGATGTTCATTGCGCTCTTAGGGTCATTTCATTCTTACCTAGACGACTGCCTAATTGGAGAAAGTCTTATCAGCAGAGTTCTCAGGTCACGCACCGGGTGTTGCATTTCTTACAGTCTCTAGGTTGGGTGGTGATTGTAGCCAGGCCTCTCATTTGATCTCTCATCAGATATCTCTGATTTTCTCTTTGTTTAGTCAAGTTGGCGCACAGTCTTTTGTCTCCTCTGCAAACATCCCAGTTTATATTTTTCTTGGTGACCTTGGGCCTTCGGCCATTTCCTCGCTCTATTCTGCAGAATGCAATTTTACTTTCTAATGCCCAAGAAGGAATTTTCCTTCATCCTATTGCGAATCTCAGGGTCATCAATCGCGCTATTTAAGTGTCATCTAGTTATCTCAAGAACCTTAGTTCTGTCATTGGGATGCTTCGTGCAGTACACTTTTTGGCAGAAGCTTTTTTGTATATATTTTTTTTCTGGGGGACCTCAACAATTCGTTTTACCTTCGGGTGAATTTTGTTTTCCCTACTGACAAACAAGGCGGAGAGAGCTATGTTGGTCCTTGCCATGGCAATGGGTTATGTCATCCGCCAAGGAGGAGTTAAGAGTATACTCTTGAGTTTGTACTCATTTTTTCTTAGTTGTGTCACCCTGCATTTAGGTGAATGGACTCTCATTTTTTCAGCCTTACTTCCTCACTGCGACACTTCAGGGCTATCTCTTTTTGCCTTCAGGCTCACGAACATTTCTTGCTTCTTCCGTTCAGCAACAGTCTTGACGGAGACAGGGACAGATGCCAACGTCCAGCAGGGGTTTTTCAGCCTTCTTTATGCGTTTCTTCCATCATCTCACTAGATGTTTACGCAGAACCAAGGCACCCTTCTACATCCGGACCCCCAGTCACTCAAACTTATGGCGTGGTTCCTGGGTCTGCAACATCTTTGATATTTTCGCAGGAAGTACTTCAAGTTTTAATTGCTTCCAGACAGAAATCTACATTAAAGTCCTATGAATCAAAGTGGCGACGGTTCACTCTGTGGTACTCCTCTCGCCACTTCATTCCACAAACAGTATCCATTTTGCATGTTTTTGGAATATCTTCTGCATCTTGCGAAATCTTGTCTGTCTTACTCATCCATTAGAGTTCATTTGGCAGCTCTATCAGTGATGCATGATACTGTTGACAACCGCACGCTTATGCAGCATCCACTGTCAAAGCGGTTTCTTAAAGGAGTCCTGCACCTGTACCTCCCGCTTCGTCCACCAGCTAGGTGAACTAGGTGAACAGACTCTTAAAGTTCTGTTTTCTAGTAGCCATAACTTTTTCTATAAAGTTTTCCTCTTCAAGCAGTGTTTCCCAGTAGCCATTGCAGCAAGTAGATCTATGTGTGGAATACTTCTATGGTTGGTAACTTCTTTTCGGTCTGCTGTAGTTTAAAGTTTTCACCTTTCCCAATCGGTTTTTTCTTATTGGTTTTGTCCTTCTAGCCAGTAGGCGTAAAAGTTTTTCATTGTTTCTAACCCGCTATATCGCGAAGGATCAAGGAAATGAGAATGTCTATTTCTCTTCTCGCTGAGAGGGCAGTTCCACAGCGTATTACAACATATTCCACAACTTCAGAAGCGGGCTCTATTCTTACTACGGCGATTTTGGTGCTCTCGGTGCACATTGGTAAGTTGGCAACTTAGTCCTAGTTTCATTTTATTTTGCTCATTGGGACACACTACATGTTAGTTGTCGCCAGGTGGCCTATGCAGCATGAACATTTCTCTGCAGTTTTCATAAGGTCCCTCCATTCAGATTACTGCTTTGGTACTTCCCATCAGTCCAATCCTGTTCCGGTCCGGAGGGACGCTAAGGAAGGAGAAATTAGATCTTACCTGCTAATTTGCTTTCCTTTAGTCCCTCCGGACCCGGACCAGGCCCCTCCCATGTTCTCTCTACTCTTTAGCTTCTTTTATTAAGTAGGAAGTGTATTCAGTAGGAAGTGTATTCATTCCTTTACGATTCGTGGAACAATACTATATATATACAGAACTTTACGTGGTCTATACCACTTCTCTGGTGGTTGCTGGTGAGCTCAATTGCTGGAATCTATCTATAAACCCTTAAATACGCCATACCACTTCTCTGGTGAGAGTTGTGGCTGAGCTCAGTTGCTGGAATATCTATAAAACCTTAAATATGATTTACCACTTTTCTGGTGAGAGTTGCTGGTAAGCCTCAGTTGATGGAATATATATAAAATCTTAAGTGGGCCATACCACTTCTCTGGTGAGAGTGCTGGTGAGCTATAAGACAAGTGAGCCATACCACTTCTCTGGTGAGAGTTGCGGGGAGCTATATTATATGTGAGCCATACCACTTCTCTGGGGAGAGTTGCTGGTGAGCTATATTACATGTGAGCCATATCGCTTCTCTGGTGAGAGTTGCTGGTGGCTATAGTACAAGTGAGCCATACCACTTCTCTAGTGAGAGTTGCTGGTGAGCTGTAATACATATCGGGCCATACCACTTCTCTGGTGAGAGTTGCTGGTGAGCTCTGATACTTGGCATTGCCGAGTGCTTTGTGGCTGCTAGGATTCCATACGGCACAGAAGGTCTTTCTTTCTTTCCTGCTTTGTTATTCAAATACTGAGGCTAAGGTCACATGGCCAGGGCTCCTATTGGCTCTCTAGAGTCAGAGTTTTTTCTCAGTCTCCACCTGCTGGTAGGCGAGCACAACCCATCAGTCCAATCCTGGTCTGGTCCGGAGGGACTAAAGGAAAGCAAATTAGCAGGTAAGATCTAATTTCTCCTTTTACATAAAACAAGCATGTCCCCTCAAAATATGCGTAATAGAATGTTTGTCATGCTTCACACTTTCCAATGAATATGCTGTCTAGTTAGGCCATATTCCTTTCGTCCTTCCCAGAAAAGTCCAAACAAGTGGTAATTCTCCTTCCATTTAACAGGTGGAAATGTAGCAAAACTGCTTATTCCATGTTGTTCTGCAGATCAAGCCAGAGACATGACCTTTTAAAAATGGGCCCTAAGTTAATCAGGTGGTGGATAAGCCAATAAGCAGATAGTTTGAATAGGATGGTTCTTCCTTTTAATTTTTGAAAGAACATCTTCTGGCCATTGATATAACTTCTTGTATCTTCTGGAAGAAAAAATCTAAAAGATGTTTTTAAGTAAAGTGTATTACCTTCAGATTGACCTACCATTACATGTTTTGTGCAATTTCTGGTTGTATGGCTCCTTTTTTTTTTGTTTTGTTTTTTCCTGTGTAGTTTGTTTTGCAGAATTTGCAAAAAAAAAAAAATTTGAATGCATTAGTCAAAAGATGTGCTATTTAAAAACTGTACAAGCAAACTGATTTATTGGCAAAAGGAGGGCAAAAAAAAGCCCAAGTGTCAGACCCAGCTTTGTATTTTATATGTCTTCTGTATCACCGCTTTCAGGTTTGATGATAACTACACACTAAAAATAACCTTCATCAGTGGGAAAACCAAGCACCAGAGGGAAGCAGAATTCACCAGCTCCATTGCTAAATTCTTTGATGAAAATGGGACATTGGTAATGGATATCTATGAACCAGCAGTCTCCAGACTTCATGACAGCTTGGCCACAGAAAAGAAAAAACAGTAGTACAACAGCTGACCTTGCCTGCTGCGATCATGCTAAGTTAAAGTAGTAATACAATAAAGTGAAAGAATGCTAATGCCTCTGTTTAGTCCTGAAATCCTACTCAATTCTGGATGGGCAGGAGTTTAAATCTTGGATCCAAGAATTTGGAAGCTAATGTCTAGTTCCACTCAGCCTGGATCTGTCCCCTTGCAGTGTTGTCCTGCCCTTCTGGTTTGTCCGTCATTATTTTAGATTGATGGCATTGACATCTACCCATCGTGGATCTCCCCAAGGAGTCTGCTAGGTAGTGCAATTTGGATGACTACTCCATTTTTTTTTTTTTAACCTAGCCATGCTTTTGATATGGCACAAAACAAGATTATATATATTCTTGATTGTTTTTCCTTAGCATTTTCTGTTCCATCAGTACTTTCTCAGATACTTAAGAATTCAGGACAAAAAAAAAGCCTCACATCAGATAATTCTGTTCACCCACAAACGGTTTTCTTTATTTTGTATTTATTTAATGGCTAAACAAACAGCTGTTTTATACACTGTCTGTTGAGGGGGGGGGGAAGAAGTTTGATATTCTGTGCGTCATGTTTTGAGCTTTTTCTGTAAAAGATCATAAAGAAATATCAGCATTTTTAGATCTGTAAATTCTCCTGTTCCTCCCCAGTGCCCCATCTCATATATGCATTTCTGTCAAATGTTCCTTGTATGAACTGCCATTTTTCTAAATACAATTTTTTTCAATAAAAGGAAAGAACAGATGTGAAAATTTCTTTATTCTTTATTTAAATTTATTAGACTGCCTAACCTGGAGTGATGTAGAAAAAGAAAGGAAATTCAGTAAATGATAAAGGTCAGACTATCACTCAATCCATATTCAATCATGCTAGAATTAGAAACAGACAGAAATAGGGTAGGAGAGGAAGGGAAGGGGGAATGTTTTGAAAGCTTGAGAGAGTCAAGAGCATCAGTGTCGCAGTCTGACTCCTGAGGTTTGGTCTCCTACAAACCATCTTTGAGACTGAATTTTCAGACCATATATCTTTATAAAGAAAGTTTGAGCTTCATATACCAGAACTACCTGTCTGTCTGTGCTGGCTGATTTCACAGCACAGAAGGAACAGTACTACTGGTTCAATTTACTAGAGTGCAAAGAAAAGCTACGAGGATGGTATGGGATTTACGTTCCAAGACGTATGAAGAGCAAGACGTATGAAGAGAGGCTTGCTGACCTGGAACATGTACACCCTGGAGGGAAAGGAGGAACAGGGGGTGATATGATACAGACGTTCAAATATTTGAAAGGTATTAATCCGCAAACAAATCTTTTCCGGAGATGGAAGGCGGTAGAACGAGAGGACATGAAATGAGATTGAAGTGGGGGCAGACTCAGGAAAGATATCGGGAAGTATTTTTTCACGGAGAGGGTGGTGGCGCTTGGAATGCCCTCCCGCGGGAGGTGGTGGAGATGAAAACGGTAACGGAGTTCAAACATGCGTGGGATATGCATAGAGGATCCTGTGCAGAAGGAATGGATCCTCAGAAGCTTAGCTGAAATTGGGTGGCGGAGCAGTTGGGGGGAAGAGGGGGTGGTGGTTGGGAGGCGAGGATAGGGGAGGGCAGACTTATACGGTCTGTACCAGAGCCGGTGATGGGAGGCGGGACTGGTGGTTGGGAGGCGGGAAATACTGCTGGGCAGACTTATATGGTCTGTGCCCTGAAAAGGACAGATACAAATTCAAGGTAAGGTATACACATATGAGTTTGTCTTGGGCAGACTGGATGGACCATGCCGGTCTTTTTCTGCCGTCATCTACTATGTTACTATGTAATTTACTAGAGTACTGTGTGACCAATGTGGAAAATAATGTGTGTGTGTGTGGGGGGGGGGGGGAGACACGTGTGATGCCGCCTACAAAAAAAAGGAAGTAGAGGCAGGTTACAGAGAGAAAAAAAATAAAAGAACTGTACCTAATTCATCAAGCCTCCCAAGCACTAGTTATACTCTTCATAAGAATAGCCATACTGGGTCAGACCAATGGTCCATCTAGCCTCTAGCAGTGGCCAATTCAGGTCACAAGTACCTGGCAGAATCCCAAATAGTTGCAGTAGTCATGCAGTGGCTTTCCCTATGTCTTATCTAATAGCAGACTATGGACTTTTCCTCCAGGGAACTTGTCCAAACTTTTTTTAAACCCAGATACACTAACTGCTGATACTACATCCTCTGACAACGAGTTCCAGAGCTTAACTATTCATTGAGTGAAAAACAATTTCCTCCTGTTCATTTTAAAAGTAGTACCATGTAACTTCCTTGAGTGTCCCCTAGTCTTTGTACTTTTTGAAAGAGTAAAGCATCGATTTTCATTTACCCATTCTACACCACTCAGTATTTTGTAGACCTCTATCATATCCCCCCTCAGCCATCTCTTTTCCAAGCCGAAGAGTTCTAACCTCTTTAACCTTTCCTCTTAGAAGAAGAGTTCCATCACCTTAATCATTTTGGTCACCCTTCTTTGAACCTTTTCACATTCTGCTATATCTTTAAGATGGGACAACTAGAATTGTACACAATGTTCTTACAGAGTTTTAAATATATTTCATTATCTAAGAAGGAACACTAAATATCACACAATATATCATATAAACTAAGACATTTTCATATAATTTTAATATCCTTAATACTTTAGCAAGTTTTAAATTATTGAAAAACTCAAAAATACTAAGATGGTGTCAGCAGGCCAGCAGCAAGAGTGGTGCTATCCAGTCTTTTGCATTGAGTGTCACATGTATGATTATCTCCCAGTTGGTGAGTGGTTATATGTGTATGCCCGATGCAAAGAGCTCCTGGCTCTCAGAGAGCGGGTCCGTTCTCTTGAGGCTAGAGTAGCAGACGGTGGCGCTAAGGGAGACAGAGAGGTACATAGAGAAGAGCTACAGGGATGTTATAGAGAAGTCCCACCTCCAGTGTGATAGCCCCTGTGCTACCTTGGCGGAGGGAGGTCTAACTATTGTTACAGCCTAGATTCTGTTCTTTTGTAATCTAGCATCTTTGTTGTAACCTGCTATGAACTATTTCATATGAACTGGCTTCCGATCAGATACCGCATTCAATTCAAGCTTCTCCTTCTTACCTACAAATGCACTCAGTCTGCTGCCCCTCACTATCTTTCTATCCTCATCTCCCCTTACGTCCCCGCCCGTAACCTCCGTTCACAGGATAAATCCCTCCTCTCAGTACCCTTCTCCACCACCGCCAACTCCAGGCTCCGCTCATTCTGCCTCGTCTCACCCTATGCTTGGAACAACCTTCCTGAGCCCTTACGCCAAGCCCCCTCCCTGCCCGTCTTCAAGTCTTTGCTTAAAGCCCACCTCTTCAATGCTGCGTTCGGCACCTAACCCTTACCGTTCAGTGAATCCAGACTGCCCCAATTTGACTGCCCCTATCGGACCGACCATTCACTTGTCTATTAGATTGTAAGCTCTTTGAGCAGGGACTGTCTCTCTTTATTAAATTGTACAGCGCTGCGTAACCCTAGTAGCGCTCTAGAAATGTTAAGTAGTAGTAGTAGTAGTATTAATGGGCTTATAAATAAGCTAACTGTAAGTGCTATGTACGCAGTTGTGTATATAATAATGTATATGTAGAAAGAAATTGCATCAGTTCGAAGAGAAATACATAATTTCAGGAAATCTAGCTGCAATGCAGAAGAAGCTGACAGTAAAGCAGAGAAACAGAAACAGGGAGGCAGAAATGCATGGCCCACACAGAAGAACTCGCTCCAAAAACTCCAGTACTAAATCTGTTTTAGCAAATGCACCTTTTATTGCTTCTGTATGAACTCATACAGTAGCCAATTGGCTACTGTATGAGTTCATACAGAAGCAATAAAAGGTGCATATGATAAAACAGATTTAGTACTGGAGTTTTTGGAGCAAGTAGATATAATTGCCACTCCAGTAGTTTCAAAGATTATCCCCTGATTAGTAAAGTTGCCACACGGAAGAAGCTGAGAAGGTTAAACTCCTTGGAAGAAACCAAGAATGAAAGTGAAGCTCTGACCAAGGAGCTTTGAGTGAGAGCAGGAGACAGTATGACATCAAAAAGTCTATATTTCCCCTTCCCTGTGCAGCCGTCATTCTACGTACACTGAAAACAAAGCAAACAGACCTATGAGCTGCTGCATCCACGTTGTCATTCTTTATTGTTGGTAGCATTTTTTTATTTAATCTCATATTTTCAAACATTCCAGCTTGTGCAGCATATGTATGTAAGCAGAGGAAGTGTAATAACGGAATAACTTTTCATAGGTAGTCATTTGTTATGAATCGTAATCAGTGTGTCATTTGGAGGAGCTGGTTATAGGGACACCCTAGCATGTGTTATATTAGTGCAGAGATTTTTATTTCTCCTGGTAAAGGGCCACTAAAACAGACATCATGTGGCAGGTCTTTTTCTGCCGTCATCTACTATGTTACTATGAGATCAGGTGCTCAACATTCAGAGGTTTTATTTATGTACTTATTTATGGCAGTTAAATCCCACATTAAACATGAATTAGGTTGAAACCTGGGAGCACTTAAAATCTTTTTTTCCCCCCTGTGCCTATATCAAAAGAGGAAGATCGTTTGTGGGAATGCAGTGGTGCATTATAAAAATGTACTTAATATTGTTACTACTATTTAAAAGAAGATATTAAATGATGAGGGCAGAGCTACCTTCATGCAGAAGTCCAGAGTCAGTCTAAATGTGCCAACGTTTTCCAGTTCTGTGATATATTTCTTTTTCAAGTCAGTTTTCAACAGCATTTTCTCAGTTATTACCCAAATGTGAACACAAGTATAATGCTAATTAATAAGTTGTGGATGTTGCTGAATTCTATTATTCTGTCTTGCTGTATTTCCAGTTTTGGCACAGTATAAGTCATCACAAGGACAAAATAATAAGAAAATCAATGAAATGATTTGGCGCTTAGTTACAGCTCATTTAGTTATGTTTAAACAAATGAGAGATCTTAATGAAAGAAAATATTTTTATTATTTTGACTTATGAAAACCACTTGTCCCTGAAATATGCTCAAAAGAGATGAGGTGAAAATGTGATTCCATGTGCCCCAATGAAAGGAGGGTTTGATTTTACTTCCAATCTTTATATAACACCAGGCTTTCCAAGGCAGATTACAACAGTTAAGATGAACCCATCAGTAACAGGCTATCCTCGCTAAATTTGCCCAGTGTTTTATAGAACAGTGTAGAAAAATGAGCACAAAATGCAGCCTTTATTAGTGCTGTCTCCACCAGCTAAAATAATTTTTTGAAGCTGTTTTAGTGATACTGCCTATCCAACTGGAACAGCTTTTGACTTTGTACAGCTGGACCACGCATAGGTAGTCCATTATTTCTGCCCCCCTGGGCCAGAGAAATATCCAGTGTACCTGAATGTAACTCACCTTAAGCTACTACTGAAAAAGGTGTGAGCAAAATCTAAATAAATAAAATAATAAATCTTTTACTATTGCTTTCAATAACATTTGCTATTGTTTTGGGGTACTTGTGACTCCGCCTACTGTCAGCAAGCTAGCCTACTGGCTTCAACCCACATAGCCTTGCCTCGTACCGTCGTCTCCTGTTCTCAATCTAACCACCTTGGAGTGAAGCACAGAGGGGCGGAAGTGATGAACGGAGACGCATAGAAAGGGGGACGTTCGAATCTGAGGTTAGATTGAAAAGCACAGAGGGGCGGACGTGACGAAAAAAGAAGCATAGAAGGGGGAAGTTCGAATCTGAGGTTAGATTGAAAAGCACAGAGGGGCGGAAGAAGCTCCAATCTGAGGTTAGATTGAAAAGCACAGAGGGGCGGAAGTCACGAAAGAAGCATAGAAAAGGGGGAAGTTCGAATCTGAGGTTAGATGGAAAAGCACAGAGGGGCGGAGCTAAGGTGTAAAACTCGGTGCAGAGCCAAGGGAATGAGCTTTAATGTTTGGAGCACAGAGGAGATTCTGCTAGTAGGGTTACGCAGCGCTGTACAATTTAACAAAGAAAGACAGTCCCTGCTCAAAGAGCTTACAATCTAATAGACAAGTGAACGGTCGGTCCGATAGGGGCAGTCTGGATTCACTGAAAGGTAAGGGTTAGGTGCCGAACGCAGCATTGAAGAGGTGGGCTTATTTCCAGTATCCTTTGAGCCTGCAAAGAGGTGGGAAAACGTGGGATACAAATGCAATAAATAAATAGGGAGGACTACTCTATGGTGGAGTATCGTAGAGGTGAGGAGGATACAACTACGTGAAAGGGGGACTCTAGTTCCTTTCTCTGTTTCAGTTCAGTGAATTTATGTTACTTGTGTGAAATACAGAACCATATGGTGGTGCATAAAGCTTTGATCCACCTGGCCGGAAAGGGGGAATTTCGAATCTGAGGTTAGATTGAAAAGCACAGAGGGGAGGTGTAAAACTCGGTGCAGAGTGGAAGGGAAGGAATGAGCTTTAATGTTTGGAGCACAGAGGAGAGGAATAGAGAGGACTGCTCCATGGTGGAGTATCGTAGAGGTGAGGAGGATAGAACTACGTGAAAAGGGGACTCTAGTTCCTTTCTCTGTTTCAGTTCAGTGAATTTGTTAGTTGTGTGAAATACAGAACCATATGGTGGTGCATAAAGCTTTGATCCACCTGGCCGGAAAGGGGGAATTTCGAATTTGAGGTTAGATTGAAAAGCACAGAGGGGAGGTGTAAAACTCGGTGCAGAGTGGAAGGGAAGGAATGAGCTTTAATGTTTGGAGCACAGAGGAGATTCTGCTACTAGGGTTACGCAGCGCTGTACAATTTAACCAAAGAAAGACAGTCCCTGCTCAAAGAGCTTACAATCTAATAGACAAGTGAACGGTCGGTCCGATAGGGGCAGTCTGGATTCACTGAAAGGTAAGGGTTAGGTGCCGAACGCAGCATTGAAGAGGTGGGCTTATTTCCAGTATCCTTTGAGCCTGCAAAGAGGTGGGAAAACGTGGGATACAAATGCAATAAATAAATAGGGAGGACTGCTCCATGGTGGAGTATCGTAGAGGTGAGGAGGATACAACTACGTGAAAAGGGGACTCTAGTTCCTTTCTCTGTTTCAGTTCAGTGAATTTATGTTACTTGTGTGAAATACAGAACCATATGGTGGTGCATAAAGCTTTGATCCACCTGGCCGGAAAGGGGGAATTTCGAATTTGAGGTTAGATTGAAAAGCACAGAGGGGAGGTGTAAAACTCGGTGCAGAGTGGAAGGGAAGGAATGAGCTTTAATGTTTGGAGCACAGAGGAGATTCTGCTACTAGGGTTACGCAGCGCTGTACAATTTAACAAAGAAAGACAGTCCCTGCTCAAAGAGCTTACAATCTAATAGACAAGTGAACGGTCGGTCCGATAGGGGCAGTCTGGATTCACTGAAAGGTAAGGGTTAGGTGCCGAACGCAGCATTGAAGAGGTGGGCTTATTTCCAGTATCCTTTGAGCCTGCAAGAGGTGGGAAAACGTGGGATACAAATGCAATAAATAAATAGGGAGGACTACTCTATGGTGGAGTATCGTAGAGGTGAGGAGGATACAACTACGTGAAAGGGGGACTCTAGTTCCTTTCTCTGTTTCAGTTCAGTGAATTATGTTACTTGTGTGAAATACAGAACCATATGGTGGTGCATAAAGCTTTGATCCACCTGGCCGGAAAGGGGGAATTTCGAATCTGAGGTTAGATTGAAAAGCACAGAGGGGAGGTGTAAAACTCGGTGCAGAGTGGAAGGGAAGGAATGAGCTTTAATGTTTGGAGCACAGAGGAGAGGAATAGAGAGGACTGCTCCATGGTGGAGTATCGTAGAGGTGAGGAGGATAGAACTACGTGAAAAGGGGACTCTAGTTCCTTTCTCTGTTTCAGTTCAGTGAATTTATGTTAGTTGTGTGAAATACAGAACCATATGGTGGTGCATAAAGCTTTGATCCACCTGGCCGGAAAGGGGGAATTTCGAATTTGAGGTTAGATTGAAAAGCACAGAGGGGAGGTGTAAAACTCGGTGCAGAGTGGAAGGGAAGGAATGAGCTTTAATGTTTGGAGCACAGAGGAGATTCTGCTACTAGGGTTACGCAGCGCTGTACAATTTAACAAAGAAAGACAGTCCCTGCTCAAAGAGCTTACAATCTAATAGACAAGTGAACGGTCGGTCCGATAGGGGCAGTCTGGATTCACTGAAAGGTAAGGGTTAGGTGCCGAACGCAGCATTGAAGAGGTGGGCTTATTTCCAGTATCCTTTGAGCCTGCAAAGAGGTGGGAAAACGTGGGATACAAATGCAATAAATAAATAGGGAGGACTGCTCCATGGTGGAGTATCGTAGAGGTGAGGAGGATACAACTACGTGAAAAGGGGACTCTAGTTCCTTTCTCTGTTTCAGTTCAGTGAATTTATGTTACTTGTGTGAAATACAGAACCATATGGTGGTGCATAAAGCTTTGATCCACCTGGCCGGAAAGGGGGAATTTCGAATTTGAGGTTAGATTGAAAAGCACAGAGGGGAGGTGTAAAACTCGGTGCAGAGTGGAAGGGAAGGAATGAGCTTTAATGTTTGGAGCACAGAGGAGATTCTGCTACTAGGGTTACGCAGCGCTGTACAATTTAACAAAGAAAGACAGTCCCTGCTCAAAGAGCTTACAATCTAATAGACAAGTGAACGGTCGGTCCGATAGGGGCAGTCTGGATTCACTGAAAGGTAAGGGTTAGGTGCCGAACGCAGCATTGAAGAGGTGGGCTTATTTCCAGTATCCTTTGAGCCTGCAAAGAGGTGGGAAAACGTGGGATACAAATGCAATAAATAAATAGGGAGGACTACTCTATGGTGGAGTATCGTAGAGGTGAGGAGGATACAACTACGTGAAAGGGGGACTCTAGTTCCTTTCTCTGTTTCAGTTCAGTGAATTTATGTTACTTGTGTGAAATACAGAACCATATGGTGGTGCATAAAGCTTTGATCCACCTGGCCGGAAAGGGGGAATTTCGAATCTGAGGTTAGATTGAAAAGCACAGAGGGGAGGTGTAAAACTCGGTGCAGAGTGGAAGGGAAGGAATGAGCTTTAATGTTTGGAGCACAGAGGAGAGGAATAGAGAGGACTGCTCCATGGTGGAGTATCGTAGAGGTGAGGAGGATAGAACTACGTGAAAAGGGGACTCTAGTTCCTTTCTCTGTTTCAGTTCAGTGAATTTATGTTACTTGTGTGAAATACAGAACCATATGGTGGTGCATAAAGCTTTGATCCACCTGGCCGGAAAGGGGGAATTTCGAATCTGAGGTTAGATTGAAAAGCACAGAGGGGAGGTGTAAAACTCGGTGCAGAGTGGAAGGGAAGGAATGAGCTTTAATGTTTGGAGCACAGAGGAGAGGAATAGAGAGGACTGCTCCATGGTGGAGTATCGTAGAGGTGGGGAGGATAGAACTACGTGAAAAGGGGACTCTAGTTCCTTTCTCTGTTTCAGTTCAGTGAATTTATGTTACTTGTGTGAAATACAGAACCATATGGTGGTGCATAAAGCTTTGATCCACCTGGCCGGAAAGGGGGAATTTCGAATCTGAGGTTAGATTGAAAAGCACAGAGGGGAGGTGTAAAACTCGGTGCAGAGTGGAAGGGAAGGAATGAGCATTAATGTTTGGAGCACAGAGGAGAGGAATAGAGAGGACTGCTCCATGGTGGAGTATCGTAGAGGTGAGGAGGATACAACTAAAGAGCTGCACATCCAGCCTGCCCATCAAGGTGGCCAGAGTTGTATCTGGCACTGTTCTCAGGTGCTACTTTTTCATGATTAACATAGTAACATAGTAGATGACGGCAGAAAAAGACCTGCACGGTCCATCCAGTCTGCCCAACTAGATAAACTCTTATGTGCTACTTTTTGTTTATCTGCCATTTTCAGGGCACAGACCAAGGACGTCTGCCCAGCACTAGCCCCGCCTCCCAATCTCGGCTAAGCTTCTGAGGATCCATTCCTTCTGAACAGAGCAAGGTTGAGTATCACCTCTAGATAATGCTCCCAGTCACAGACAAATGCAAGTAACATAGTAGATGACGGCAGAAAAAGACCTGCATGGTCCATCTAGTCTGCCCAACAAGATAAACTCATATGTGCTACTTTTTGTGTATACCTTACCTTGATTTGTATCTGCCATTTTCAGGGCACAGACCGCAGAAGTCTGCCTATCACTAGCCCCACCTCCCAACCACCAGCCCCGCCTCCCCCCACCAGCTCTGCATATTGCTGCTCAACATAGTCCTCCAGCCACACCCAGCCAGTTGGATTTTCAGGATTAGAAGTGACCAAAACTCATTTGTCTCTTGGATAGATAATTCTTATGGATTGTTTTATCTTTACTCTCATTTGATATACAAGATATTATACATACATTCCCTAATATGTACATTTTATTTGATATTTAATTATTATTTTATTATATATATATATGTTCTATATGTATATATTATGTTTTTTATTACATTTTATTATTTGTTCCATAACCAATGCATTTTATTTGTCACCATTATAATTAAATTGCTGTTTGTGTTTGATGTAGACCCCTGACGCAGGCGCTATGCGCCGAAACACGGCCTGTGTTGGGTCATTTTTTTGAAGATTGTTTTTCATGCTATGTGGGAGTTTCTCCCTTATGTGGTGTGCAGCCCCGCCCAGCACATCCCAGGATGCACTGGGCAGGGCTGGGTGCCACCATTTTCGAGGCGGTGCCAATGGAAGAGGAGGGAGGCCACTTTCCTCCTCCAATGATTGTAGGGGCATGGGGAAGGGCCGCTAGACCACCAGGTCGGGGAGGGGGTGATTGACTCGCTGCCCAGGCCACGAGGGCTGCATGTGAGGGGATGCTAGGGGGGGGGGAGTTAGGGGGGCTAGAGACTCACCAGATCTCCAGTCCCCCTGAACCTGTGTTGGTGGGGGGGGGGGGGGGGGGGGTTGACTTGCGGCCCACTGGGTCACCAGGGCAATATTTGAGGGGTTGCTAGCGGGGCTGGAGACCCACCAGATCTCCAGCCCCCCTGAACTTGTCCAGCTCCAGTGTCGCTCGGCTCAGGGTGGGGGTACTTGGAGTCTGGTGGTCCCATGGACCTCCAGCCCCTGTGTTTGACAGGTCTGGGCTTTTGATAGCCTAGACCTGTCAAACAAGTGCGGGAGGATTGTGCCATAACATCCTCCCTCACTTTTACCCTATGATCAGAGATAATAGCATGCTTAAATTTGTATGCTATTATCTCTGATCATAGGGGCGGTAAAGCTCTGCACTGTTTCAGTACTATTTTTAGAGCACTGTTTGGAACAGCGCGGGGCTTTTGATCATCTGCCCATCAGTTAGTAGAGGGTGGCATGACTTATCCAAGAACACAAGGAGCAACAGAAGTTCTCAAACCAGTCCTTAGATCACACCTAGCCAGTCAGGTTTGCAGGACACCCACAATGAATGCACTGCCTCCATTGTATACAAATCTATCTAGTGCATATTCGTTGTGAGTACCTTGAAAACCTGACTAGCTATTTGTGTCCTGAGGATTGCATTGGGAACCCATGTTTTTGACTTGGGACTTTCCTCTTACTCCTTTGGGAATTCAGATGTAGAGCCAACCTCTCCAGGTCTGCCTGGTAGCTCAGTGGCAGTGCTTTATAACCTGGCTTCAGTCTTTGCATCAACCAGGTGTCAGGATGCTGCAGAGGGAGTGTTTAAGGGAAACGGGATGGGATTTGATAGACTGCCTTTTGTGGTTACAGTGAAAGAGGTTTACATATTATATACAGGTGCTTATTTTGTACCTCGGGCAATGGAGGGTTAACTGACCTTGCCCAGAGTCACAAGGAAGCTGCAGTAGGAGTTGAACCCAGTTCCTCAGGTTGCTGTACTAACCATTAAGGTGTACTCTTGTTTACAGCTCCTGGGGAGGGGATCTCAGTCATAGCACAATAGGATTTAGGGCCCATGATTGAAGAGCTCTGGCCAAGGATTCTTCCTGCCATGACTGAAGTAAGCTGGAAGGGAATGTAAAATAGGAGGAAAAGCTTCCTAGGGTAGTTGTGACTGAAGGGTTATAGTTGCCATAGTTCAACAAAGGCCAGTCCCCCACACAGAGCAGCAGCTCTCCAAGAAAAGATAAGAGGCTGACAGCAGCAGTTTTTGGCTTGAAACGAGATGCATCACATGGTTGAAACAGAGTTTGTTGCTATATTCTGCAGTTCTGTATAAGCACCAGGATAACAGAGTCTACTTTGCAGTATCATCCATAAAATCTGTTGAACATTAAAACCACCAGGAAGGGAGGGAGGGGGGAGGGGGGGGGGTCTAGGGATAAAAGAAGAAAATGATTTGATGTATGTGGAAGGTCTACAAGTTGTCTGTGGTATCAGTAAGGCTACCTGCCGAGCATTAAGTATACAGATTTCATATAATAAGTCAATAAATAGATTAAAACTTAAAGACTTCCAAAGGAGACAAGATATGTAATTTTATATAGCATGTTTATTGAGAATTCAACATTCTGTATCATATATTGTATTTTCAAAATATCATTGGTTCTTTGTTGTATTTTTCATACTCTTTAATAAAAAGATTTAAACATAAAGAGGCTGACAGCAGGAAAGACCTATAACGCTAAAGCAGCGTTTACCAGAAACTGCAGGTAAAAATAGATCCTGGCTACTGACGTCTGTACCTGCAGACCTCAGCTACTACTCAGCTGACCAATAGCAAGCAAGTCCCACCCAGCTACCCGAGCAGAGAGGTTTCCAGCCCCTCCCCAGCCCATAGCAGAGTGGGTTCCAGCCTCCTCACCCTGCTTAGCAGAAACATAACACCCAGGCCCCTGTCATTTCAGTCGCTTCCATATCATTTCTCACATACAGAGCTACTCCTCCACCTTTACGACCATCTCTATCCTTCCTAAATAGATTATAGCCTGGTACGTTTGCATCCCAAACATTGAGCCATGTCTCCGTGATTGCAACACCATCTGTCTGCCTCTAACGTCTGGGCTTTCAGGTTATGAACTTTATTGCTTAGACTGCGAGCATTTGTGGTCATCGCTTTCCATCTACATTTCAGTGGAATTTTTATCTTCTGTTTAGTTTTTTTGTTTAGTCTCACTTTCTGCTGTGTTGGTAAGAAGTGATTTGCTAAGATTTTTGTTTTCGTTGCTTTCTTTTCTACTGTCGCATCTTGTCTTTAGCTGGAGGTGACCACTTGAAGAGAACTGCCTCCATATGCCACCCCCACCTTCTAGTTTAAATGCCTAGAAATATGTTGTCTGAACTCCGCCCCCCCCCCCCCCCCAAGGATTTCTTTTCCCGCCATAGTGAGATGCAGCCCATCGTTACAATATAGTCTTTTGTTTTTCCATGTATTGCCCCATCCTCCTATGTACCTAAATCCTTCTTGGTGACACCAGGCTTTGAGCCAGCTATTGAAATTCTCAGTACTTTGCAGTCTTTTCTCTCCCTCTCCAAAGGTAGGTAGTACTTCAGAGAAAGCTATTGTTTGTATCTAAGGTTTTAACCCCTCTCCCAGCTCCTGAAGAGCTTCTCTGCGTGGCAAGTGGGGTATTACTGGACAAGTCATTTATTCACAGGTGGATAGCAACATCGGTGTTTTGACTCCTTAGTTTCCTCTCTGATTATAGAGATTATTTGCTTGGTACTCCTGGTAGCTGAGGAGCCTGGAAGGCATTTATTTCACTTTGCATGGCCCCTTGAACTGTGTTTCAAAGTTAATGCCTCTGATAACGGAATCCCCTAGTAGCAACAGTTTCCTGGTGTGAGTTTCAACATTAGTGCTTTGGGGGGGGGGGGGTGTCTTTTCTCCTTTGGCACCTTCGTATCTTTTTGTTCCACCTTCATTGCTTTTTCTTCCGCCTCAGTTCTATTTTCAGGGTCATCACGGTGCTGTAATGGAGCAAAAGAATTCTGTAGGGGAAACACTTTGTGAGGGCAGATGTTTCTGTGTCACATAACGGAGTCTGCCTGAGCCTACCGTGAGCCATCTATTGTTAGGTGGTTTTATCCTTTGAGGCAGTGGTGAGAAGTTGGTATGATTCTGTGCAGTCTTAGAAGCTGCTTTACTTAGCTCCTGCTTTAAACTAGTAAGTTTCACTTTTTCTTTGTTCTGATTTGCTGTTACTCGCCGGTCTGTTTCTCTAGGCTATTGCTATTTACAGTTGTAAACCACTCTGATGATGGTCATGAGTGAACGGTGGTTTAGCAAGCACCTATAAGCTAGTCCAACCTAAACCAACTGTTCCATGGCGTCCCACAGATCAATCCAGAGACTTGTGGGTTGTGTCCCTCTACCAGCAGGTGGAGATAGAGAGAACCTCTGAGGTTTGCTATATGTGAACCTGGGCAGCCAGCTGAAGTCCAAGGTTTCCAGATGGGTGGTTTTCCCGCCCAATTGGGCGGCTTTCCACGACCCGCTGCGGGTCGCGGTTTTTTGGGCGGGTTGTTTTTTCTTTTCCTGTGTCACGTCTGCGGCCGTGACCACCCTCAAACTTACCCTGTTTCTGGGAGTCAGTGGCTGTGCTGGCTTCTGCTTGTCTCTGTGTCTGTCTCTGTCTTAGTTTCTCTCTGGCTCTGTGTGCTGATTGCCTTACTGGACCTCACCTGTGTGGGCTATGCCTGTTCCAAGATGGCTGCCACCTCCTCTATGCCAGTATCCAAGATGGCTCCTGCTTGTCCTTCCTGTGGGCTCACTTCCTCTGTGGGTCAAGCCTCTGTTTGGAGGCAAGGAACTTCCTGCTTCTATCCTGCTGGGGTTGACTCATCAGTGAGTTCCTTTATAAGGAGGGCCTGTGCTTGCAGTCAGGGCCTTCGCATAGTGTCATTGTCTGGTGTCATGCCCAGAGGCCGACAGGTTAGTCAGTGTGTTGCTGCGCTGCTTCTACAGTGGGGGAAATAAGTATTTGATCCCTTGCTGATTTTGTAAGTTTGCCCACTGACAAAGACATGAGCAGCCCATAATTGAAGGGTAGGTTATTGGTAACAGTGAGAGATAGCACATCACAAATTAAATCCGGAAAATCACATTGTGGAAAGTATATGAATTTATTTGCATTCTGCAGAGGGAAATAAGTATTTGATCCCCCACCAACCAGTAAGAGATCTGGCTCCTACAGACCAGGTAGATGCTCCAAATCAACTCGTTACCTGCATGACAGACAGCTGTCGGCAATGGTCACCTGTATGAAAGACACCTGTCCACAGACTCAGTGAATCAGTCAGACTCTAACCTCTACAAAATGGCCAAGAGCAAGGAGCTGTCTAAGGATGTCAGGGACAAGATCATACACCTGCACAAGGCTGGAATGGGCTACAAAACCATCAGTAAGACGCTGGGCGAGAAGGAGACAACTGTTGGTGCCATAGTAAGAAAATGGAAGAAGTACAAAATGACTGTCAATCGACAAAGATCTGGGGCTCCACGCAAAATCTCACCTCGTGGGGTATCCTTGATCATGAGGAAGGTTAGAAATCAGCCTACAACTACAAGGGGGGAACTTGTCAATGATCTCAAGGCAGCTGGGACCACTGTCACCATGAAAACCATTGGTAACACATTACGACATAACGGATTGCAATCCTGCAGTGCCCGCAAGGTCCCCCTGCTCCGGAAGGCACATGTGACGGCCCGTCTGAAGTTTGCCAGTGAACACCTGGATGATGCCGAGAGTGATTGGGAGAAGGTGCTGTGGTCAGATGAGACAAAAATTGAGCTCTTTGGCATGAACTCAACTCGCCGTGTTTGGAGGAAGAGAAATGCTGCCTATGACCCAAAGAACACCGTCCCCACTGTCAAGCATGGAGGTGGAAATGTTATGTTTTGGGGGTGTTTCTCTGCTAAGGGCACAGGACTACTTCACCGCATCAATGGGAGAATGGATGGGGCCATGTACCGTACAATTCTGAGTGACAACCTCCTTCCCTCCGCCAGAGCCTTAAAAATGGGTCGTGGCTGGGTCTTCCAGCACGACAATGACCCAAAACATACAGCCAAGGCAACAAAGGAGTGGCTCAGGAAGAAGCACATTAGGGTCATGGAGTGGCCTAGCCAGTCACCAGACCTTAATCCCATTGAAACTTATGGAGTGAGCTGAAGCTGCGAGTTGCCAAGCGACAGCCCAGAACTCTTAATGATTTAGAGATGATCTGCAAAGAGGAGTGGACCAAAATTCCTCCTGACATGTGTGCAAACCTCATCATCAACTACAGAAGACGTCTGACCGCTGTGCTTGCCAACAAGGGTTTTGCCACCAAGTATTAGGTCTTGTTTGCCAGAGGGATTAAATACTTATTTCCCTCTGCAGAATGCAAATAAATTCATATACTTTCCACAATGTGATTTTCCGGATTTAATTTGTGATGTGCTATCTCTCACTGTTACCAATAACCTACCCTTCAATTATGGGCTGCTCATGTCTTTGTCAGTGGGCAAACTTACAAAATCAGCAAGGGATCAAATACTTATTTCCCCCACTGTAAGCCTGCCTTCTGTGTGGGCTTGCCCTTCTGTTTAGTACCTGTGGGCTGCTTGCCCTTCTGTGTGGGCTGGTGCCCTTCGGTTCCCAGTACCTGTGGGCTGCTTGCCCTTCTGCGTGGGCTGCTAGCCCTTCTGCCTTTAGTCTATGTTTGGAGCCTGCTGTTCAGCCCTGGTTTCCCCGTCTGTGTTTGCAGCCTGCCCTATTCTCTGCTTGTATATTCTGTGTGCACATCCTGAACCTTGTATATCCTGTGTGCACATCCTGGCTGCTAGGCCTCTGCCTTTGCTGTGGAGGTAGCCTCTGCAGGTCAGCCCGGGTTTCCCTGTCTGTGTTTGCAGCCTGCCCTACTCCCTGCTTGTATACTCTGGGTGCACATCCTGAACCTTGTATATCCTGTGTGCACATCCTGGTCCCTGCTTGTTCGTCCTGAGTCCTGGTTTTGGCTAGCTAGGGTTATCCGGCTTTCCGCTCTGCCTAGCTGCCATCGCCCTGAAGGATACTCCTGAGGCAGCAGCGGAGAGAGAGCGCGTTTCTGGGCGAGGGTTTTTTGAAAACCCAGTTTCTGCTATGGATCCCTCTACCAAGCTCTTCCTTTACCGCTTCCAACTTCTCTCGGATCCAGCTCTGCGGAATACTCCTGAGGCCCATGCTGCAAGGAGGTGGATGAGTGGTCCCAGTCCAGCTCCGGGTCAGAGTTCCAGTTCCAGTCCAGCTCCTGAGGCTAAGGCCGAAAGAAGGCGCTGTGGGAGTTCTCCGCTCAGGGCTCCTCAGCAGTCTCGGAGGTCAGGCTGAGTGAGACGTCGGACCAAGCCTCTGATTCCAGTCCAAGTAGTGCCGCCACCTAGGCGCCTGAGTCCAGTCCAGGGGTGCTTCATTCTGAGTCCCCGCTTCCAGCTCAAGTAACGCTTCCACTTCAGCTTCCGAGTCCAGTCCGAGGGAAGCTTTCGATTGAGCCTCGTTCAAGTGGCATGTCCTTTGAAACCCCTGAGTCCAGTCCGAGGGGTGCTTCTGACAGAGTCTCCGAGGCCTATGCAAGTGGCACTCCAGGTCGAGCCTCTGGTTCTTGCCCAAGTGACCCGTCCGGTCAAGCCACTGAGTCTAGTTCGAGGGGGGCTTCTAACCAAGCCTCCGGTGCCAGTCCGAAGGGTGGTTCAGGTGGAGCCTCCGCTTCCAGTCCAGAGGGCACCTCCAATGAAGCTCCTAAGGCCAGTTCGAGTGGCGCTTCAGATCGAGCCTCAGATTCTTGCCCAAAGGGTGTTTGCTGCCAAGCCTCAGTTAAAGTTCTGTCCCTGCCAGGAGGCAGAGGGTGCCTCGAGTTCCTGCTCCAGTCAAGACTCTGATTCCAGTCTGGGTCCCAGTCCCGGTTCAGCTCATGTTCAGAGTTCCCGCTCCAGTCCAGACTCTGATTCCAGTCTGGGTCCCAGTCCCGGTTCAGCTCCTGTTCAGAGTTCCCGCTCCAGTCCAGACTCTGATTCCAGTCTGGGTCCCAGTCCCGGTTCAGCTCCTGTTCAGAGTTCCCGCTCCAGTCCAGACTCTGATTCCAGTCTGGGTCCCAGTCCCGGTTCAGCTCCTGTTCAGAGTTCCCGCTCCAGTCCAGACTCTGATTCCAGTCCGGGTCCCAGTCCCGGTTCAGCTCCTGTTCAGAGTTCCCGCTCCAGTCCAGACTCTGATTCCAGTCCGGGTCCCAGTCCCGGTTCAGCTCCTGTTCAGAGTTCCCGCTCCAGTCCAGACTCTGATTCCAGTCTGGGTCCCAGTCCCGGTTCAGCTCCTGTTCAGAGTTCCCGCTCCAGTCCAGACTCTGATTCCAGTCCGAGTCCCAGTCCCTGTTCAGCTCCTGTTCAGAGTTCCCGCTCCAGTCCAGACTCTGATTCCAGTCCGGGTCCCAGTCCCGGTTCAGCTCCTGTTCAGTGTTCCTGCTCCAGTTCCACTTCAGACTTGGATGCCAACCCGGGTCCTAGCCCCGGTTCCGTTCCTGATACCAGTGTGGGCGTCCAGCCCATAAGTTTTGCTTCAGATACTGTCCTTGATGAAGAGATGTCCTTTCATGTGCATGAGGCCATGAAGATCGGCGCAGTGGGATACGCCAGACAGTGGGCTTAAGGTTGCTTAGAGCTATGTCGCGTCTTTACGCGCTACCTGCTCCTGACTTAGACTTGCTGAAGGTCGCTACGGTGGAACCTATGGCTTTCAATACAATCTGTACGCTGACGACTCCCAGATCTACCTCTCTACCCCCGAAATCTCAACCAGCATCCAGACCAATATATCAGCCTGCCTATCTGATATCGCTGCCTGGATGTCTCAGCGTCATCTGAAACTTAACATGGCCAAAACCGAGCTTCTCATCTTTCCCCCTAAACCCTCCTCTCCTCTCCCCCCTTTCTCTATTTCTATGGATGGCACTCTCATTCTCCCTGTCTCATCAGCTCGTAACCTTGGGGTCATCTTCGACTCCTCTATCTCCTTCTCTGCTCACATTCAGCAGATTGCCAAAACCTGTCGTTTCTTTCTCTATAACATCAGCAAAACCGTCCCTTCATCTCTGAGCACTCTACCAGAACACTTATCCACACTCTTATCACCTCTCGTCTTGATTAATGTAACCTGCTTCTCACCGGCCTCCTTGTTAGCCATCTCTCTCCTCTTCAATCAGTCCAAAACTCTGCTGGGCGACTCATTTTCCGCCAAAGTCGCTATGCTCACATTAGCCCTTTCCTCAAATCACTGGCTCCCTATCTGTTTCCGCATTCAATTCAAACTTCTCTGACCTATAAGTGCATTCACTCTGCCGCTCCCCAGTACCTCTCCACTCTTGTCTCTCCCTACGCCCCCCCCCCTTGGGTACTCCGTTCTGTGGATAAATCTCTCTTGTCTGTCCCCTTCTCCTCTACTGCTAATTCCAGACTCCGTTCCTTTTATCTCGCTGCACCTCATGCCTGGAATAGACTTCCCGAGCTTGTACGTCTAGCCCCGTCTTTGGCCGTTTTCAAATCCAGGGCACCTAGGTTTGTCTTGTGCTTAGAGAGTTGCAGGGAGATAGAAATGTTACTCGTCCCCACCCGTCCCTGCTGGAATCTTACCTGTCCCCACCCGTTCCCACTGGAATCTTTCCCATCCCCACAAGAATTTAACCCGTCCCAACAAGAATTTAACCCATCCCCATGTCAATTTAATGGTACATAAAAGAGAGTTCCGGTCAGCTCTCTGTGTCTCTCTGGATTTGAGCCACAGTGCTGCAAGGAAGGAACGGAACTTGGAACACTCTGGTGCGCACATGTAAGACTCGTCTCTGATTCACTGGCACTGTGTGCTGAGAGGTCTGTCACATGCACGCTCCAGTAGGTCAGGTGACATCTGATGCTCGTGCTTGTGTCAGAGCTGAGGTCTGCGCATCAGCCCGGGAGCAAAGAGGATTAATAGTAACATAGTAAGTGACGGCAAGTAAAGGCTTGAATGGTCCATCCAGTCTGCCCAATAGTCGCACGTCATCAATTCATGATTAAATCAACAAGTGTGATATTATATATTTGATTATGGTCTTTCTGTGACATAGACCATAGAAGTCCGCCTGGCCCTATCCTTATGTTCCAACTGCTGGAGTTGCCGTTGAAGCCCACTCCAGTCTATTTGTCTTCTCATTTGTGGAACACAGACCGTAAAAGTCTGTCCAGCACTGTCCTCGTGTTCCAGCCACTGAAGTTGCTGTCTAAGCCCTTTCCAGCCCATCCTAAACCAGATTGCCATATATGAGACACAGACCATATAGTTCTGCCGGTTATCGGCCATAGTTCATCACAGCCGGAGTCGCCATCTAAGCGTCACTCAGCACATCCACACTCATGCAGCCATTTAAGCTTAGGGTTTTTTTTTTATAACTTCCATTTTCTAATTAGACATCCTCTGTGTTCATCCGGAAGATTGGAGGGTGGCCAATGTAACGCCCATTTTTAAAAAAGGCTCCAGGGGAGATCCGGGAAATTATAGACCGGTGAGTCTGACGTCGGTGCCGGGGAAAATGGTAGAGGCTATTATTAAAAACAAAATTACAGAGCACATCCGAGGACATGGATTACTGAGACCAAGTCAGCATGGCTTGTGTGTGGGGAAATCTTGCCTGACCAATTTACTTCAATTCTTTGAAGGAGTGAACAAACATGTGGACAAAGGGGAGTCGGTTGATATTGTGTATCTGGATTTTCAAAAGGCGTTTGACAAGGTACCTCATGAAAGGCTACAGAGGAAATTGGAGGGTCATGGGATAGGAGGAAATGTCCTATTGTGGATTAAAAACTGGTTGAAGGATAGGAAACAGAGAGTGGGGTTAAATGGGCAGTATTCACAATGGAGAAGGGTAGTTAGTGGGGTTCCTCAGGGGTCTGTGCTAGTACCGCTGCTTTTTAATATATTTATAAATGATTTAGAGATGGGAGTAACTAGCGAGGTAATTAAATTTGCTGATGACACAAAGTTATTCAAAGTCGTTAACTCGCGACAGGATTGTGAAAAATTACAGAAGGACCTTACAAGACTGGGAGACTGGGCGGCTAAATGGCAGATGACATTTAATGTGAGCAAGTGCACGGTGATGCATGTGGGAAAAAGGAACCCGAATTATAGCTACGTCATGCAAGGTTCCACGTTAGGAGTTACGGACCAAGAAAGGGATCTTGGTGTCATCGTCGTCAATAATACACTGAAACCTTCTGCTCAGTGTGCTGCTACGGCTCGGAAAGCGAATAGAATGTTGGGTATTATTAGGAAAGGTATGGAAAACAGGTGTGAGGATGTTATAATGCCGTTATATTGCTCCATGGTGTGACCGCACTTTGAATATTGTGTTCAATTCTGGTCGCCGCATCTCAAGGAAGATATAGTGGAACTAGAAAAGGTGCAGCGAAGGGCGACTAAAATGATAGCGGGGATGGGACGACTTCCCTATGAAGAAAGACTAAGGAGGCTAGGGCTTTTCAGCTTGGAGAAGAGACGGCTGAGGGGAGACATGATAGAGGTATATAAAATAATGAGTGGAGTGGAACAGGTGGATGTGAAGCTTCTGTTCACGCTTTCCAAAAATACTAGGACTAGGGGGCATGCGATGAAACTACAGTGTAGTAAATTTAAAACAAATCGGAGAAAATTTTTCTTCACCCAATGCGTAATTAAACTCTGGAATTCGTTGCCGGAGAACGTGGTGAAGGCGGTTAGCTTGGCAGAGTTTAAATGGGGGTTAGACGGTTTTCCTAAAGGACAAGTCCATAAACCGCTACTAAATGGACTTGGGAAAATCCACAATTCCAGGAATAACATGTATAGAATGTTTGTACGTTTGGGAAGCTTGCCAGGTGCCCTTGGCCTGGATTGGCTGCTGACGTGGACAGGATGCTGGGCTCGTGCAGGACGTCAGACTCACAGAAACAGAAGCCTGCGCAGCCTTCTACATGGAATGTTGCTAGTGGAATAGCAACATTCCATGTAGAATCTCCAATAGTATCTATTTTATTTTTGTTACATTTGTACCCTGCGCTTTCCCACTCATGGCAGGCTCAATGCGGCTTACATGGGGCAATGGAGGGTTGAGTGACTTGCCCAGAGTCACAAGGAGCTGCCTGTGCCTGAAGTGGGAATTGAACTCAGTTCCTTAGTTTCCCAGGACCAAAGTCCACCACCCTAACCACTAGGCCACTCCTCCACCCGCAGAATTGCTTCCATCCCTGCAGGAACCCCGTTCCCGTGCAGGTCTCTACTTGTGCTGTTTGGTTAATGCAGTAACTGTGGAAGACCACAGGAGGGTGCTGTCACATCAGATGTAAGGTACCTGCTTTAGGTTTTACACTGTACATCATCTCCCAGCCTTCTGTGGGTTACCTGTCTAGTGTTGTCTCTTTCAGGTTTTAATCCTTGTGTTTTGAGATTTGAAAACACTGAATCATTCTGTTCCTAGCATCGCTGCCAGTACAGGCAAGAACAGAACTTCTCTTTCAGGTCCCAATGCACAAGCAGCCCTGCTCTCTGCGAGGCAACCCTTGAACCTCTGTCTGATGTTGTAAGCTTTTTCTTGAAGGGCTGCACTTGCTTTGTCCTGCATATTTTTATAGCTCATGATTTATAAAAGTGTGTGATTAAATCACTGAATTCTCACATGCATTAGCACACCCCCATTTTACCCAGCGCTCCGTGTTTACTACTACTACTACTATTTAACATTTCTAAAGCGCTACTAGGGTTACGCAGCGCTGTACAATTTAACATAGAAGGACAGTCCCTGCTCAAAGAGCTTGCAATCTAAAGGACATATGTACAGTTAGTCAAGTAGGTGTTCAAGTTAAATGTGACTCACATAAAACATTAAACTATTTGACATCAAGTTCAGATTACATTGCATTAAATATACATTTCAAACTACTGATCCTTACTTTAAAAGCACACAGGGTAGGGCTTCCTCTTTACCTGATGCATGTGGGAAAAAAGAACCCGAATTATAGCTACGTCATGCAAGGTTCCACGTTAGGAGTTACGGACCAAGAAAGGGATCTGGGTGTCGTCGTCGATAACACACTGAAACCTTCTGCTCAGTGTGCTGCTGCGGCTAAGAAAGCAAATAGAATGTTGGGTATTATTAGGAAAGGTATGGAAAACAGGTGTGAGGATGTTATAATGCCGTTGTATCGCTCCATGGTGCGACCGCACCTTGAGTATTGTGTTCAATTCTGGTCGCCGCATCTCAAGAAAGATATAGTAGAATTGGAAAAGGTGCAGCGAAGGGCGACTAAAATGATAGCGGGGATGGGACGACTTCCCTATGAAGAAAGACTAAGGAGGCTAGGGCTATACAGCTTGGAGAAGAGACGGCTGAGGGGAGACATGATAGAGGTATATAAAATAATGAGTGGAGTGGAACAGGTGGATATGAAGCGTCTGTTCACGCTTTCCAAAAATACTAGGACTAGGGGGCATGCGATGAAACTACAGTGTAGTAAATTTAAAACAAATTGGAGAAAATATTTCTTCACCCAACGTGTAATTAAACTCTGGAATTCGTTGCCGGAGAAAGTGGTGAAGGCGGTTAGCTTAGCAGAGTTTAAAAAGGGGTTGGACGGTTTCCTAAAGGACAAGTCCATAAACCACTACTAAACGGACTTGGAAAAATCCAAAATTCCAGGAATAACATGTATAGAATGTTTGTACGTTTGGGAAGCTTGCCAGGTGCCCTTGGCCTGGATTGGCCGCTGTCGTGGACAGGATGCTGGGCTCGATGGACCCTTGGTCTTTTCCCAGTATGGCATTACTTATGTACTTACCATTCCTTATTCTCCTGCTCGTGTTCTCCGTTCTCTCAATGATCACTGACTTGTTTTACCTGGCCCTAAGTTTGCTCAATTACAATTCACCAGAAATCAAGCTTTTTTTTTTTTTTGCTGGCCCTTCTTTTTGGAACTCCCCCCCCCCCCCCCCCTTCATACCTTTGCAGAATCTTCCTTTAAGGCTTTTAAACCTGTGCTAAAGGCTTGGCTTTTTGAACAAGCCTTTGAAACTATCTAAGTGGTCCTTTGATAAAGGCGCGCTAGCGTTTGTAGCGTGCAGTAAAAATAAGCACGTGCTAAATGTCAGAGATGCCCATATATTTCTAGGGGCATCTCTAGCATTTAGCATGCCAATCATTAGCGTCCACTAAGATGGTTAAGATGGTTGTGCTCTTTAGCAAATGTAGCCTTGTATTTTATTCATGAAGTGGTTGGGGGGGGGTGGGGGTCAACAAGGGCTATACTGAGTGGCTTGGTAGCCTCCATAGCCCTCAATTTTACCCCACCTTCAGCACATTCCAGAACTAAGGGCCAAAGCCTGACTGTGAAGGCCCATAACAGGCTTCTTCACTAACATTTCAAATACCTTTTTTTTTTTTTTTTGTCCAATGGTGGCACTAAACTCTGGTGCCTGCTCCTTTCCAGGCAGTGAGTCTTACTATTGGGCCAACCTAAGAATTCTCCAGAGACAGTTTTCATGTTGTACACAAGAGCTCACGGCACGTTTTTTCCATTAGGTAAAGCACTGAGCGTGTGGAGATGACGTTCAGCCTTTCTCCTCCCCTCCTTTCCTCTCCTCAACCATGCTGGTAGAAGACCAGAAGCTGCTACCTCCTACCAGGGGCGTAGCCAGACACCCAATTTTGGGTGGGCCTGGGCCCAAGATGGGTGAGCAGAAGAACTCCGCCTTGTCCCACAAGTGATGTGGTGTCTCCATCTCTCGCCTACATGGTCTCTCAAACATCCCCCCCCCCCCCCCCACCTCTCCTGCATACCTTTTAAATAGCAGATTTTCACCAGCAGCGAGCAGCAACTAATACACACTGCTCAAGTTGGCCCCACAGCCTTCCCTCTGACGCAACTTCCTGTTTCCGCACAGGCGGGAATACATCAGAGGGAAGGCTGTGGGGCTGGTGCGAGCAGTATGTATCGGTTGTAGGCAAAGATCTGCTATTTACAAGGCATGCAGAAGGGACAGTTGTTGGGAGTTTTTGACGGGTGGGGCTTGAGGATCCCTGCCAGTCACATCATAGGTGGGTTGCTAGTGGGTGGGCCTGAGGCCAAAGTGGGTGGGCCCGGGCCCACCCTTGGCTACGCCACTGCCTCCTACCCCTCCTCTCTCTGATGCTGACGCCTCCGCCTGTCATGTTGGCTTTCCCCATTGCCTCTGCAATTGGCCAACACTGCTTTTCACAATCCCCCATACTGCCCTCACGGGCTGAAGAAAATACGATCAACCAGCCCAGCCGCTACTGCTACCTCCTGTCCTGCCCTGCCCTAAACCTCTGGGGCTAGGGCCGTCAGGATGCCCCACTCCCTCAGCCACAACCAGCAGCAGATTGGGTCCGGCCCTTCTAAACCCTGCTTCTCCTGCACTTTCCTTCCTTTTTCTTCAGTGCTGATCTGAGCCACATGGGAGGAAGGGGCGAGGTTGGGGCAGTGGTGGTGATTAAAAAGAAGAACACACGTGTATGAACATCTGTCTGAAAAAGCTCCAGTGTTTTTACAGCACTAACAGATCTAGTAGGGTGTCTGCAGTAAAAGATACCCGCAAAGCATTAGAGACAATGATAGTGTATATCAGAAACATATGTGCAACCACGTCTGGGGTGAAAGTCTGGATATGGAGAATGATGCTTCATCATCCCTATAAGGACCAAGGGGAGAGAAGGAGCATCATAGCATGATCTTCGATGCCCGAGCGCTGCTAGGTACAGTGAGAAATTGAAGGAACTGGCCCAAGGTCACACGTAGAATCGGTGAGGGAGGGGCTTTGAGTTCACGACTTCAGATCACTGAGGCTTGTGGAGCTCTCACTATTTACATTTGCCTACTTTACCCCAGAGCTGCTGTTTGACACACTGTGGGGGGGCCCAGGGCAGAAATAGGAGCGGGAACCCCAAAGTCCACCAGCAGGCTGTGCTGCTTTCAGTTTCAGACAGGTGAGGTGCCCCCTGTGGCACGGGGGCTCAAGGCAGTTTCCTTGTTTGCCAATCCTTGTAGTCTTCCTTTCTACACAAAGCTCATTGTTTTCTGTGATGCCAACAACCAGTACTAGGCCACCCTTCAAGGGTGGGGTGGTCACTGAAGGACCCACCCCACAATAGCCAGGCCCCCTGCAACCAGTCACAGAATCTATGACAAGCCAGAATTGGTGTGTAGAGCCTGAGCTCTTTCATTAAAACTTGGGGACCATGGGTCAATTTCAGCAGACAGTGGAAAAGGTTTTGAGGGGGTACCCCCAGGTACCCCCTCAAAACCCCCAACAACCATGACCTTTTTACCTTAGTTGTGACTTGAGACAGGTTTTTCCTGCATCTTGTGCTTACCAGGGCCATTCTCTCCTCCTTACTAGCGACGGGTTTTTCTTGTGTGAAGTGCCATGGATGCTTCAGCGGTCTCCGATAAGACGACGCTGTTCCGCCAGGAAGCCAGTGGAGTCACCTATAGAATCCCAGCGCTGCTGTACATCAAAGAAATGGGCACCTTCCTGGCGTTCGCGGAGAGGCGCGCCACATGCAGAGACAGAGATGCAGAATACCTGGTCATGAGACGTGGGCTAACACAAGGTGATTCAGTTCAGGTAGGTGACCGATGTGGTGCACGCTGGCGTAAATGATTGACTTACTGGTTCTGTCCTCTGAAGGCATCCGTTTTCCATAACAACATCTGTTTATACCTTATTAGTCTTTTAACCTGAATTCCCTCATAAGGTTATGCCTTATACAAGCGAGAGGTGCCCATAGGAAATACGGGAATTAATGCATGGCTTTTATTTAACTCAAATTAATAGCCAGATTAACTAATTAAGTTCTGATTAAAGAAATATGTAGAAACTTACAATCTCTCTGTGTTTCAGTAAGATGTTATGTTTAAAATTTCCACACAGTCAATACCACATATTTACTCTAGCTTTTACCCCCCCCCCTCCCCCCACCTGTTTGGTGAATGGACTTAAAACTTTGTGCTCAAAAGAGTCTGATTTAAAAACAGAATTTCACTGTAGTAGCATTTCTGATGTTTGCCCAATTTGAATAGAGACCTCTGACAGAAAGAGTTCCTTTCTCTCCCCACCCCTGTCTCCATGGCACATCTTTCCAGTTTTTCTGCGGGCCTGGAGACCACCTCTTTGTTTTTTTTCTTTTTTTTTTCCCCACATACTCCAGCTCTCTCACTCACTGTCGCTCTTACTCTGTCATTGTACTTCTCTCATTCTTTCTCCCTGTTACATAGGATTTGTCCGCGTAGATCGCACCCACTACAATTTTGGAGGAGCAGCATCTCGCATAATGGCCAGTCTGCACAAAGAGTTTTCTAATCAAGCTGCCCTTGCTCTCATTGTAGCTTTAGGTATTGTCTTTGTTATACACCGAGAGGACTCCTGAGGATGGCACACTCACAGAAACGCAGCCCGTGTAGGATCCATTGGTATAGGACAAGGGTATGAGTTTCAGCTACCTAAGTGCATAAGTATTGCCACACTGGGACAGA
The DNA here is from genome assembly GCF_901765095.1 of Microcaecilia unicolor. Taxonomy (NCBI): domain Eukaryota; kingdom Metazoa; phylum Chordata; class Amphibia; order Gymnophiona; family Siphonopidae; genus Microcaecilia; species Microcaecilia unicolor. Next base: position 19,207,628 of record NC_044034.1, read on the forward strand.
CCAAAGGTCCATCAAGCCCTGCATCCTGTTTCCCAACAGTGGCCAATCCAGGTCACAAGTACCTGGCAGAAACCCAAAGAATAACAAGATTCCATGCAGAACCCCAAAGAGTAGCAAGATTCTAGAATTCTAAGTAATAACAAGGTTCCATGCAGAATTTTAAGTGTAGCAACACTCCATGTAGAACCCCAAAGAGTAGCAAGATTCTATTCAGAATCCCAAGTACATAAGTATTGCCACATTGGGACAGACCAAAGGTCCATCAAGCCCAGCATCCTGTTTCCAACAGTGGCCAGTCCAGGTCACAAGTACCTGGCAGAAACCCAAAGAATAACAAGATTCCATGCAGAACCCCAAAGAGTAGCAAGATTCTAGAATTCTAAGTAATAACAAGATTCCATGCAGAATTTCAAAGTGTAGCAACATTCCATGTAGAACCCCAAAGAGTAGCAAGATTCTATTCAGAATCCTAAGTACATAAGTATTGCCATACTGGGACAGACCAAAGGTCCATCAAGCCCAGCATCCTGTTTCCCAACAGTGGCCAATCCAGGCCACAAATACCTGGCAAGATCCCAAAAAAGTTCAATACATTTTTTGCTGCTTATCCCAGAAATAAGCAGTGGATTTTCCCCAAATCATTTTAATAATGGTCTATGGACTTTTCCTTTAGGAAGCCGTCCAAACCTTTTTATGTTTCAACAATTTTTTATTGATGAGGTCACATGGTATACAATTCCATCTCAGTCAATATAAATCGTATAACAGCGAAGTCTAGTACACATTACTAAACCTGAAACCTCCATCATCAATGTTTTCCAAACTTTTCTCCCCTATCCCTTCCTTCTTGTCTTATCCTTTATTTATAATGTGTACATGTATAATTACTGTGCAGTTGCATAACTATTAACAGTAAACTTTTATATGAAACTCCAATATTTATAACTCGTGTTTTACTCAGCGTATTATCCCAACAGTATTTACTGGCGGGTCCTCTTGATGTGCTCCTTCAAAGGATTGTTCTCCTATCTAATAATGCACATGTCCCTCTATTATGCATTGAACATTACCCTACCCACTCGTCCAAACCTTTTTTTAAACCCCGCTAAGCTAACCGCCTTTACCACATTCTCTGGCAACGAATTCCAGAGTTTAGTTACAGGTTGAATGAAGAAAAATTTTCTCCTATTTATTTTAGATTTACTACTTTGTAGCTTAATTGAATGCCCCCTCGTCCTAGTATATGTGGACTGGTATATATGAATTATTTTGTTTTATTAAAATTGGATTATCATCCTGGAACAGACTTGTTGTGGTTACTTCCACTCCTTTGTTTGGTTTCTTTTGTTGAACTGTGGAAGTGTTTGGTTTTCTCTTTTTTTTTTTTTTCTTGGATATAGGATTTGTCACCAAGCCATTAATGGTATCTCCTGTCATTGGCGGTTGGCAGGCTAACATTCAAGTACTAGAGCTTGGCATTTTATGATTGGTCCATCTTAATGAGGATTATGTCATGATGGTTGGTTCTACAATGCAAAGGCCTAATCGGCTTAAGCATATACAACCCATCCCCTGATAGGCCCATCAAAGAGGAGTCTCCGCAGAACTAACCTCTGACCACCTTCTTGGGCGGGCATAATTGGTTTTGGGTTGTCATGTCCTTGGGCTGTTCCCAGGTCACGATTCTTCTTCTGTCCCATGATCTCACCTAGAGTAAACAATCCAGCTCCATGTTGCAATGCTCTTTGGTAGACCAGTTTGGCTCAATAATGCTGACAACTTAATTCTCCTAAAAATACAGTACAGGCTTGGTCTGAACAGCTAGGAAGCAAAGCCTAATTTATCTTAACATCCCTATAGCCTACAGGCCCGACGCCACCCCAAAACTAACCATAACGGATCTTTCATGTCCTTGTTGCCATATAGCAACTGAAATACTTTCAGAGGAGAAACCACAAAAGCAGAAGACTATAGCCCACTACGTATAAAAGCGTTTACAGAATGAGTATTGTGGCCAGCGGGGCTCTTCTAAAAACAACAGGAGGATGGGAATAAAATACTTTATTCCTTAGAGAGCCCGACTCGGCACCGTGTTTCGGCTAAGTGCCTGCCTCAGGGGTCTAAAATCAAATAATATACAATAATATAAATAATGCATATATAAAACATATAAAAAAATCTATATAGATAAAATACATAAACAAAAACTATATAAATCTCAGAATAATAAAAATAAAGAATGAAAAGAGTAACAAATTAATAAAATGCATACAAAGGGTAGATATAAGAATACTAAAATAAATGCACATATTTATAAGTTATAGATATACCAATATAACCAATGAAAACATTTATGACGCGCTTTTCTCCACTTCACAGATAGCGTGGATTTCTACCACATAACCTTAAAGACTTTGACAAACTATACAGAGGTGCATTCTTTGACAAAAATGTATATTTGTTCTTTTTGACATTATGTTGGAATTATAATTTCATGTGCATTCTTTGAGAATAATGTCCTTTTGTTTTTATCATTACGTTAAAATTTCATTATAACTTCATATGCATTGTTTTCAGTTTTAGTCTGTCATAAAAGTTTTCATTGGTTATATTGGATCTGTAACATAAGTATGTGCATTTATTTTAGGATTCTTATATCTGTATGCATTTTATTCATTTGTTACTCTTTTCATTTTTATTTTCTTATTCTGAAATGATTTATATAACTTTTTGTTTATGTATTTTATCTATATAGATTTTTTTTATGTGTTTTATATATACACTAGTAAAACATGCCCGTTTCGTGCGGAAATGAAACGGGCGCTAGCACGGTTTTCCTTCCGTACCTCCCCCCCTCCCTACTCACCCCTTCGGCGTTCTGAAGGCACTGACTGCCATTGTTGCGGTCCTCGGCACGCCACCTTCAATCTGCTGCGTCGTTGGTTGTGAAGCCTGTGACACCATTGCTCCGCCCTCGACGTCATCACGTTTGACGCGAGGGCGGGGCCTCAACACAGTGTTTTCGGTGGCTTCACCACCACGAAGGCTTCGAACCGGAAGGAAACGCCCGGAGGACCTGACAGTGACGTCAGTGTCCTCAGAACGTTGAGGGTGAGTTTTATTATATAGGATTATTTATATTATTGTATATTGTTTGATTTTAGACCCCTGAGGCAAGGCACTTAACTGAAATATACTTTCAGCATAAAAATATTATAGGCATGAAAGGGTTAAATGGCCAAAATTATCCATTTAAGTGCCACAAACTTTTTGTTTTAAACGGTGCCACTGCTGACCTTGTAAATGCTTTTAAATATCAACCTGACGATATTTAAAATAAGCCAAATAATGGCTTAACGTGGCTTAATCCTATTTTAACCTGTGTGATAGGGTGACGTCCTTTGTCGTCGGTTGCAAAGTATCTTATTTTATTTTCATACATCACAGGAATAACAAGAAAGGACTTAACAAAGATCGGGGTTTCCTGTCACATTATTATAAACCATAAAACAAAATCTCAAAACACTTTTCATCACGGAAGGAAAAAGCCTCAGACTCCCCGCCCATGATTATTAAACATTGACATGGAGAATATTCAGATTTATATGGTTCTGTTTGAACTACATAGACATGCAAAATGTGACTCTGAACCTCTGCTGCCTCTGTCGGTGGGACCGTGACAGTTGTTTCAAGCAGTGTTTGAGAAATGGAGTGCCTCGGGGATCGGTGCTGGGGCCGATTCTGTTCAATATATTTGTGAGTGACATTGCTAAAGAGTTAGAAGGTAAAGTTTGCCTATTTGCAGATGATATTAAGATCTGTAACAGAGTGGACACCCGGGAGGGAGTGGAAAACATGAAAAAGGATCTGAGGAAGCTAGAAGAATGGTCTAAGGTTTGGCAATTAAAATTCAATGCGAAGAAATGCAAATTGATGCACTTAGGGAGTAGAAACCCACGAGAGACGTATGTGTTAGGCGGTGAGAGTCTGATAGGTACTGAGGGGGAGAGGGATCTTGGGGTGATAGTATCTGAGGATTTGAAGGCGACGAAACAGTGTGACAAGGCAGTGGCCGTAGCTAGAAGGTTGTTAGGCTGTATAGAGAGAGGTGTGACCAGCAGAAGAAAGGGGGTGTTGATGCCCCTGTATAAGTCGTTGGTGAGGCCCCGCCTGGAGTATTGTGTTCCGTTTTGGAGGCCGTATCTTGTTAAGGATGTAAAAAGAATTGAAGCGGTGCAAAGAAAAGCTACGAGAATGGTATGGGATTTGCGTTACAAGACGTATGAGGAGAGACTTGCTGAACTAAACATGTATACTCTGGAGGAAAGGAGAAACAGGGGTGATATGATACAGACGTTCAAATATTTGAAAGGTATTAATCCGCAAACGAACCTTTTCCGGAGATGGGAAGGTGGTAGAACGAGAGGACATGAAATGAGATTGAAGGGGGGCAGACTCAAGAAAAATGTCAGGAAGTATTTTTTCACAGAGAGAGTAGTGGATGCTTGGAATGCCCTCCCGCGGGAGGTGGTGGAAATGAAAACGGTAATGGAATTCAAATATGCGTGGGATAAGCATAAAGGAATCCTGTGCAGAAGGAATGGATCCTCAGGAGCTTAGTCGCGGTTGGGAGGCGGGGATAGTGCTGGGCAGACTTATACGGTCTGTGCCAGAGCCAGTGGTGGGAAGCGGGACTGGTGGTTGGGAGGCAGGGATAGTGCTAGGCAGACTTATACGGTCTGTGCCAGAGCCGGTGGTGGGAGGCAGGGATAGTGCTGGGCAGACTTATACGGTCTGTGCCAGAGCCGGTGGTGGGAGGCGGGGCTGGTTGGGAGGCGGGGATAGTGCTGGGCAGACTTATACAGTCTGTGCCATAGCCGGTGGTTGGGAGGCGGAGCTGGTGGTTGGGAGGCGGGGATAGTGCTGGGCAGACTTATACGGTCTATGCCCTGAAAAAGAGAGATACAATTCAAGGTAAGGTATACACAAAAAGTAGCACATATGAGTTATCTTGTTGGGCAGACTGGATGGACCGTGCAGGTCTTTTTCTGCCGTCATCTACTATGTTACTATGTTTGAAGCTAAGTGCTGTTTTTTGAAATCATGTATTTTGTTCTTCACATTTTTCACTTAACATGTAGCTTTTTGATTTGAATCTGCTATTTTTGGAAGTTTTTTTTTTTTTTTTTTTAGCCTGAAATGTGAATATTCTCCATGTCAGTGTTTAATGGTCATTGGCAGGGAGTCTGAGGCTTTTTTTCTTCCTTGATGAAAAGCATTTTCACACCTCGTTTCATGCTTTGTATACTTGAATCACTGGAGTTTTGATTTCACACCCCAGTTCTCCTGTTTTGTGGATATTAAACATTAAAAATCATAACATTCTACTGCTCTGATCACCCATCTGTCTCTCTGTTTCTTACCCCACCCCTGCCTTTCCCTCGAGATTGTCATTGCAATGATGATTCATTTATATATTCTGATATTGTAATCTTTTTGTTTATACTGTCCCGACCTGAGGAAGAAGGTTCTAGCCTTTGAAAGGTAAGTTAAAAAATATATTTAAGAGTCCATCACCCTATTTTCCACTTTTTCGATTTATTTATTTTTTTGTTTATTAACCTTTAAAGTGGACTAATAGCCTAATGGTTAGAGCAGCAGTTTTGGAGCTGGCAGGCCCAGGTTCAAATCCCACAGCAGCTCCTTGTGGTCTTGGGCAAGGCGCTTAACCCTCCATTGCCTTGGGATGGCAGGGGGTGGTGCTGGCAACCTCACCCTGCTAAGGGCCTGCCATGGAAACCGTCACGCTTGTGGCAGCCCCTATAAGCCGTTCACGGCTTGGTGCTTGCGCAGAGGGGACAGAGAGAGAGAGAGCGAGAAAGTGGACTAACGTGGCCCCATGCTGTTTTATCCTAATGGATGACGTCATCCCAACACCCCTATACAAACTGTATAGAGCTGTTTGGTTTTTCAAATCAGTCAGCTTTGTATAACATTCCTTTTTCTTAATTTAGTAGGGCAATTAGCTGGCTTGTGTCTTGGTTTTCTCAGACTGTAGACCCTCGTAATGGGCTATAAACTTTAACCAATGTCTGTTTATTTCAAACAGGCTTATACATAACACAGGGACATTTTCAGTGAAGGACCACAAAGAGTGACAGGTATTCATTACAAAGGGCAAATGATGAATATTTGAGAAAAATACCAAAGAAACAGAGTTATGTGAAGGTGACCTTAGAGTTGAAGAATACCATAGTAACATAGTAGATGACGGCAGAAAAAGACCTGCACGGTCCATCCAGTCTGCCCAACAAGACAACTCATGTGTGCTACTTTTGTGTATACCCTACTTTGATTTGTACCTGTGCTCTTCAGGGCACAGACCGTATAAGTCTGCCCAGCACTAGCCCCGCCTCCCAACCACCGGCTCTGGCATAGACCGTATAAGTCTGCCCAGCACTATCCCCGCCTCCCACCACCGGCTCTGGCACAGACCGTATAAGTCTGCCCAGCGCTATCCCTGCCTCCCAACCTCCAGTCCCGCCTCCCACCACTGGCTCTGGCACAGACCGTATAAGTCTGCCCAGCACTAGCCCCGCCTCCCAACCACCGGCTCTGGCATAGACCGTATAAGTCTGCCCAGCACTATCCCCGCCTCCCACCACCGGCTCTGGCACAGACCGTATAAGTCTGCCCAGCGCTATCCCTGCCTCCCAACCTCCAGTCCCGCCTCCCACCACTGGCTCTGGCACAGACCGTATAAGTCTGCCCCGCACTATCTCCGCCTCCCAACCTCCAGCCCCGCCTCCCACTACCGGCTCTGCTATCCAATCTCGGTTAAGCTCCTGAGGATCCTTTCCTTCTGAACAGGATTCCTTTATGTTTATCCCACGCATGTTTGAATTCCGTTACCGTTTTCCTCTCCGCCACCTCCCGCGGGAGGGCATTCCAAGCATCCACCACTCTCTCCGTGAAGAAATACTTCCTGACATTTTTCTTGAGTCTGCCCCCCTTCAATACCAGATAAGTAAGAGAGAAAATATAAGGCATTAAATGATTGGACAAATTAAGCTTCAGGTTTCAGCCTGGGTACCTTTTGTACTAGATCAGAATCTGACAGCTTCCAAAGGGAAAACAGAGAGAGAGAGATTTTATTTTCCTTATACTGAAATTTGGACTGATATAAATAAGAATTCAATTTTCTGTAATACTGGGATAAAAGAATTTTTATTGTAACCATTTATTTACTCTAATAAACATTTAGCATTATTATAAAAGAGAAAAAAACTGAACTCTTAAAGTGTTTTTCCCTTTGTAAGAAAAGCTTGCTTTTTTTTCTAGTCTCTTCTGTTCAGCTCCCTTTAGAGGCAAGAAGGGAGTTCCCTATAAGCAAGACCCTTGGCTCTGCCCAGTGCTCCTGCTGGCATGTGTAAATGGACTGCTTTTCCAGGACCATTAAAGCAATTTAAATAAAGGGTCAAGGATTTGATAGGCCGCCTTTCTGCGGTACAACCAAAGCGGGTTACATATTACATACGGGTACTGTATTTTCCCTAGTGAGCTCACAATCTACGTTTTTGTACTTGGGGCAGTGGAGGGTTAAGTGATTTACCCAGGATTAGAAGGAGCTGCAGTTGGAATCAAACTTGGTTACCCTGGTTCTCAGGCCACTTAGGCTGCTCCTCCTTTATTGAACTCTCCCTAGTTTTTAACTTTTAAAAGGAAAGAAAACCCTCATTAAGAGGACAGGCAGAAGTATTTTAACTTCTATTAACTGTTAATTCCCTGCAATAAGGAAATGCATTTTCTGAAAGGAAGTATTTGCTGAAATACAAGCCTTAGCACTTGAAATAAAATATAATTACAGATGATAACGTTAGAACTGTGAATGTAAATCCGCCATTCAGACTGTGGATATATTTCCAAACGTAATGGTAATTAACAAAAAGGATAAGAGAGTATCAAAATATATAGAAATACAAAAAAAAAAACTCTCTTGAATCAATTGCAAGATACTTTGCGAAGTGCAACCAAATAATTAATGAGCAAGGGGAAAATCCCTTGAACGTTGAAGACACGCAGCGTCTATAGTTATGGATGATGTCACGCACGCCTTGAGACAGCCCACGGTAGCGAAACTCTGGCCACAGTCGGTGTGACTGACCCATTCTGCATGTTGTGTTCGCTATTTGAAAGCTTAAGTTATTTCTTACACTTTTGGGATCCACAAACTGTTACTCCTGTGAAGTTTTAGCAATAAACAGTATAAGAGACCAGGTTTTTGTTTAATACCGATGAAGAAATTGGACCCATGTTATTTCCTCCATACCCTCTTTCAAAAAAATATGGAGGGTGGAGGTTGGGGTACAGAGGCTTTTTCCCTTGCTCATTAATGATTTGGTTGCACTTCACAGGCATATAGTGTTATAGGAAGTATCTTGCAATTGATTCAAGAGACCTTTTTTTTTATTTTTTTTTATTTCTATGTATTTCCAAATGTGTCATCTCCCCTTCTGAAATTATGGATTGTAATGTATTCAGCAAAGTTTCTGTGTGAGCTCTCTAACCTGTCCTCATTCTTCTGCTTTCTTGCAGTGGGGCTCCATCACCCCACTGTCTTTAGCTACGTTACCATCTCATCGGACCATGAACCCGTGTCCTGTGTTTGAAAAGAAAGACCAGGTCGTGTTTCTGTTCTTCATCTGTGTGTACCAAGACACCACCGAGTGCTACCAGATCTTCTCGGGGAAGAATGCATCCAAGCTGTGCTACATCTCCAGCAAGGACTACGGTATGACCTGGAGTCAGCTGACAGACCTGACCCAGGAAGTCATTGGAGAGGACATCGCCAACTGGGCCACGTTTGCTGTAGGCCCAGGACACGGGGTCCAGCTGCAGTCTGGCAGGCTAATTGTTCCAGCATACACGTATTACATCCATTGCAGATGCTTTAGCCTCCCCCTTGTGTGTTTCACAAGGTCACACTCGTTTGTTTTATATAGTGATGACTTGGGGGGCACCTGGCATTGTGGGAAGCTTCTGAGCAAGCAGAACACGGGGGAGTGCAGCATGGCAGAGGTGACGTGTAATGATGGCACCTGCCTTCTGTACTGTAGTGCCCGTACCACATACCATAGGCGGGCTGAAGCACTCAGCAAGGACTTGGGCCTTAGTTTCGAAATGCCTTACCTCTCTGAACAGCTGTGTGAACCTCCTCATGGCTGCCAGGGTAGTGTGGTGAGCTTCATACCTCCAGAAAAGTATCAAGGAAAAAGGAATGATAGGGAAGTCAGTATCACCCAGAGGCCTGGCCTGGAGAAAGCTCAACTCTTTACCCCTAAGCATAGCCTATCGTGGTTCCTCTATTCCCACCCAACAAACAGAAGGAAGCGGGTAGACCTGGGCATCTATGTGAATAAATCCCCCCTCAGTCCCAACTGCTGGGACGGCCCCTGGATCGTGAATAAGGGGCCAAGCGGATATTCTGATCTGACCGTCTGCGAGGATTCCTTCCACTTCGGCTGCCTCTTCGAGTGTGGCACGGTGGAGACCTGTGAAGAAATAGTATTTCAAAAGATCTCGCTTGATGTGCTCCTGAAGGACTAGATGGCACCTCTATCCCACCACTTCCCTACCCTAGGCAACTTAACCCTTGCTCTTCCTGAGGAGAGCGGGCATTGCATTGTCACTATGTGGAGGTTTGGCTATAAAGCCTGTGAGGTGGGGGTGAAACTCATATGCAGTGACAGCCTTCACCAGCAGATGTCTTAGTAAAGAGTGCTACCAAATTTAAATTTTAACAATTTTTATTGATGGCAATGCACACAGTTAACAAGGATGTATACTACAAGAGCAATAAACAGAACCAGGTAAGTACATAAGTATTGCCATATTGGGACAGACCAAAGATCCATCAAGCCCAGCATCCTGTTTCCAACAGTGGCCAATCCAGGTCACAAATACCTGGCAAGATCCCCCCCAAAAAAGTACAAAACATTTTATGCTGCTTATCCAAGAAATAGTGGACTTTCCTCAAGTCCAATTTAATAATGGTCTATGGACTTTTCCTTTAGGAAGCTGTCCAAACCTTTTTTTTTAAAACTCTGCTAAGCTAACCGCCTTTACCACATTTTCTGGCAACGAATTCCAGAGTTGAATTACACGTTGAGTGAAGAAAAGGTTTCTCTGATTTGTTTTAAATTTACTACTTTGTAGCTTCATCGCATGCCCCCTAATCCTAGTATTTTTGGAAAGCGTAAACAGATAAGAGTATGCATATCCAATAATAGAAACAGAAGACATGTCATCATCAATCCTTTTACCTTAAATGTTTAACCCCTCTCCTCCTCCCAGCCCGCCCTACCTACCATTATAAAATTAGCATAGCAGATACATTTAAAAATCCAACCAAAAGGAATACACAACCAAACTCCCGAAAGGCTACAATCTCACATACTCCCGGATTACGCGGACATAACCAAAACACGTGGCCCGGAGGGTCTGGACTCTAATAACCCCCCCCCCCCCACACACACACACACCAAAGGAAATGCAGAGTATCCGCAGGACAAGAACCACCCCAATTTGTCTTTGAGGAAAAAAAAAAGGGACTTCATCCTGTAGCACCTGAAAGAACACCCAATTGATAAAATATGAGTGCGGGCACGAGAAGCCAAAGAATGTATATACTGCCCCCAAACAGAATAAAATTGACTTTGAGATGTAAAAGTTAACTACACGGCTGTAAGCTCCATCAAAAGCAGCCCATGAAGCCTGTTCCTCCATTTGCAATATTGCGTAGCTTCAGGCTTAATCCAATTCGGCAAAATACATTTACATAAGTACATAAGTATTGCCATACTGGGACAGACCGAAGGTCCATCAAGCCCAGTATCCTGTTTCCAACAGTGGCCAATCCAGGTCACAAGTACCTGGCAAGATCCCCAAAAAGTACAATACATTTTACGCTGCTTATCCTAGAAATAAACAGTGGATTTTCCCCAAACATCTTAATAATGGTCTATGGACTTGTCCTTTAAGAAGCTATCCAAACATTTTTTTTAAACCCTGCTAAACTAACTTCTTTTACTACATTCTCTGGCAACGAATTCCAGAGTTTAATTACACATTGCGTGAAGAAAAATGTTCTTTGATTCATTTTAAATGTACTACTTTGTAGCTTTATTTCTTCCCCACTATGCAAACCGTCATTATCCAAGTTACCTGAGGTTTAGCATGGACACCTAAGGAGGAGACCCAGCCCAATAGATTACTGCCTGGAAGAAATGAAAGAGTGTGGTGTAAAACTCATTCCATGTAACATATCAGAGGCCCTCCAAAAGGACTTAAACTTGCATTCCCAAGAAGCATGATAAAGTGCTACAGAATAGATATTTGAAGATATTTTTGTAAATAGCTTCTTTTTTTTTTTTCTTAACAAGTACCTGGGGTAATGGACCTACAAAATGTATCTTCACACTACCTTGTTAATAAAAATGGGGCAGAAGGGGGCGGCTATCAACCAATGGGGAAATGTGATTGGCTGAGCTTCCTTTGGCACTTTACAGCCTGTTAAAGCAACAGCAGCGCTAATTTCTTTCCTGCCTGTCCTTCTTTCTTTCTTTTTTTTTTTTTTTTGTCAAAAATATTATTTTATTTGCATCTGTCTTAAATTATGGTCATCCGTACACGTTTCTTATATGTAGGGGTGCTCAACTGTGATGGGACCCTACACAGGTCTGCCCAGTAAGATATTAGCTGTGAATGTGCATGACATACATTTAACCTAATCCTATATAATAAAAGGCACCTCCAACATTCTGAAGCTGACTGTATGGCTGAGGCATTCCTGCTCTCTGTATCCATCTCCTGAATTGACATCACGTACTTCCGGGTTCCTCACAAGCAGAAGTGACCAACCACACGAGGTTTCTCGGCTTCAGAATGTTGGAGGTGCATTCTATTAAACAGGATTGGTCAGTTCCTTTCCTATATAATAAAAGGCATCTCCAACATTCTGAAGCTGACTGTATGGCTGAGGCATTCCTGCTCTCTGTATCCATCTCCTGAATTGACATCACGTACTTCCGGGTTCCTCACAAGCAGAAGTGACCAACCACACGAGGTTTCTCGGCTTCAGAATGTTGGAGGTGCATTCTATTAAATAGGATTGGTCAGTTCCTTGAAGCATAGCCAGAGCTCAGCGTCCTGCACAGTAACGCTCAGACGCCAGAGCGAGAAGGGGGGGGGGGCCTGACACTAGAGAGAGAGAGGGAGGGAGGGAGGGAGGGAGGCCTGACACCAGACGGGGGGGGGGGGGGGGGGAGGTATCTCTGTCACACACACACTCTCTCTCTCACAATGTCTTTCTCTCTCACACACACTGTCTCTGTCTCACACTGTATCACATCCACTATGTGTCACACAATCACTCACACACTCTCTTGGTCTCATACACTCAGTCTCGCAGAGAGTCTGTGTCTCACACACACACTCTTTCCCTCGCACACACTGTATCTGTGTGAAACACACTGTCAATGTGTCTCACATACGCACTTGCACACACTCTCTCTCTCTGTCTGACACACTCGCACCAACTCACTCTCTCTCTCACACACTCGCACATTCACTCTCTCTCTCACACACACTCAGAGGAAAACCTTGCTAGGGCCCGTTTCATTTGTGTCAGAAACGGGCCTTTTTTTTTTTACTAGTGATAAGATAAAAGGTGCTTAATGTATTTACATGGAAACATGACAGTAGATAAAGGCCAAATGGCCCATCCAATCTGCCCATCCTCTGTAACCCCTAACTCTTCTTAAGCGCTCCCACATGCTTATTATCCCATGCCTTTTTAAATTCTGACACAGTCCTCGACTCCACAACCTCCACTGGAAGGCCAGTCCGTGACGCCGCCATCACCCTTTCTGTGAAATAATACTTCCTTAGATTATTCCAGGGACGTAGCCAGACTTTGGCAGGAGGAGGGGTCCAGAGCCCAAGGTGAGGGGGCACATTTTAGCCCCCCCCTATCTTTGATGGTGGGGGACCCCAACCCCCGCCAGCCGAGGTCCTGTTTCTGTGAGTCTGACATCCTGCACATTGTACATGCATGACATCAGACTCACAGAAACAGAATGAAGCCTTGCAGATCAGCCAGCGGCCGCGTTGTATGTGCAGGACGTCAGTCTCACAGAAACAGAACGAAGCCTTGCGTCGGAAGAAGAGAACCTCGGCTGGCGGGGGTTGGGGTCCCCCGCCAGCAAAGGTAGCCGACAGCATCGTCGGGGGAGGGTTGGCGGCGGGAGGGGGAGTCGAGAGGGTCATTGGCAGGGGGGTCCAGGGCCCCTGTGGCCCCACGTAGCTACGCCACTGGATTACTCCTAAACCTATCCCCCTTAACTTGTTCCCAGCCTCACTGTTTTTAACTCGGGGCTTGATGCAGAAAGAGCCACTGCCTGTTTGACTTCTAATGTAAGCTTTCTGCAAAACAAATTATCACCAGGATGCAGTAATCAATGAACCTACAAATTACTGCCATGTTAAAATCATAGCAATAATCTGCAGTTCATTACAAAAATGTTCCATCCTGCACTGACAAGTGTCCAGCAGTACCCCCCCCCCCCCCCCTCCAATTCCAGGGCCCCCAGAATCTCCTCCAGGGTGTACCTTTAAAGAGGCACACCAATGCCCACTTGCTTCTGCCTCTGTGCCGCCATCTTGCAAAATGGCAGCTCTTAAACCTATGCCCCCAGACCAACTTAGAAGGGAAAAATTCCCTTATTTGGCAGACTGGCCCTGCTCAGGGTATCCCAGGATGTACCATGTCATGTGCTGCTTTTTTTCCAAGATGGTGGCAGGAGTGAGTGGACATCACTCCTGCCTCTTCAAGATACGGTCTGGAGGGGGGGTGGGGTGCAGGCTCAGGTTGCTGCTAGACATCAGGTAATTTTTTTTTATTTTTAAACTGGGGGATCTGGGGGTGCAGCTAGAGATCAGGTAATGTTTATTTTTATGTCGGGGCGGGAGGGGCCAC